>NC_137433.1:92500-407074 GCF_964374335.1 Astatotilapia calliptera
AAGAAGGCTGGGTACTCCAAACTGCCACTCGGCGCATAAGCGCAGATGACAGTCAGGACCCGTTCCCCGACCCTAAGGCGCAGGGAACAAACCCTCTCGTCCACCGGGAAAAACCCCAACGTACCGCAAGCCGAGGGGATATTAGAATACCCACCCCAGCCCGCCGCCTCTCACCAGGGGCAACTCCAGACTGAGACAGAGTCCAGCCCCTCTCCAGGAGACTGGTTCCAGAGCCCAGGCAATACGTAGAGGTAAGCCCAACTATATCTAGCCGGTATCTCTCAACCTCACGCACTAACTCAGGCTCCTTCCCCACCAGAGAGGTGACATTCCATGTCCCTATTGCCAGTCTTGGCAGCCGGGGGTCAGTCCGCCAGGGCCTCCGCTCCTGGCCGCCACCCGGCACACAATGCACCCGACCCTTATAGCGCCTCCTGCGGGTGGTGGGCCTGCGGGAGGATGGGCCCATGTCTCCTCTTCGGGCTGTGCCCGGCCGGGCCCCATGGACTAAGGCCCGGCCACCAGACGCTCGCCCTCGGGCACCCTCCCCGGGCCTGGCTCCAGGGCGGGGCCCCGGTAACCCTATCCCGGGCAGGGTAAACTGTTTCCTCGATATTCTTTTAATAAGGGTCTTCTGAATCGCTCTTTGTCTGGTCCCTCACCCAGGACCAATTTGCCATGGGAGACCCTACCAGGGGGCAAAAGCCCCCAGACAACATAGCCCCTGGGATCCCTGCGACACACAAACCCCTCCATCACGATAAGGTAGCGATTCAAGGAGGAGGAAGGAGTACTTCGAGGACCTCCTTAATCCCACTGACACGTCTTCCGAGGAGGAAGCAGAGTCTGGGGATGAGGGGAATGACCCGCCAATTTCCGGGGGCGAGGTCACTGAGGCAGTTAAACAACTCCTTGGTGGCAGAGCCCCTGGTGTTGATGAGGTCCGCCCCGAGTTCCTGAAGGCTCTGGACGTTGTAGGGCTGTCCTGGTTGACACGCCTCTGCAATGTTGCGTGGAGATCAGGGGCAGTACCTGTGGACTGGCAGACCGGGGTGGTGGTCCCCATCTTTAAGAAGGGGGACCGGAGGGTGTGTTCCAACTACAAGGGGATCACATTCCTCAGCCTCCCTGGGAAAGTCTATGCCAGGGTGCTGGAAAGGAGAGTTCGTCCGCTAGTCGAACCTCGGATACAGGAGGAACAATGCGGTTTTCGTCCTGGTCGCGGAACACTGGACCAGCTCTTTATCCCCTCGAGGATACTCAAGGGTGCATGGGAGTTTGCCCAACCAGTCTACATGTGTTTTGTGGACTTGGAGAAGGCATTCGACCGTGTCCCTCGGGGTGTCCTGTGGGAGGTGTTGCGGGAGTATGTTTGATACCTAAGGCGATGTGGTGCTGCACAAGAACAAGGGTAAAATAAAGAAAATATTGTTTTTAGTTTGGAGAAGTGCAAATTAAAATGTACCATTACACTCAGAGGATCAATATGAAGTTTGATATATGTTAATTTTGAATGAAGTACATGACTGGTGACTGTTCTGTCCTGAGCTTTTGTTTTTACAGCACCCGCTTGATCACACCAACAGTTTCTCGCCACCGAAGAGGGGTACTTGCAAAAAATAGAGAATGGGGAGGAATATCATCAAAACTGGAAAAAGGTAATCCCCAAAGGGGGTGATAACGCCATAACTTTCACTTATGGTCAAATTCTCAAAATTTGACCCTGAACTTAAAAATTCTTGAAACAATTAGAGACAGAGTGGAGGTTTAGATCAACACATGTCACAAACCACATAAGGCTGGAGCATTTGAATAAAAAAAAAGTGAATTGATACACAGCAAAATGTTGATCATGTTGATTATGTTTATTCAAGGGTGTAGAGAAGATTATTATTATTAAAAGATAACAAATGAAATAACGAAAACTAGAAGTGGAAAAAATTTGCGTTAACGGTGATAAAATCAAAACAAAAAGGAAAACTAACTAATACTGTAATGAATGTTCACAAAATTAACTAAAATTAACTGGATTTATAGCAAAATCTGGTTAGTTGCATTGATAAGTATTCTCATTTTTTCTTTTTCTTTTTTCTTTTTAAGATAAATCAAGTGTTGGGACGGTAAAATAAACACATTACAAAAACAAAATTGTTTCTAACTAATTTTATTTAAATTTTATAACATGTGCACTACAGTGCACAAGGGGAGTTCATTGATCACGAATGTGAAACTAACAACAGTCAAGAGCTATTTAAGAAGATTACACGTTCCACTGAAATTTTGTAAGCAGGATATTAAAACTTATTTATATAACAATATCATAAAACTGTAGATCAGGGATCAAATTAGAAGACACTGACACTTCACTAGCTGTAAGCCATTGGTTCAGGAACAAGTGATTGCACTGGGCTTTCTATTTCACAAAAGTCAATTTATTTAGGATATCTGAGGAAGTATTGATTTTTATTTGGACACACAAAGGAACATTTGGCACTTCCCACATCTCACATATGTTTTACTGTTGCACTCAACCATTCTACAACTGAAATGCCTTGGACTGTTAACCATTTCAGCCAAGAGGAGCCTGAACTCCAGATACTGTGAGCTCTTTTCACACATTGAGATCACTGATAATTTTTAGCAACGACGTGATCGTGTAGAAACAATTAGGGGTTATGGATTCAGTTATAATTGCGACTCTTATTGTTTGCTTTACTGGAAAGGATTTCTGCATTTTACCCATATTTTCTTTTTAACTCAAATCAAAAATTCCAGATTCTCCTACATGTTGGTTTTGCACCAAATGGGATGACAAATAAGCCGAATTCTCAAAGACCCCTCAAATTATTTACTAGATGTTTATTTTTTGAATAAAATAAAAATCCGAGTTTAACAAAACATCTTAAATGTAAATATCAAGCTTACCTTTCCTTCTTCCATAAAATGTGCTGGTGGGCACGCCAGCCATTTTGAAAAGGTGGGAAAAACAATAGTTGGGTTGCAGTCACGTGGTTCTGATGACGTGCGGAGGCAGCGCGATTTTTGAGTGGAGGGCGGAAGTAAACATGGAGGACACTGTGGAGAGTCAGGAGAGCAGCTATTGTGCAACTTTAGACCCCGTTTCTCGGGAGAGATATAAACAGATAGTTAAAAAATATATCGGACGTGATCCGTATTCTTTGAAAATGTCCGAATACACCACAGAAGTAAAGGATTTGCCTACTATCGAGGCTGTGGATATCACCAACTACTTGGTCCTCCAGACTTCTTACTACACTAGGCAGCAAATGAAAGCTTTCAAGAGTCTGGAGGCGTACAATTTTTTTGTCAGCGGGTGGGTCCACAACCTTGGAACAAAACGTCTCCGTGATGGATACAGTTTGGTGTTTGCAAGGGTGAGTGTTTGTTCTTATATTGCTTTATCTTAAACACGCTAACAGTTAGCGGTAGCGGCTTTAACGTCAACAAACATGCCACATCCTTAGGACTTCGTTAGAGTGACAGTTGTTTGTTTCAAGGTAAACCATTCTCAGAGGTCTAACGAGACACCTCTGAAGACTTGGGTAATTGCAAAGGAGGATGGAGAAGTGATTGCAGCTCATTGCAATTGTATGGCAGGGTTAGTAGCCTAATTAAGCTGCAGTTCGGGGTTCTCCACTGTCACTAGGCTCAAATCCGGGCTCTCAGCCGTCTGTTGCATATCCAAAATCGCCTCTGCACATCGATGCTGTTCTGCCTTAAGCTTCATTCTTTTATCTCGTTTGAGAACTGATTCCGATCTGGGTTATCGTTCGTAGCCGAGATTGACCGTCGGAGCCCAGTCCTCCGACTCTTCGTCATCCAAAGCACTTGGGCAGCCTATAGTCCCAATCAAGTCAATATTAGACTACTAACTTAAAAGCACTAAGTAAACGAGAATTTAACGACAACATAATGCTAATAAGTTCGTTTGCAAACATAACATTACCTCTGACGAAGTGGTCGCTGCAGACACGGGCATTGGCAGACTCTGCTCCTCCCGACTGTAAACGTAAATTTAAAATCCATTTTTTCCTACGTTTTTCGGTTAGAATTTTCCATTTTTCTCCTCTTCGTTGGGCTATTTTTGGTACCCTAAAATACCGTTTATCAGTTTCTCGGGTCGACCTACTGGAGCATCCGTAAACACAACAGGACATAGGCATTTTGCGTACTGTCTGTCTGTGATTTTGCGCTTATCTTTTTCACTTCCGCCCGCCAGTCAAATTTCGCGCTTTACGTCGACGTCACGTCTACGTCAAATGAAACCTAGCTATTGGCAAGGCCCCACCCCCACACATGTGATATAATTTTAAAGGTACTGTTGTCCTCTCTAAGAAACATCAGGACTTAGAGGAGTGGCAAGTAGAGTATGAGAGCTACAAGCAAAAACTAAATGTGTACTACAGTGTGCAAAAATGAAATACTGGGCCATCAGGGGGTCATGAGGGACATTTATGACACGAAAAATCCCACAAACCTTAAAGTGCACTTGAAAAAGCTCCCACAAGAAGGTTAACCTAGCTTACCTAGAAGACCTCATCAGGGGGAGCACACTCCCCCTCTTTGAAGAGCTCCCCCACTCAACCCGCATCCCCCGAAAACAGCTAACCCCAGATGAGGCAGCGTGATGTATCCCGAGATAACAGGACTGGGACATCTAAATAAAGGTGTGAAACAATCGCCTTCAAAAGGTTATCAATTCACTTCAACCAAAATTAGGACCACTCGGTGCGGCAAGAGTTAACAGTTATTAGTCTCAACACCCAAGGATAACCAGGAGAGCATGATTGATATGATGGAACTGAGATTTTGTACACTTAATCTTTGCAAAACACAACTAAAACTGAACTGAAACTAAGGATTTTTAGAAAATAAAAACTAGACTAAACTAGCAAAGAATTGGTAAAAACTAATTATAACTGGTAAAAATTGAAAATCTGGAGTTGAAACTAAATAACAATTAATGAAAATGGCGAAACGTTTAAAACCCTGGTGCGGAGATTGGCAAATCTGACCAGGAAATGTATAAGATGGATTGTCAGGACAGTCAGCGTTAAAGCCACTTTTGACAGTCCATACTAGGATGGCATTGGACATCTTCGGGGCGGGAGAGGGTTGGTGTGACCAAGGTGTGGTTTGGCTTGTTGCATGTATATTTTGAGATCATGTGGCTCTGGATGGACCAGTTACCAGGGCATGGAAGGAGGACAGACTCATTAAAGGAGGAGAAGGAATTTCCTAGGATTGGAGATCCTCTGGGTGAGTGGTTGATTAAAAGCATGCATAAAATAGAAGTTATTTGTTGTTATTGATTGGTAATAGATTGGTAATTGGCCACATTTACAGCTGTATTGACTTGTTGTGGACGTAGTCGACTTCAGGTTTAAACACTCTAATTAACAGGTTGAAAAATAGTGACATTAAAGGAAGAGTATGCAGCGCCACCCTGTCAGACACCAGTGATGGTGGAGCTCACTGATGAATCAGGTGAGCTGGATTCATGGCTGATTCAAAACTAAGATCCCCCTGCTGTGGTCAGTAAGGGGAGAACAGGGGGAAATAAAATTAACAATTTAAAAGAGGCATTTATAAACGTTTATGGGTCAAGTGAAATGGGGAAAAAAGGGGGTTTTACTGTTATTTTTAATATCAGCATTATTATTGTAGGAGATTCATGCAACAAACATTGCATGGATGATCATTTATTGAAGCTTTTGACCTTATACTAACATCTGTGTTCCTGTGATTGTTATAACCTCTGATGAATCTTTATTTACAGGTGTTAGGATAATGATATAATTTTTCATTGCAGGTGTAACCATGATCATTTCATACATATTGCAACTTGTTGCTCATTGTAGAGTTGTGCTCAAGTTCATAAGGGTTAATAGCTACAGTCAGCGCGAATGTCTGACTGATCTATTGAGGGAAAAGGCTTCGAGCATATAAGGCCGCACGCGCTTACAAAACACTGATATCATGTTATTCTTTGTGATCTTTTCTTCAATTATGTCTTTAAGTTTAGTTTAAGTAGCAGCAGTTAATTAAACGACATTTATTAAAATATTAAATACCTGAGTCAGAACGTTACACGCGGATCACCTTAAGAGTCTGGGAAACTTTGTAGCTGCCTAATTTTTATTTTTCTGAATGTTCTAGCTCTGTTGATTTGACACATTGGAATGTGTCAAAAAAGGGGGAGAGGGGAAGTTGAGCTTTAACATCAAACAAGGATTATTTGAACATTTTATAACTTGATTTGTGTATTTAATACCTTAGGTATGGTAAAGCTTAAGCTAATAGCGGTCCGAGAAGACTGACCTTTTAGAGAATCAGTGAAAAAGCATAAACCATCACTTTCATGTTTAATCATTACTCATTGAAATGAACTGAGTAGCGTTTAGAAGATTTGTTAATTTCTTTGTCTTTGTTAAAAAGAGAGGGTTTCAATAATTTTCAGACACACTTTGCAAATGTGCTTATAATGAGTTGGCACTCGGTCTGTTGAAGGTCAGAAGCTTCATTCGGCGTGACTGTCCGGATTGATATATTGCGGATATTGACTTTGAGTGCAGAGGGCTAAATGCAAACACGCTTACACACACATAGGATATGATTAGAATAAGTCCCTGGGACATTCTGAATGTTTTAGACCAAGTCTGAATCACTAGAAGGTCAGTAGATAACAACATTAGATTATTAGGGTTAGGAAGAGAGGTGTTTTGGTTTTCTGTCTCTTACAGAGGAAGGAACAGACACCAGACGAGGTCACAGATATGCGAGGATCCTCCGTAGCAGAGACAGACACAGTGACTGCCGAGACATCAACTGGGTCCAAGGGTTATGGCGTCTGGGCTCCAGCTAGTCACCACAAAAAAGGATGGATTCCATAAACACAGCAATAACCATGAAAGGGTTGGCGGAAATCCGGGAACACCAGACCAACGAAGTTCGAGAGGCTTTTGGGCAAAAAGGGGGCACATTCCTGTTCCTTTTACTGGAGGATACACAGATCGTTGTTTGAAATCGGGGCAGAATAATCCCCTGATCTGTGCCACGACTGAAGGGTTGTCTAACCCCTAAAGTTGAAGAATGAAGAGCAGAGGATCACCCAACTGGACGACACTGGTAGTTGCAGCAATAAAATAAAGGCTAAAAGCTGTGGGAGACCTGGAGAGTGTCATCTGTACCCGCTATTGTTGGAATAATAGTTTTTCTTACATCTGAACTGCGCAAACACAGAGGTCATCCCACATATGGTTCGCCCATCAGGGGGACAAAGAACCTCAGGAGTGAGAAGAGATGAACCCGGCCACACTGAATTGAAGGGTGTTGGTGAGGTCATTATTCTAATGACCTCATCAGGGGGAATTGTTAGATTATAATATTATTTTATGCCATGCTATACCCCGAATTAAAGATTGTGAATTATTATGTAGTTTTAGTTTGCATTATTCTCCTAAATTAGAAGAAGTTGATAATTATTGCATTAGTTAAACTGATGTGCATTATATTAAACTGTTGATTGATTGTGAATGAATGATATTGTTTTATGATGCATTATACTGCTGAGTTATAAGAAATACTGTTTGCAGAAAGTCATCGCCTTATTTGTCTGATTAGAAGAGAACAGAACATACTGGAGTTTTCTGCCCCATCTCAGCAGGAGCAGATAAACAGGGAGCCAAGGTCGTAGCTTAGGCGCTGTGTGAGAAGAAGGCATGTGAATGTTATGCTTTGTATGATAAGGTGGAGACACCAGAGGCTATAAAAGTTTGAGCAATGCTCCACCATTTTGAGATTTTGAGGCTGTCTGCATCAGTGTCCATCTCCCACGCGTGTGTTCATTAAATCATCGTTTGACTCAACCCGACCGGACCAGTGTTGTTATTGTGGTTTTTCTCTTGTCTCCATCCCCGATATTTTTGAACCTTAACAGCAGCTAACCGAGCTACCGGCTGAGCAGCTGACTCAACGAACACAGCCCCGGTATAAACAATCATATGAACTGGTGAAACAGACAGAGCGTCTTTTCCACTCACCACAGCCGGCAGTTCTGAAGTCCTATTCTCCAGCTGTGGGGCGACGCGCCGACGGCGCGATCGTTGCTTCCTCCCGGGCAAAACCTCCGGCGGGCCGGGCAAAACCTCCGGCGGGCCGGGCAAAACCTCCGGCGTCCGGCTGGGTTGGGAAGCGATAGCGGCTGGTGGGTGTAGGTGAAGTTCGTGAAGGATGAAGTCTTGCACGAGTGGGTGTAGTGAGTCCAATAGCCAGGGATAATCCGTGAGCAGCTGTTGCAGTCTGGCTTCCAGAACGTGGAGGAATGCTTCTCCCTCATGCTCTAGCCACAGGTTGATTATTTGTGAAGCGGACTTCGTGATGAGGTCCCGAAGCTCCGTGGGTGGGGTGAATGCCGCTGGATCCATATCTGGCTGGTCCGTACTGTCACGGCGAGTGAGGTGAGCCGTGTGGAAAATAAAGGAGGATCCAAATGCAGGCAGTCGTGAAGGTGTGAAGGTGGTTTATTGAACATGAAAGTAAATACAAACGGCAAATGGAGCTAGAACTAAACTATACTGGGATAAACTAAACTACAGAGCACAAACCTTAACGAGAACGACCAGAGGAGAATGATGATGGACAGCAGGGAGAACACACGGGTGAGACATGGTAGATACATAGATGAGGCAGGGTGGAATACACAGACGGACCAGCAACTACAATGACGGAGGACACGACTTAAATACACCCAGAGAAACACAGGGGAATTACACACAGGTGGTGGACACAGCTGGGAATGATCAACAAGACGAGACAGAGGTAAAACTGAACACACTCACATGAGACGCAGACCTTCACAATAAAACAGGAAATGAGACCACCACACCAAGACACAGACCTGACACTGAGAGACAGACAGAATGACACATGGAACCTGAACTAAACTAAACGTGAGATACAACCGAGAACAAATCCTTAAACATGAAACTCAAATAATAAACATCATAATCATCATCATAAACACAACAAGAGAACAAGAAAACAATCCCTGAATGCAAACTAAAACATAATAACCTCAAACATGGAATAACAAAAACATGAAACTCTACAGACCCGTGACATTTATGTGGTTCAATAAAGATTTTAGAGCCAATACCAACAAAGAAACTTCAGGTTTTTTTTATTTCTATATGATGAACTCTGCATTATTAAGTGATAAGAACAAGTAGTCTGATGTCCTGTTATCATTATGAGGCTATAATTTGAGATACAATAAATAAAATACGTTTTTGTACAAAGTATCGGTATCGAATCAGTATCGTCGATACCACCCTGAATATTACTTGGTATTGGATCAGAAAGGAAATCAGTGGTATCGCACATCACTACCTAGCAGCCTTTCTAACTGGTCCCTATGTTACGTCCCAGTCTAGGGGTACTGGAGCGCAACATAAGGGTTTAAGATGATTATGGGTAATTATTTCTCTAATTGTTAAAATGTTATTTGTGAAGAAGTTTATGAAGTCATTACTAGTTAATGTTAAAGGAATGGTTGGCTCAACAGAGCTCTGACTTTTTGTCAGCCTGGTTGCAGTGCTGAAGAGAAACCTGGGGTTGTTCTCATTTTCTTCAATCAGTGAATAATCGTAAAACCAGAACATCTTACTTTTTTTTTTTAAATCTTTATTTAAAGTGAACAAACTTACATATAAAATGTACGTACACATACAATTACATATACAAAACCGTGATCACACACCACTCATTAATGAAAAAGGAGAACAAGGAGGAAAATCGAGCATCTGAGTCCACAAAACACTTTTAAAACTTACAGTTTCAATTCGTTCCAGAGGAAAACTTTCCCAAGTTTCAGGTCCATTGTTCGTCTTCTCCGCAGATCTGTAGTGATATGTTTACTCACCACATCACTACTTATCATCTTTTGTTCCAACACTCCTTTGGCACGGGTTTTCCAAATATGTGTGTTTATAACACACATTACTAACCAAAAGAGTCTCCTTTTGTCTTCACCCATTTTTTCTTTAAACAAACCATATTTAACTGCTTTGATATTAACATCAACGTCATAGCCAATCTCTGTCATCTTCTGTCTTATCTCAGTTGCCCTATAACAATCCAATAGAAGATGTTCTAGGGTCTCATCTTCATCACAGTCTGTCATAGGACATTTCATGGTGGTAACGAAACAACTTGATTGTACCACTGCTTTCACAGGGAGGCGCCTGAGCGAGATGAGCCATACCACGTCTCTCATGCTTTCAGATAATAATTTGTCTTGTATATTTTTAAATATTGAAAGATTTTCATCTTCATTTGCATACTTACCGTATTTTCACGACCATAAGGCGCACTGGACCATAGGGCGCAGTCTCAGTTATGTGTGCCCTTACTGTATTTAACACACACATAAGGCGCACTGGACCATAGGGCGCATACAAGTACCGTATGCGTATTTAAAAATAAAGCGGGAGCAAACCTGAATTCGGTACCTTACTCACATTTCTATTGCCGGTAATCGTCATCATCAACAACACACAAGCATACAAGTGTGCGTATTTAAAAAATAAAGCAGGAGCAAAACAAAGTTTGGTACTCACATTTTTATCATCAATCAAACCCATTGAAGTCCTCATCCTCTGTGTCTGAATTGAACAGCTGCGCTAAATCTCCATCAAACATGCCAGGTTCACTTTCTTCACTGTCAGAGTCACTTTCCGTGCCGTGCGGCTCCTCGGAAATGATGCCGGCTTTTGCGAAAGCTCGAACAACAGTGCCAGCAGCCATGTTAGCCCAAGCATCTACAATCCATTGGCAAATTGTGGCGTAACTCGCCCGGCGCTGCCTTCCACTCTTGGTGAAACTGTGGTCTCCATCGGTCATCCATCGCTGGATGTGTTTGTCGCCGATGTGTTTGCTGCAGTAGGAGCGGAAGATGGCCAGCTTTTCCTTATAATCCGCTGGAAGTTGCTGCGCTACCGTAGTCCTGGTCCGGATGGAAAAATGGCACCGTTTCATAAAAAGTGAAAGTGAAACTGCTTTTAGCCGAATGGTGACGCCCACACTTCACCCTTTAACGTTCTCATGGTGTTCTCAACTACGTCCTCCTTACAACACATAGGGCGCACTGCGCTATAGGGCGCACCTCACTTTTTGAAGAAAATCTAAGACTTTTAAGTGCGCCTTATAGTCGTGAAAATACGGTATATTGAATTAGGGGTTGTTCTCATTTTCTTCAATCAGTGAATAATCGTAAAACCAGAACATCTTACTGAGGGCTTTCTTATAAAGCAGCAAACTATTTCTCCAGGCTAAATGATGATCCTCTAGATTTGTGACACGCCATTTCCTCTCCAGCTTACGAGTCATCTGCTTTAGGCTACGTGTTTGAGAATTATACCATGGGGTCAAGTACTTCTGATTTGAGGCCTTAGTTTTCACAGGAGCTACAGTATCCAGTGTCATACGTAGTGAGGAGGTAAAATTATTAACAAGATAAAAGTGGATAACCAGTATCATCAGTTTTCCAACCCAGCAAAGGCTAAGCACTTTCTGAGCGGCCTGGATTCAGCTAACATTCCGGGTGATGTAGATTAAGAGGATTTCTAAGCTAAGGGTCAGTTTACTTCTGTGGTTTATTCCTGGATCGGGGTTTCGTTGCACCTTTCGACCCTTCGGCGTGAGGAGGGACGCCATTATGGGATGTTTGAGTGCTACGGACCAACGATTTCATGATTTTTTTTCTCTTTCTTCTTTTTTTTTTCTTTTTTTCCTTTTTCTCAACTGAGTTTTGTTTTGCTGTTCGTTTTGATGGTGTGGTGCCAACTGTCCTTTACAGACCTATTTTTTGGACCACTGGGTTGTCTCATGTTACTGGCTTTAAGATTTGATATATGGGTATCAGAAAAAATCAGGAGAGTTTTCCCCAAGCATGACATCCCGGTGCATTTCAGACCCAGCAACACGCTCAGACAAAAACTGGTTCACCCGAAAGACAAAACGCCAAAACACAGACTTAACAATGTGGTGTATGCGGTACAGTGCAGCGAGGAATGCCAAGACCTCTACATTGGAGAGACCACTACCACCATTCCCCACCATTTGACCTTAGAACTGAAGAAGCTTCTCGGATGAAAGGTGAAACGTCTTCAAGCAACTTAAAGAAGTCCAGACGCTTTTCTTTCCAAGCTCCTCTGACAATGCAATCTTATATAAACAGCAGTGTCAAACACAATCAGAGTGCTTGTGGGCAAGAGTTCATGTGCAAGTGCAGGTGGGACAGTCAGTGAAAAAGCAATGGTGGTGGGACAGAGTTTGTATGTCTGGGGGCTGGGGGGTTCAGAGGAAAGAGGGAAGAGGTCAACGCACATCTGGAGTTTGTGTGTGTGAGAGCAGGGAGTGAATTCAGCATCCTGAGAGCCTGATGAATGAATCTGTCTCTAAGTCTGTTGGTTCTAGCCCGGAGGCTCTTCAGTCTCCATACTGATGGCAGCAAACTGAAAAAGCTGTTGGACAGATGAGTGAAATCACCTGTAATGCAGAGGGCTTTCCGGATGCAGCGGGTGAAGTAGATGTCCTGGAAAGAGGGATGAGAAGAAAGAAGTGCCTCTTCTTCACTGCTCTTACTAATAAATGAAACTTTTTCCGCTGCCTGCAGGGACAGGTTGTTGCTGCTGCACCACTCAGCTCGATGGTTAATTTCACTCCTGTAGTAGGTCTCATCGCTGTTGCTGATGTGACCTACCATGGTTGTGTCATCTGAAAATTTGATGAATAGGTTGGAGCTGTGTGATGGTGTGCACTCGTGGGTCAGCAGAGTGAAGAGAAGGGGACTCAACACACATCCTTGGGGAGCCCCCGTATTCAGTGTTCTTGTGCTGGAGATGTTGCTGCTGTCCCGTATTGTCTGCTGTCTTCCAGTCAGGAAATCCAGCAGCCAGTTACACAGCGACATTCTGAGCCCCAGCAGATCCAGTTTGTGAATGAGTTGCTGGGAAATAATTTGAGATTGAGTTCATACTGAAGTTTAAAAAAAAACAAAAAAACACTAAAGCTACTCTATTATACCTATATGTAACAAATAGACTGCAACCAAAATATTTCACTGTTCAGCAATACTGATCTTTTTATTAAAACTTTTAGGAGAACTCTTAAGTATAACTCTAAGTATTTAAAGTAAAGTAATTCAAAATGCAATTTTATGCAGATTTCAAAAAATCTTTGTTCTGAAAAGAAAAGAAGTGCAATATCAGCACAAAATAATGTTTATAATCAACAACAAGTTGTAAAATGGGCCCTTTTATACTTAAAGCTGAACATAAATAGACATCCAGAGTGGAAAGCAGTGCAAATAAATGCAACCATGGCTTCATGACACTCATCTTTTATCAAGATGGATGTCAGTCTAAGCCTTTTCTATCACATTAAACCTGCGACTGAATTTTGTGCAATTTCTATACAAAACTTATATGACTATGACAAGATACCAATTGTCTCTACCATTTACTGTTTGAGAAACTCCCCTTCAGAGAAAGGCTTTCTGGGCTTTGTTAATTTGAATGCCAGAAAATAACTTGCTTTGGTGCTTAATTCTTGGATGGTAATTTGGGAGCTAGTTCACAGGCTCAGCAAAACACCTTTATCCAACAATCTCTGAGCAGAGAGATTTCTAATTCCAAACTAGGGAAACTCTCTAACATATCATAGAATTTCCTTTAATTTCAACACTCCTTTTGGGCAAGCTGGAGATTAGTTGACTCAAGGCTGTTTCCTTTTTAGACACCCCAGATAACAAAGAGAAAGCCCTCTATGAGCAAGCACTTGTTGAAAGTGGGAAGGAAAAACTCCCTTTTAACAGGAAGAAACCTTGGGCAGAACCAGGCTCAGGGAGGGGTGGCAGTCTGCCGAGACCAGCTGGGGTGATAATAAGTAGGCCAGTAGTAAATACTACATGTTACTAAGAGCTCAGATGTCTGCTGATTTCAATGTTGTACTCCACTGGAAAAAAAGTGTTTGCGATCGTAAAAATCTGACAACTGGGCCTATTGAAAGGCCCATACTTTCAACAGGTTTGCTGAGAATCCTACCAATAGTTTATTAGTTTGGACTGAACAATCAGGAATGTCTAGAAACTGACAGGCTTCACAGAACATCCTCATTCTTATCTGATACATCCTTCAGATTCCAGAGAACAAACTGAATTAAAAGAGAAACTTGGCAGAAGAAACACTGTGGTTTTGAAGAGAATACAGACAAAGGTGAGTTATCATTAGATCCACTGTGAGTGACATGAGCTGTCATTTCCTTCAGGCATTTCTGATCTTTATCTCTTCACTTTAGTTTTTGTTTCCACTTTGTCATGTAGATGACAAAACAAAAACAGGTTTAGTGTTTGGTTTAAAGTCTTCAATCATGCACTGCAGTGTATCAATTCAATTCAATTTTATTTATACAGCACCAAATCACAACAACAGTTGCCCCAAGACGCTTTATATTGTGAGGCCAGCCCTACAATAATACATACAGAGAAAATCCCAAAAATCATATGACCCCCTATGAGCAAGCACTTTGGCGACAGTGGAAAGGAAGAAACCTCTAACAAAACCAGGCTCAGGGTGGGGCGGCTATCTGCCACGAATGGGTTGAGGGGAGGGGAGGAAGACAGGATGAAAGACATGCTGTGAAAGAGAGCCAGAGATTAATAAGTATAATTCAGTGCAGAGATGTGTATTAACACATAGTGAGTGAAGAAGAAAAACCCAATGCATCATGGGAGTCCCCTGTGGAGTAGGGAAATTATTTTACTGCTATTGTTAAATAATTGTCATCATTACCATTGGATTAATAATATAATCTGGAGTTTATATTGCATTTAGAGTTTGAACAGTGTGTGTCGTTCAGAAAGTAACAGGACAGGAAACAGGCTTGCAGAGAGTTTGCAGGACTGAAACCGAAAGTTATTCTGAGGAGCAGGCTAGACGAGGCTATTTGAATTACTAGGTTATTCAAATTGTCTGTTATACTTTTATATTCTTTTACTAAGCTCTTAGTAGAGGTTCTTGATTAAAACATTTATTTAACATAGTACATGTAGTTTCAGTTCGATTATTATACGAGAGTGGTTTCTGTCTCTCTGTCTGGTTAGAGGTCAGGAGCTAGTCGTGAGGTGAAACAGGGTGCAGTTGTGGTTAGCACACAGACACACACATACACTCAGTTAGAGAGAATCATTTATGGGGGAAAGTTTAATTATGTTTTGCTGGGGTTGCAAAAGCAGTTTGTCGCCGAACTGCTGCTGACAGGAAGTGCCAGCCATGAAGATGGAAGACGATGTTCTAAAAAACTGTGTTAAAAGGTCTTTGTGGTGTTGATTTGACGTATGTATATATCCTGTTTGTGACGTATGAGGGGGCGTCAGTAAATCAAACCCTGATGGTATAAAATATCTGTGTATGCTTTGATCAAGTCGAAGATCACTTCCTGTCTGCGTACAGCGTGTTCTTCCCACACGTGTGTTCATTAAAATCAATCGTTTTGACCAAGAGCTTCTGGACCATGGTGGTTTGTACTCTCCTTCCTCAATTTTTGAACCTAACACCCCCAACAGCCTACGTCTATTGCAGCATAACTAAGGGAGGATTCAGGGTCACCTGGTCCAGCCCTAACTATATGCTTTACCAAAAAGGAAAGTTTGAAGCCTAATCTTAAATGTAGAGATAGTGTCTGTGTCCTGAAACCAAACTGGAAGCTGCTTCCATAGAAGAGGGGCCCGGAAACTAGTGATGTGCAGATCGATCCTGAAATATCAATTCCTCCAATACCAGTCATTTATGTTCTAGAATCGATTCTTACATTAAAATATCGATATTTTAGTAATTTAGAGTAAATTTGTAGTTTATCATTAACAGGAACACAGTGGAAAGAAACTATAACATTCAAATTGTCTACAATCAAAGGAACTACTTCCTCTTCCGCCTTTTATAGTCACTCACAACAATGGCTGAGCATAATTGTGCTGACGTATTTTACCTCCACAAACAGCTGAGACGTGGTTTGCGATTCATGTAGCAAAAATGTGCTCCAAGAGTGAGGTGTTGTGTACTAGGGAGACATTCAAAAGGGCTGTTGGGGGGGGTGGGTGATAAATACATTTTACAGGGTTAATTTATCAGATAAAATACGTTAAATGTCACCGTTAGTATTGGCCGGCCTGGAAACAGCGGGGGTGTCCAAATTCAGAAGCTGCTTCCACCTGAGGACCCGGCCTTCGCGGTCTAAAGAAAGCTGGGTAGTACGTCACAGACTCCCTCGGTGGAGTGAAACGCTGCCGTCTGCTCCTTGCTATCTAAAATATGACCGGGCGCTGATGTAAACTGCTCTGTTTAATCATTTTCTGTTTGACGTTTATTCAGCTGTGTGAAAACCCTGGCGGAACCCTCCCGAACCATCCCTCTCGAGGGATTAATAAAGTTAAATTTAATTTAATCTAATCTAATAACTCTCAGCCAATCCGATTTACTCACGAAGAAATAAAACACTGAAAAAGCCAAACAATAACATTTTTAAGTTATCAAAGTGTCAAGGGTGAACAGTTATCAAACACTCAGGTGAAGAAATGACACTCAGACAGTTCAACAGTTTAATGTGCACGGGTGAGAGCTCAACAAGACTCACACACCGCCCTTGCCTTGCTTCTTTATTTATTCACTCAGTATAGTGATGTCACATGGCAAAGCAAAGATAAAACAGGAACTTAGCTGCACGCTCTTCACTCGTGGGGGAAGAACATGCAGTTCCTGGAACTTAATCTAACAATAACAGCTGGTTTTCACAACTTATTTTGGTTAATGCTTTGTACGCTTGCAAAGATGGTTATATTTGCACACATCTCTTGTGATTTCCTCGAACAGTGGTGGGCCACTGTTCAGAGAGTTCATAATAGAAAGACATTTGCATAAGCATGAAATATAAACACTTATCAGTAAATCATTGAGTTACATTTCATGACAATAAAGTTAAAAATCCCCTGACATCCCCTCCTGTTGTTTAAATTTTTCTTATGCACAATACTGTCATTTTGTCAGTTCATAACCTCTTGTTGGGACATTTTCAGTTAGAACATCATTAAACAGTTTTGTATCATGTCCTTTTTCAGACGCTACTGTATGCATCCTCATACAGCTCGCCGTCGATTTGGTGCAATGTTACATAAGCTCCTAATGTAGCTGTGACCATGTTTGACACCATGCTTTTCAAACAAGGTATTATACATGTTGCGAAAATACACAATAATAGCAATAGAAAACCAATACCAAAAAGTCCTTTAATCAGTAGGGACTTCCACGAACCACTCAGTAGCCATGTCCACCAATCGTCAGTGCTTGTGACATAGTCTTGTTGTAGGAAATCTCTGAGTTCTCTCAGGGTATTTAGGGCAGTGGTCATGTTAAGTGAGTGTACATTGTCTGGGATGTATGTGCAACATGTGGTATTAAACAGTACACACAAACCTCCTTTTTCGGCTAGGATCATGTCCAGTGCAACCCGGTGCTTCATTACCGTGATGCGCACTGCATCAATCTCTTCATTCTGGGCCTTGTTAAACTTCATCGAGGCGTTCAGGAACAATCCAAAACGATAGTCGAGTGTCTCTATCCTGAGCATGTTCTTCCCAGTTCCCACCCAAGGGAAAAGGGAGTTCAGTACTTTCTGCCCAGTGGTCCATAGTTTGAAACTTTTGGGCACATCCATTGTGGAGTAGGGAAATTATTTTACTGCTATTGTTAAATAATTGTCAACAGTACCATTGCATTAATAATATAATCTGGAGTCTATATTGTGTTTAGAGTTTGAACAGTGTGTGTCTTTCAGAAAGGCTAAAAGTAACAGGACAGGAAACAGGCTTGCAGAGAGTTTGCAGAAGTGAAACCGAAAGTTATTCTGAGGAGCAGGTTAGACGAGGCTATTTGAATTACTAGGTTATTCAAATTGTCTGTTATACTTTTATATTCTTAGAAGCTCTTAGTAGAGGTTCTTGATTAAAACATTTATTTAACATAGTACATGTAGTTTTAGTTAGGTGGTAACACATAAGGATGAGCCTCTGGTCTGGTAAAAGGTCAGAAGTGCAACAGGTGAATTGACACAGAGAGCATTTGAGGACAAGAGACAGTCAGTGAGAGGTGACATACACATACACAACACACACACACGAGGTAGATTTATTTAGAGGAGAGCTTCGTGCAACTGCAAAATTGTCTCGGTAAAAGAGGAACGAGACAAGAACTGAAAGGTAGACAGGAAGGGCCAGCCATGGAAATAGAAAATGATGTTCTTTCAAATTGGGTGAAAAGTCATTGTGGTGTTGATTTGACGTATGTATAAAATGTATCTGTGACGCATGAGGGGGCGTCAGTAAATCAAACCCTGATGGTATAAAATATCTGTTATGCTTTGAGGAAGTTGAAGATAACTCGCTGTCTGCGTACAGAGTGTCTTCCCACATGTGTGTTCATTAAAAATCAATCGTAAGACCAAGAGTTTCTGGACCAATGGTTGTTTGTACTCTCCTTCCTCAATATTTGAACCTTAACACCATCCCCCAGACTGAGTCGTGTCCCGTCACTGTGGACGCCTCGCGCTTCTGTCTTGTTGCATGTGTTTCTGCGGTGATCTTGAAGGTGTGGTCTGAGATCAGTATTGGTGCACACAGGCCGTTGGAGTTGGGTGGGAGCATGAAGTAGGTTTTAGGCCCGCAGGCCCAAGCGGCTCCTTGGACCCAGAAAGTTCCTCTTTTCTGGGTGAATGTTCCTCCTTTTGTACTTCCGGTGAAATCAAGTGTCTGTGTGCAGTTGTGGTTCCGGCCCAATTTTCTGTTTCCCTCTGAGAAGTTGAAACAGTGCTGGGTATGCGGTGGCAGGGTTATGGCGAATGATTTGGTTCTTGTGTTGCTTGCGTTGATGTTGACCCAATGGTCTTCATTGCATGTGTAATTCCAATTTGTCAAGTTGTAGGCACAAGGGGTGTCTTTGTTGTCCTTGGTTCCGTTGCACCATGGGATAGTGTCTGCCTTCCTTGTGCTTTGACTCTTCAGGAATAGTCCTAACGCATACAGGTCTCTCTTTGTGCAGCTACCATTGGCTGATTTGCTGAATATGCACAGGCTTTCATCAGTTTCAGGTGGTGTTCCATATATTGTCGCGTGTATGGCTGTGGTCGGCAGATGTGAGCACACATAGCACTCTTTTCCGTTGCCCTTGTGTGTCCTGTCATACACGTACCTATACCAGGCATTGTTCATCCATGGGTGGTTGTGGTCTTGGTTCAGGTCGCGCAGGTGGGAATTGTCATGTGTCCATCTCTTCTGCAGGTGATTCTGTTTCTCTCCTTCCTCCTGGTTGATGGTCAATAGGCTCACTAGGAGAGCGATGCCAGCCACTATGAGGACAAGTTTCTTCATGGTGACCAGGCACACCTAGACTTCTGGTGAGTAGACCGTCAGCGAGAAGGCAAAGGGCGGGTTATACCCAATCAGCCTTTTCCTTCACCAACAGATCACCTGGAAGCTAGGGGAACCGGCGTCTAAGCGTCTGGATTGTCACTCACTTTTTTACAGTGGCTTTGGTGGATCCAAGATGGATCCAACTGCCTGCTATTTTGCAGGCAGTTGGCGTAGTGAGTAGGACTTGATATGGGCCCTCCCACCTAGGTGAATTCCATTTTTTCCTCTGGAGCACTTTGATCAGGATCCAATCTCCTGGTTGCAACCTGCAAGACACTGGAGAGATATCACTCGGCAGTTGGTTGTTTAGCACAATCTCTTTATTCTCAAGCAGCTTAATCATCCACTCTGCTAGGGTGGTTTCTCTTATAGACTTGTTAATAGGCTCACTAGTGAGAGGCAGTGGAAAAGGTCTCCCGTGAATGATTTCAAAGGGTGTGAGCTTTTGTGACCCTTGGGTCAGTCTCATCCACATCTTTACTAGACCCAAACATTCAGGCCACGGCCTTCCTGTTTCTTCCATGCATTTCCTTAATCTCTGTTTTATTGTGCCGTTAGTTCTTTCCACTAATCCGGCACTTTGTGGGTGGTGTTGCACAGTGATGTTTGATGCTGAATCCTAGAGCTTCAGAGACTTTGCTGATTACGTCATTAACAAAGTGTGTTCCATTGTCTGACCTTATCAGACTAGGAATACCGTATGTGGGGATGAAATGATTAAATAAGCATTTTGCTACGGAGACTACATCTGCTCTTTTTACTGGATAGATTTCAGGCCATTTAGAAAACACGTCTATTATTACTAGAGCATATTTTGATGCTTGGCATTCATTGAATTCAATAAAATCCATGTGGATTGTATGGAGCGGATGAGGTGGTGTGGGGAAATGCCCTCGCTTTGGTCTGAGGTTTCCCTGTGCATTATGTTTTTGGCAAATCATACATATTCTGATGAACTCTTTTGCTGAATTTTCGAAATTTTGAGTATAGAAGTGTTAAGAGAGGATATCTGACATCCCCCCCTTCGACACATGTGTTAATCCATGGGTCGCTAATGCTGCTGTCTTGTGTAGGGATTTTGGCAATACTGGTTTGCCATTACAGGTCATTAAGTCATTGTGTAGTTCTGCTCCACACTTTAGCCATTTCTTTTGCTCTGCAATAGGTGTGGCTTTCTGTTCGTCTTTAAGTACATCAAGTGGTATTAGCTGTGAGGTTTCAGACATTAAAGTTTGTATTGGTTGCTGTGCGGCCTTCTTTGCGGCTTGGTCTGCGAAGTTATTGCCTTTAGTAATTTCTGAGTTATCTTTTTGGTGTGCAGCGCATTTGCATAGTGCTAGTTGTTTTGGCAAAGTGATGACTTCTAATAGTTCTTTTAGGAGGTGTCCATGTTGTACTGGATTACCCTTGGAGGTGACCATGCCCCTATTTTGCCATATTTTTGCAAAATGATGGATTGCTGCAAAAACATATTGACTGTCTGTGTGTATATTTATACTTTGGCCTCTGTGCAGCCAGCATGCTCGCACAACAGCTGTTAGTTCTGCACTCTGTGTGGAGTTTGAGGAAGTTAAAGGCTTTGCTTCTATAACTGTATCAGCTGTGGTGACAGCGTAGCCAACACAGTTTTGACCTAAACTGTTTTTAGATGCTACGCCATCTACAAAGACGTCTGTGAAAGTAGGCTGTGGTGTGCTGTAAATATCAATTCTGGGTTTTGTTTCCTCTTCCAGTTTTTTTATACAGCAGTGTTTTTCACCATCTGCTGATGTGGGGAGAAGTGTGCTGGGGTTCAGCTGACCACACTTCTTGATTGTAATGTTTGACTGTGAAAGCAAAATGCCTACGTATGAGAGCTGTCTTGCGTGTGTCAAATAAGACAAGTTTGCTTGCAATAAGATGGAGGTGACAGCATGGGGGACGTTAACAATCAATGTGTGTCCCAAAACAATGTCAGCAGACTTTTTGACTGCTTCTGCTGCGGCTGCGCAAGCCTGTACACACGTGGGCAAACCGGATGCCACGGAGTCTAATTTACATGAGTAAAATGCGAGTGGGCGTTGCTTTTCCCCAAAGGCTTGTGTTAGAACGGCCTTCATATAGCCTGCACCTCCGTCTACATGCAAGTAAAAAGTTTTTTCATAGTCTGGCAATGCTAAAACTATGCGCGTCTGCAATGCCAGTTTTAGATCATTAAATGCTTTTTCTGCTTCTGGTGTCCATTCTATTTTATCTTTCAGTGCTAGATTTTTTCCATAAATTAAGTTTTGCAATGGTTCAGCTAACAGAGCATATTCAGGTATCCAGCATCTGCAAAAATTGCAGAGACCTAAATAACTCATCATTTGTTGTTTTGTGAGCGGTTTTGGAGCGTTCTGCACTGCTAGTTTTCTGCTGTCTAACAGTGTTCTGCCTTCTCCTGTAAGCTTATGTCCGAGGTACGTGACCTCTTTGCTCCACAACTGTAACTTGTGTTGTGAGACTTTGTGACCCTGCTCTGCTAAGTGTTGCAACACAGTCATGGTGTTTTTTCTGCAGTTGTGTTGCGTGTCTCCTGTAACGAGAATATCATCAACGTATAGAAAAAACTGACCTGTGGCAGGGAGCGTGCATAATGACAGATTTCTTTAATGCCTCTGCATACAGGGTGGGGCTGTTCTGAAAACCCTGCGGCAGTCTGGTTTAGGTGTACCTTTCATTGTCAAAAGTGAATCCGAACAGGTTATGTGAATCTGGGTGTAATGGCACAGAGAAAAATGCGTTTCTCTATAACAGAGAACCATTGTTCTTTTGGTGTCACTTGATTTAAAATTGTGTGTGGATTTGCTACCACAGGTGGGATTTGCTCTGTTACCTCGTTTATTGCTCTAAGATCATGAACTAGACGATATTTTTCTGTGTTTGCTTTTTTCACTGGGAAAATTGCAGTATTACAGGTTGCTTTTGTTGTCTTCACTAGGATGCCTGCTTTTTCCATATCTGCAATTACTGGCCTGATCCCTGCCTTTGCTTCTGTGGACAAGGGATATTGTGGTTTGACCGGCCTGTAGGTTGTGGTGGTTTTAACTACAACTGGATCTGCTCCTTTAATTAATCCTACGTCTGTTGGTCCGGTTGACCACAATTTTGTTGGCAGTTTTTGTAACTCTGGGTGTGCCTGTAGTGAGAGTGTATATCAGCTAGCATCGTTTTCCACAACATGTAAATCAGTGTTGTCAGTCATGTGGGAAGCGGGTTGGGTGGTGAGTAACCACCCTAATGTGTATTTCATACAACCTGTTCTGCAACCCTGTAACCATCCCTCATGTGTCTCTTCAGTTTTCTCATATCTGTCTCTTTCAACTTGGGTGAGAATGCGGCCTAAGTCTTTCCACTCAGTGCTGTCATTACGGGGTATGGACACATGTGGGTTTGGCATTCTGTTTACTCGCTGCACAGCTTCAGGTTGTATTACAGAACAGACTGCGTTACCACTTTTGGTGACGTAGAGGTGTTGTAAAGTTAACATCTGCGGACCTAGTCTGTGTATGTCTGTGTCATATGGGTGGTCAGGACCTGGGCTGGATTTGAATCTCAATGTATTATGATAGTCAGTATAGGGCTGTTTTGTTGAGGTAGCTGGCAAATATTTGCTTGCTAAATGTTGGAGTGGCTCTAACGGAGGCAGATCCAAGGTCCAATAATAGTGGGGCCCTCCGAGTCCCCTGCACACATTTATCTGACAAACTGCTTGGCTTTGTTCCTCATTTAACATTAGCTTAGCATACATGCCTTCTGGCCCTGGCAGTACTCCTATCTCCAGCCTCTCCAGTGCATCTCTCCCTAGAAGGTTAACTGGACAGGATGGGTCATATATACATTGATTTTTACAGCTGCGGCCGCTGTCTCGGTGAGACAGAAGCAGAGGTTCAGTTAGTGACTTTGTGCTCATGTGCCCTGATGCTGACTTAACTATCAGAGTGTCATTAGAGAATTTCATTTTTGGTGGTTTTTTTAGTCAATACTGTTTTGCATCCCATTACATGACTCTCCTCTTCGGGTTTTTGCGGGATGTTGCTATCTCCGGGTCCGATAACAGGCACCACAGCCGCAGTAGATGTACTCGTGTGAGTTCTCGCAGCAAGCAATCAAATACGGTGTATTTCTTGGCTTTTAACAAAATGCTATCCGTCGCCAGGTGTTTCATCAGATTAAAGGTGTTACCTCCTTTGCACAGTATCACCATAAAGCACTTGGAATGAGTTTGCATCTTTTGCTGTGAAGTGCAGCCAGACTTTTGACCGCTTCACCTTGGGCATTTTTAATCTGTAGCTCTGCTCTAAAAGAACGTACGTACCTGGGCCCGCCTACTATCCTCGGAAACGTAAAATGATTGGCTAGAAGTGTATCACAGCTCAGGAAAAAAAGCACCGAAATAAAGCACCAAAATGTGCGCTGCTTTTCGGTCTGGTTACTACCGTTTATGTCAGAACCGGTGCCATCATGACACCGGACACCGGTACCCATCCCTAGTGGTAAGTGCTATCCTCTATGCTGTTGCATGCTGGGCAAGCAGGTCGAGGGTCACAGATGCCAACCGACTAAATAAATTGATCTGTCAGGTCAGTAATGTTGTCGGGATGGAGCTGGACTCCCTTAGAGTGCCATCGGAGAGGCAGATGTTGTCCAAGATGAGAACAATGCTAGAAAGCACCTCCATGATGTGTTGGCCAGTCACCAGAGCATGTTCTTTGAGAGACTGAGTATCTCTTGTTTAGAGCTTCCAAAAGCTCAAAAGCCTGTTGTTTTAGACCTTGTCAGTAATTGACACTATCGCTAGGCCCCTCAACTCAGGAGGTCAGTTTTTGAACTATCAAACAAAAGAGTTTGGGAACACTGTCTGCTGCTTCAACTTTTAAACGGACTTTTATTCTACTTTTAGTGTTGTTTCAACAAACTGTGCACATTAAAATTGAGGATTTTACATTGTTCTGTTGACCCAATGTTACTTTATTCTATAGATATTAATTTTACATGTTTTATTTTATTCATTCTTTTTTTTCTTCTGGTGAGGGCTGCCTGGGTTTTCACAGTTTTTTTTAATTATTAAATTAAATAAATAATTTATATCCTTATTTTAAAATATGTCTTTTGCTTTCTTGTCTACCCTCCAGGAAACTTCAGTTTAACTGACAGAGTCACATTCCTTTACGGCTTGAAGGAATGCTGTAGAGGAGAATTTTTTAATGCCACGAATCAGCCCAAGCAGGAGCTTTCAGAGCCCCAAAATCCAGAATTTATGATCTGTTCTTTTAAGTACGTACTTTCGTATTTAGGAGATGAGATGGTTTGTGTAATTTATAAAACTAAATATTAAAGTATTAAATATTAACATTTTTCATGGTGTTAACTTTCACTTAAAATATACTGTAAAAGTCTTAAGAAATTTATTTTGCTCCTAATTATATTTTATTTCATTTGAAATATATATAACTATAACATATTTCCATGTCTTTTGTAATAATGTATTGAAGACAGACATTTTCATTATCCGATTATGAAAAAAGAAGAATGGGGCGGGGCTTACAGTAAGGATAAGTATGCAGTGACTCAGTGACTGGTGCTCATTGGCATTTTAACCTTATTCCGCTCTCCAAGTCACTCGATCATTTCCTAAGATGAGAAAAGAAGACTGTATCATAGCCATAGACTTTGGCACTGCATACAGTGGGTATGCCTTTAATATTACACCCAGAGGGGGAGATATTGACCCGAAGTTGAAGCGTTGGGGGAGAGAGCATGGACTGGACACTCCAAAGACTCCATCCTGCATTCTGTTCAGTGAAAATGAAGAATTTCTCAAGTTTGGTTATGAAGCCAAAAAAGAATATACCAATATGAAGGGAGAAGACACAAAGAAACACTTCTTCTTTGACAGCTTTAAGATTGCCCTCTATGGCAACGTAAGTAAAATTAACATATTCCAGAAATACTAAATGAGGACAGATTGCATTAATGTAAATGTAATGAGCACATGCAAATATAAATTCTTAAACCATTTCTTGTTAAAAGATGAAAAGGTGAAGTATTTAAGTCCACAAAAAATGTCATTTCATTTCCATCTCCAAACTGGAAGGGCTATTGCCTTCTCATGAACATACAGCTGAAACCTACTCAATAAAACAGTTTTCAGTTGTCATGATGATATTATCCTTAGCTGCAACAGAAGATGCCAACAATTAAACCAGAAAGCACAGAGTGACCAGTCACTACTTCAACCGAATTTGATGTAAATTAAACAGCTGTCTGTGGATATTAAACTTCACTAAATGAACCAGAGACATAAAACAGACTCAAGAGGTGTCTGTAAACAAATTTACTGAATAAAACAGTCTATAAACTTTCTATTCTGTTCACTTTTAATAACATTTTCTACATGGACTGAATTAGTTTGAGATGGCTAATGATGTTGATGATGATGATGATGATGATGATGATGATGATGATGATGATGATAATAATAATAATAATAATAATAGTAATAATAATAATAATATGGCAGCATGGTGGCATGGTGGTTAGCACTATTGCCGCACAGCAAGAAGGTCCTGAGTTCAATTCCAACATGAGGCCGGGGTCTTTCTGTGTGGAGTTTGCATGTTCTCCCCGTGTTTGCGTGGGTTCTCTCCGGGTACTCCGGCTTCCTCCCACCGTCCAAAGACATGCAGCTTGTGGGGATAGGTTAATTGGGTAATCCAAATTACCACTAGGTGTGAATGTGAGTGTGAATGGTTGTCTGTCCCTGTGTGTTGGCCCTGCGACAGACTGGCGACCTGTCCAGGGTGTACCCTGCCTCTCGCCCTATGACAGCTGGGATAGGCTCCAGCGCCCCCTGCGACCCTGAAAAGGATAAGCGGACGCGAATGGATAGATGGATGGATAATAATAATAATAATAATAACAACAACAACAATAATAATCTTTATTTATAAAGCACACAAAAAAAACAAGGGTATACCAAGTTGCTTGACAAAATAAGATAGGGAAAAGGAGATGGGAGGGAAAAGGGAAAGAGAAAGGACCTGGAACATATCAATTATAAAACCAGGACAATTGTCATACATAAAAGTAGTTAACAAAGCATAATGGTTAAAAATGTATCAGCACACACCATGATTAGCTAGGTGGAAAAGCAAGTATAAATAAATAAATCTTTAACCATGATTTAAACAATGGCATAGAGTCAGACGCCCATATAGCAACAGGAAGAATCTTCCATAAGACTGGGGCAGATTTCAGCCGAGAGTTTATCTAGAAAAAATTGGGTAGCAGATCTAAGTGCTCTGTCAGGAGTGTGTAACTTAAGAAGCTCATTAAGGTAGCTCAGTGCAAAATTATTGATAATTTTGTATGTGAAGAGTAGTATTTTAAACTGAGTACGGTACTTAACTGGCAGCCAGTGCAAGCCAGCAAGAACAGGAGTGATGGAGGAAAATTACATGCTACCCGTCAAAAGGCGTGCGCCGCATTCTGGACAGTCTGCAATCTAAGGAGAAGGGAGGAGGAAAGGCCAAAGTAAAGTGAGTTGCAGTAATCCAACCAATAAGTTTCTCCAGGCCTTTAAGCAGAATATAGCGCTTAGCCTTAGAAATGAGGCACAGCTGATGAAAGCTACACCTCACTACGGCAGACACAGAAATTTAAACGAGCTATCCGGTAATATGCCCAAGTTACTGGCATAATCAGAAGGGGAGCTAGCAAAGGGCATCAGAACAGCACACAATTGGTTGCGGGGGATTGTTTTCTTTTCATTCAGGACAAAAGAATTACTTTTGAACCAATCTTTAACCTCACACATGCTTTCGCGAAAATAATGAAAAGACATAGCAAGATCATCAGTAATCTCAAAGTAAATCTGCATTTCATCAGCATAGCAACGAAAGGCAATATTATACTTCTCAAAAATTGCTCCAAGAGGAAGCAGATACAATGTGAAGAGAATAGGGCCTAATACAGATACTTGAGGCACACCACAGCGAACAGGTACCGAGGAAGACGAGAAATTGCCCAAGTTGCCAGAGCAGGAAAGCGTGTCACAGAAAGGGCAGAGGAATCCAGTTGTGGTAGATTAGCGCTGCCTACACTCCAACAGGGATCGGCCCAAAATGAATGAAAGAGCAAAGATTTAAAAGTGTTTTCATGTCATATGTAATCAGTGCACAACCACTAGATAAACATACGACTATAAAAATAAAAATAAAAAACACGGTGCCAAGGTCCATAAGTGAAGGTAAAGGGAAAAGAGAGGGCAAAAGACAGACACGACTGAGGATGGCAAGCCAAACACACTGGCGCCATCACTTTGAAGTCTGACCAAATAATTGACTGAATGGATGCTGCTCATGAAAGTAATAAAGTAATATGTGTATGAATTAACAGCTTTTCAATAAATTAACAGATTCTCAACATAGATGTGATGATAAAAGCGTCAAATGGGAAGTCACTGAAGGCCTTGAAGGTGTTTAAGGAAGCTCTGGGATATCTGAAGGAAGACGCACTGACAACCATCAATGCCAACACAGAAGGGAGGAAGTTCACAGCCTTGGACTTCACCTGGGTGCTGACTGTACCTGCCATCTGGGATTCTTCAGCAAAGCAGTTCATGAGAGAAGCTGCGATTCAGGTAACATCATTTTATTAAGTGAGCTCTGAGATCCTGAAATGTTCAGAGGATTTAGTTTTATTTCACTTCCAGGCAGGAATTGTGACAGCTACAACTCAACACCACCTGATCATCGCACTGGAACCAGAGGCCGCCTCAGTCTGGTGTAAGAAGCTGCCAGCTGATGGCTTCATCACAAAGAACCATGATGGAGCATCACTGGATGAATGTCCAGGAACGAAGTATATTGTGGTGGACTGTGGAGGTACTGGATGTGACTCTGTGGATCAATGTTTGTCTAAAATTATTGTGGCGTCTTTAACTTACAAAATAAAGTGAGGCAACTGTTCTTTTCATTTAGTGTTATATAAATAAAACTGTTACACTCTCCAAATGAAATGCAGTTTGTGGGAATAGGTTAATTGATTAGTCTAAATTGCCCATAGGTGTGAATGCGGGAGTGAATGTGAGCGCGAATGGTTTTCTGTCTCTCTGTGTTAGCCCTTCGACAGACTGGCAATCTGTCCAGGATGTACCCCGCCCCTCGCCCTATGACAGCTGGGATAGGCTTCAGCACACGCTCCGTGACCCGGAAAAGGACAAGCGGGAGAGAATGGATGGATGGGATGGATGTTACACCCAATGTTCAGTCCAATTCCATTCACTTTCCTTCAGACAGTCATGTGAAAAAGAAAGTCTTCCCTCTACATGGACTCTGTGTAGTTCTCTAAAAAACTACATGTACTCCATGATTCAAAAGTTTGCAAAACCACCTTTAACATTCATGACATGAACTAATTGTTTTCTCTATGTCTTCACAGTCTCTCAAATTGTTGTGGAAGATTCGGGCCCACTCGACTTTTGGGCCCGAATATTGTTTCACATCATTGAGATTTGTGGGCATTATGCATAAACAACTTAGGGTACAACTGCAGCATTATTTTTTTTTCAGACATTATGTTGGAAAATTTTCTGTTGTGGTGGTTTCATCTGCAACTTTGCAAACTTAAGCTGTGCTGCCATGTTCTTTTTGAGAGATGAGGCTGTCTCCTGGCAACCCTTCCAAACCAACCATACTTGTTTCAATATTTTTCAAATTGTCATGAACTTTAATCTTTAACATGCTAACTGAAGCCTATAGAGTATGAGCTACAGCTGTTGGGTGACTCTACTGGATGTATTACAGGAAGTCAGTTTGTAATTATTCTTGTGTATGTTGCAGGTGGAACAATTGACATGACTGTACATGAAGTCATTAATAAAGGAGCCCTGAAGGAGCTGCACAAGGCCTCAGGAAATGATCTGGGGGGACAAACTGTGGACAGGAAATTCAAAGAGTTCCTCAGAGAAATCTTCAGTCATGGTGTCTGGGATGAATATGAAGAAAACTATCCCAGTGAGGTTCAGAGGATAATGTATGATTTTATGTATCTCAAACAGGTAGATGATGAAATTCAGATGGTCTGCCCATATAACCTGGGAAAACTGGCTCAGAAAAGACAGGAAATAGAAAAGTTCTTTGAATCAGTGCAAGGTGTTTCCTGGGATGAAGGATCCATCAAAATCTCTAAAGAGAGACTGAGGTCTTTCTTTGCTGAGAGTCTGAAGGGCATCACTGACAGTGTCAGAGAAATCTTGAAAACAAAATTACAAATTGAGTACATTCTGTTAGTAGGGGGCTATGCTGAGAGTCAGATTCTACGTCAACATGTTATTGATCAATTTGGTGATCAGTGTAAAGTTCTCTGTCCTTTTAGACCACAAGAGGCGATCGTGAAGGGAGCTGTAACATTTGGAAGAAACCCAGGGTTGGTGGCATCTCGAAAAAGTGCCTATACTTACGGGTTTGCTATCTGTGAGGGTTTTGATGAGTCCAAACACAAGGAAGAAAAGAAATACACAGCTGAGGCAGGTGAGCTGTGCTGTGATATTTTCAGGAAACTGGTGACGGAAGGTGACGATGTGGGATGGAATGAAACCAAAACTCACACTTTATATCCAGGAGAACCACATCAGATGACTGCATACTTTACATTTTATCGTACACTTAAACAAAATCCTGTTTATGTAGATGAGGATGAAGTTGAGAAAGTTGCTTCATTTCCTGTTGATTTGCCTGATATTAGTGGAGGAATGAATCGAAAGGTTAGACTTGAAATAAGGTTTGGCTCTACAGAAATAACAGCTACAGGCATAGATGTAACTTCTGGGTTACAACAAACAATCAAGATCGACTTCATGACCAAAGCTTGAGAATGTTTTCAGAGAATGATTCAGAGTTCACCAGCTTCCTCTTCCTCTAAAACATAAATGAAGTATAGACCCAAGTAAACTAGTATCACGAGACTTCTGTTATAATCAGACTTTAATCACATAAAAAACATAAAACCTACTTTTTCTTAAAAAAAATGATACTGTATATATTTTCACACCCCAGCATAATCATTGAGCAAAGTCACTGTGTGCCTACATTTTATTTTGATGTTTTAAATTGCTGCAATGTAGACATCAAAGGAGTGGAAGACACATAATACATATCATTGTGCATCTGGTGAAATACTGTGTATGTAAATTAGATTGTTGCTGAAGTGGTCAAATGTGTTCCTGAAAACTTGTTGACATGATGTAATTTCCTTAACTTGTAACATTATTAATAAGTGTGTGTGTGTGTGTGTGGGGGGGGGGGGGAGCCAAGAAATTGCTTCATTTTTTTTCTTTAAAATGTCAAGGGGTCAAAATATCTTTGCATGTGTTAAGGATCAACTTTTCATAAAAATAGGCATATTCATCAAACAGTTAATACTGTGATCTCACCAGGAAAAAAATAATACCAACTGTATCGAATGCTGCACTGAGGTCTAGCAGGACAAGCACAGAGATGAGTCCACTGTCAGAGGCCATAAGAAGATCATTTGTAACCTTCACTAAAGCTGTTTCTGTGCTGTGCTGAGCTCTGAAACCTGACTGAAACTCTTCAAATAAACCATTCCTCTGCAGATGATCTGTTAGCTGTTTGACAACTGTCAAGGAAAACATGTTATTTTATTTTCACGGTGGTATCATTCATAAAGCACTGTCATTATTTCATCATTACTTCATTAGTCTGTATCAGTTTATCATCAATATTATCATGTATCATTTATAATTTAGTTAATCTGTTAATCTGAGCACCAGCACAAGCTGCAGGTCCAGGGAGCCCGCAGTAAGTCATATAAGGCCATGCAACTCTCTTTGACCTGAAACCGACAATTTCACAAAACGACACACTGTACACAAATTGGTTCCCAGATACTGATGAGTGGAAACATCTGGTTTTAATTCTGGGAAAGTCTTGTTGTTCTGAGATCTGGGAATTGTCCTGACGTCATAATGGCTATAAAGCTTTCTGTAACAGGGCAGAGACAGAAGTCCGGCTTCCCGCACTGTAACTATGTGTGTTTAATAAATCCCTGTTTTGGACCCCTCCTAGGACTATGTCTGCGCTTATTTTCCTTCCAAATCAAAAGAACCTTACAGTGCCTATCTTCAGAACATATATGTGTTTTTATACGATTATTTGTGTTGACCCACTATGGACGTTCAGTCGTAAGTCTCTTCCTCAAAATTCGAACCGCGACACAACTACTCTTTCAAGGATGTTTGATATGAAAAGAAGGTTGGAGATTGGCCTATAATTAGCTAAGACTGCTGGGTCTAGAGATGCTTTTTGAGTTAAGGTTTAACTACAGCCAGCTTGAAGGCCTGTGGTACATAGCCGATCATTAGAGATAGGTTGATCATATTTAAGATCGAAGAATTAATTAATGGCAGGACTTCTTTGAGCAGTTTTGTAGGAATGGGGTCTAAAAGACACGTTGATGGTTTGGAGGAAGCAATTATTGAAGTTAACTCAGAAAGATCAATTGGAGAAAAAGAGTCTAACTTAACATCAATGGTACTAAGAGTAGCTGTAGATAATATTACATCTGTGGGATGATTATTGGTCATTTTTTCTGTAATGATAAAAATGTTATTTGTGAAGAAGTTCATGAAGTCATTACTAGTTAATGTTAAAGGGATGGTTGGCTCAAAAGAGCTCTGACTTTTTGTCAGCCTGGCTACAGTGCTGAAGAGAAACCTGGGGTTGTCCTTATTTTCTTCAATCAGTGATGAATAGTAAGATGTTCTGGCTTTGCGGAGGGCTTTCTTATAAAGCAGCAAACTATTTCTCCAGACTAAATGATGATCCTCTAGATTTGTGACACGCCATTTCCTCTCCAGATTACGAGTCATCTGCTTTAGGGTACGTGTTTGAGAATTATACCACGGAGTCAGGTACTTCTGATTAGAGACCTTAGTTTTCACAGGAGCTACAGTATCCAGAGTCGTACGTAGTGAGGAGGTGAAATTATTAACAAGATAATCGACCTCTGTTGGGGTAGCGTTCAGATAGCTGCTCTGCTCTGTGTTGGTACAGGGCATTGGAGATGATAACAGTGGGTGGATTATATTCTTAAACTTAGTTACAGCACTTTCAGAAAGACATCTACTTTGATAAAGTCTACTCTTCACCGCTGTGTAATCAATTATTGTAAAAGTAAATGTTATCAGGAAATGATCAGACAGGAGAGGGTTTTCAGGAAACACTGTTAAATGTTCAGGTTCGATGCCATATGTTAAAACAAGATCTAGAGTGTGATTAAAGTGGTGGGTGGGTTCTTTTACATTTTGAGAGAAACCAATTGAGTCTAATAACAGACTAAATGCCATGTTGAGGCTGTCATTTTTAGCATCTACATGGATGTTAAAATCACCCACAATAATTATTTTATCTGAGCTCAGAACTAAATTAGATATAAAGTCTGAGAAATCAGACAGAAACTCTGTGTAAGGCCCAGGTGGACGATAGATGATAACAAGTAAGACTGGTTTCTGAGTTTCACAGCTGGGGTGGACGATGTTAAGCATCAGGCTTTCAAATGAATTAAAAGTCTGTCTGGGTCTTTCATTAATTAATAGGCTGGTGTGAAAAATTGCTGCCACACCTCCCCCTCGGCCTGTGCTTCGAGGTTTCTGGTAGTTAGAATGGCTCGGGGGTGTTGATTCATTTAAACTAACATAATCATCCTGCTGCAACCAGGTTTCTGTAAGGCAGAGTAAATCAATTTGTTGATCAATTATTAAGTCATGTACTAACAGAGACTTGGAGGAGAGATACCTAATATTTAATAATCCACATTTCACTGTTTTACTCTTTGGTTCAGATGTGGAAATTTCTTTCATCAGAGTTAAAACACTGTACAAATGGTAAACATAAAAATGACAAACATTTAACAATTTAACTCAAACAGCATCTTCAATTGATCTGTTAGCTCTGTATGGAAAATGGAGTGGGTTGATTGTGGATGGCATGCAGGACATGATGTCACATCAGAATAGTTTTAACACTTCATTATAACAGGTGTTCGAGCATCTGGTCAGTAGTGGTTGCTGCTGTCGTCTGATGTTTGAGCTGCGGCTGCCTGTGGGCCCTCCACCTCAAAGCATGCAAAGTGGTTCATCTTCCCCCAAACATTGAGTTGCTCTCAATCAATGTGGTATTGCAGTAGTAGTTAGTTATGTGCTGAACTCCCTGCCATACCTGTCATAAATTATTGTTGCTGAAGTGGTCTTCAGTCTTTCTCTTGTGGACTGCCTTGGCCTGACTGCACTGTACTGCATACCGTCACTGGATCTGAAAGTAGTGCTAAGTTGCTTCAGCAGGACATGGACCTCTTTAGTCATCTAAGGTTTTTCCCTAGAACCAAACGAGATTAACACGACCTAAAAACCTTCATCAGTAATTCCATGGGAATATGGGAATCAACACTACAGGCCAACTTCAAACCTGTCAGGGCTCTGTGTGCGGGCAGGCAGAGATGAGGATCCAAATGCAGGAATCGGAAAACGGAATGCAACTCAAAAACCTCAGCTTTATTGCTGGCAAGAAAACAAAACATGAAGTGAGGACTGAACACTGAGACCAAAAAACACACAGGCATAATCTGATGGTACGACGCGACACCGAGCATGGGAAAACACAGGGCTTAAATACACAGGGTAGTAATGAGGGAATGGGCCACAGAAGGGAGACACAGCTGGGGGAGATCAGGGCTAACGAGAAGGGGGACCTAAGCTGCACACACTAACATAAGACAAAGACTTTCACAATAAGACAGGAAACAAGAAGTACTAAACCAGATGCAGACATGACACTGAACAGAAACTGCAATACACATGAGAACCCAAAACCTAAGAACTGATCCCTCACCAAGAATAACAGAAACAGATCCATAATGATAATAATAAACAAAGCACCAGAACATCAGAAAACAATCCATAATGCAAAAATAAACCAAAACATAATAAACTCAAAATACTGGGTCCAACGGAACCGTGAACCAACCAGAACCATGACAGTACCCCCCCCTCTAAGGGCTGGCTCCCGACAGCCCTAAACAAAAAAGCACAAAGTACCAGGCCAGGGCGGGCGGAGGGGGCCCAGGACGGAGGGACAGAGACCAAACAAAAAACAAAGAGCACCAGAGTCCAAAAACGCAGAAAAGCACATCAAAAACAAAATGAAACCAGAGCTCAAGAAGAGTCCACGAAAAGTTCAGGGGACCAACCGTGCACACGGCAACGGTGGCGACGGTCAAACAGTTCTGGGGGCCGACCGTGCACATGGCAACGGCGGCAGTGCAGGCAAAACCAATCAGGAGGCCGACCACTTGGAAGGCAGTGGTGGCCACTGAGCAGGTCCGGAGGTCGGCCGCGATGCCAGCGGCGGCAACGAACTCCTTCCGGAGGCCGTCCCCGAAGGCCATGATGCCAACTTAGCGGCCTGGAAAACGGCTGGCAGAGGCGAGGCGGAACAGGTCGAGCTGGCTCTGACTGCGGTGTGGCAACCGCAGGACCAGGCGAGGCCGGACCAGACGAAGAAGAAGGCGGAGCTTAGGCCAGACCAGATGAAGACGAATGCGGAGCTGAGGCCGGACGTGGATGAAGACACGGAGGCCGGACCAGGCGTGGATGACGGCAGCGGGACGGCTGCGGAACCTGATGGCAGCGGGACGGCTGCGGAACCTGACGGCAGCGGGACGGCTGCGGAACCTGACGGCAGCGACGCTGCAGGCAGTGATGCGAATGGTGATGATGTGGAAGTTGCGGAGGATGACTCAGCAGACGACGGCCGGACCATCAGCAGAGGAGAGGATGTGCTGGGCGGGCGGCTCGGGCCCTTCAGCTGACGAGGCAGGACGCTGGCTGGGTTCTCCCGAACCCCCAGCAGACGAAACATGAGGCTGGCCGGGTTCTCCCGAACCCCCAGCTGATGAAACTTGAGGCTGGACGGGCTCCTCGGGCCCTCCAGCTGGAGCAGATGCAGGGCCAGAGGCAATAGGGACCCCTGACTGAGGGTGAAGATGAGAGGCTGACTTAGCAGATGACAAAGCTAATGATTCCTCCACTAACTGCACTACTGACTGGGCTATGGACTGCAACAAGGTTTGGAGAAGGTCTGATTGTGGTAGAGCCTGAGCTATGGGTAGCGGGGGTGACGACGGAGCTACGGGTGACTGAATTTGAGATAAAAGCGGTGGAGTAGGTGACAGGGCTACAGGTGGATGCTGATCAGGGGACACTGAAAACTGAGCTGAAGGTGGCTGCTGATCAGAAAACTGAGCTGAAGGTGGCTGTCTGATCCCGGTGACACTAGTGTCCGGCAGCCTCGCCTCTGTCCGTGTGCCCCAGCGCACCTCTGGCTACAATGTAGCTGCCATCAACAGTATGTGAATGGGTGGATGACTGAATGTAGTGTAAAGCGCTATACAAATATAGGCCATTTATCATTTACAACGGCAAGTACCTGGGAATCCCACAGGTAAATGGGAACCATGAAGAGGCTGCAATTAAATAGGCTGCCAAGTACCCACAGAGAATAAGGCAACTTCGGAGAAGTCAGCTAAGTAGAGTCACTACTTCTTCACATTGAAAGGACCCAGTTGACTGTTTGTAGGCCTGTAAAAATACAGTCATAGTCATGTCTTACAGAAACCTGCTTGCAACAACATTGTAGTTTAAACGAATCAGCAGTTATACTACCTGTTGAAATCCTTGAAGCCCAGGCTGAGGAGAAGTGGCAGTTTGGAGTATTTGGGGTGTCCAGTTCTGCCTCACACTGCCTTAAAAGATCACTTATTTCTCTGCAGTACCACAGTGAGTTTATACTTACTGCAGTGCCAAAGTCACTTTTAGTTCAGAAACAGGTTGCAGAAACAGGTCAAACAAGTTGAGGTGAAAATAACTCAGAGCCAGTGACAAGTAGTCAGAGTGTGTTTGTCGTTACTGAGTGTAACATTATTTGCTGTCAGACTACAGAAAAACCTTTGAAAAGACAGGGAAGTAGATAAACTGCAAAATGGGGAGTTGCTGCGGGTAAATAAACTGATGAAAATCAGTCAACTTTCCAAACCTTTTACTTTCTCTACATTCCTAATGTTAAGGTATGAACTAGTTAAACATTATGTATGCACTGAAAATGTTGTACCACAAGAACTGTTTTTGTATTTCTAATCTTGTTTTACCACCCTGTAAGTGTTTGGGGACTGAGGAGACCAACTGCTGATGTTCAAGGCGAAATGTTTCCTATTTTTGCAAATGTTTTTTTTAAATCCTTGCTTCTTCTTTTTTTTACATTCTGCATAGTGGCTGACAAATATGGACTACAATAGTCCAGGTGCTAAATTTAGAATAGCAGTGCAATGTGTGTTAACAATATGTTGGTTAAATGAACACATAAGGCTAATAAATTCGTAGATATTATTCAGTATCAGGGGGGTCTGTACGGTAACTCCTGCTATGTGAACTAATGCCTCACATTTGATTATGGCTAATAACAAGCTGGATGCCCCCTCTCCTCTTTAGCCAAAAGGACAATGCATCCAAAACTTTCAGAATAAATCATAGATTATCACTGGTCACCAGTGTTGGGACTAACGCGTTATTAAGTAACACGTTACAGAAACTACGTTATTATTGTGGTAACGAGCACGGTAACTAGTTATTATGCCAAAACCAGGAACGTGTTACTCGTTACTGGGATTTAGATAGGCTCGTTATTCGTTACTTCATGTGGTGGCTATCGCGGAGCTTCCACAGATTCAATAACATTAGTGTAATTTATTTTAAGGACTAGTTTATGTCAATGGATGAATTAACTGACTGACGCGCAGAAGAAATAGTTCTTTATGGAGCCTAGATGGTGTGAATGATGAGACCAAGACTGCAATGTCTTGTACCAAAAATATATTGAATAAATAGGGGAAGGGGGAAATGGAACAAAATAATTAATACAACACACAACGTAAATGTCCACAATTAAATAATAAATCAATGCTGTGATTTTTCTGTGCAAGAGTCCTTTTGCTAAGAGTCCTTTTTTTGGTCCTTTTCTTTTTAAAGTTCACTTTTAATAAGGTATTCCTCCTTAGGGTCCAGCTTCATACAATGGGGAAATATGTCCGTAATCCAAAGACGGCTAAGTGGGGGAAAAGAGGGGAAAACAAAGGATGGTCCTACTGGCTCGCCACTTCAATATGAAGAAGATCAATTCAAAGGGGGAAAAAAAACCAGACCTGTAGTTCTGAAAAATGTCCATTAGCACATCAAGTTCAATTCAGTTTACCGGTAAACAAGTATATTCTTCTGCAAGTCTAGGTAACAATGCAAATCATCAATAAATGTACAACAGTTAAATCATTAATCATCTTAGCTACGTAGCTTAATCTATACAGTCCAGTAGCGTTCGCTACAAACAATACAAAAACAACAATAAAGGAAAACAACTGTCTAACAGACAGCATAGCCGAATTCAAGGCAACACATAACAATAATAATTCAATCGCACTTTGTTTCAAAGTAAGCCCATAAAAATGCTTAAGTAAATAAAAGTGTTCAAAAACAGCGGTTTTTGAACCGGAGTTCTGCTCGCGGTGGGAACGCTGCCGCACAAAGTCATTTTTTAATCGCGAAAACGATCGGCTGGTTACTGACAACCAAAGGTTGTAAGATATTAAGGACACTTACCGCTGAGTTTAAAGTTTAAAGATGAATTGAGGGGAGAAAACGCTTTGTTTTCCAACACCGTTCTAAATGCCATAAGCTCACAGACACAGCAGGAGTCGAACCCGGAAGTATCCCTCCACAGCCGGATTTCAGAGTTGCCGCGACGTGGAAGGAGCCAATCAGAAGAGGGACCTCAAATCAGCTGACGTGGGTCATGTGACAGGGAGTAGTTGATATGGGTTACAGGTTCCACCCTCGATCTCATGTACGTCCCTGTACATGGTGGTTGGGTCCGGATGACAGGTTGTTCAGTGGCAGTAAGCAGATGGTCCTCTTCATCCTCCAGTGCATAGGGTTAGGAGAGGGTTAGAGCACCTGGCTGCAGCCACTGTGGAGCTCCACAGTAACCGGAAACACGTGACCTCCACAGTAACCGGAAACACGTGACCTCCACACTAGCCGTAAACACGTAACTTCGGTTAAATCGACTTTGACAGCGAAAACTAAATTGCGTTTTTGTTACTATAAAATGGTTTTAAGTGGGGTGTTTTTTTTAACACTCTGGGTTTGTTCAAAAAAATTCACCATCCCCTAAATTGTTTGTGGCCAAAAGTGACACTTGCTGTTTTGCTGATTTATTATTATTTTTACAGTACATCGTGTTGTGCGTTCTGATTGCTGTAGACCATTGTCAATCAATCTAGTCCAGTGTCTCCTGTACAGGAGCGGTCCCTAATAGGCCCACGGACCGGTCCCGGTCCGTGAGTCCTTTGGTACCGTTCCGCGAGAGTTGATCCTCCGGTGTGAAATGTATGGTTGTAGTTGTGTGTCTTATTGTTAGTGGAAAATGATTCTATGTTTCTTTACCTCCTTTTAAATGTACAAAGATGCCTTTTGTCTGCCCTTTGTCTATGGTTAGATTAGTTTAGAATTATCCTTTTAGACTTTCCCAGCGAAGACATATTGTTTTGGGACATATTGTTTTAGATTGTTTTATCTCTCACAGCTTTCTCCCAGCTCTCTGCTGACGAGACTAGCGCCACATATGGAGTTGTTTATTTTATCTGTTTTGTATTTTCTTATCCTGTTCTCACTGTCTTTCCTATAAAAAGTGCCAAGCCTGAGTTGTTCGCAGCTCACCCGTGTACACGTTAAAGCATCAAAAGTAACTTTGTCTCTTTGTGTCTTTATTTCTCCTGGGTCTTTTACAGAGTTTTCCCCCAACATTTCTTGGTCCTTCGGAGCCGGAGCGCCTCCATCGTGTCCCATCTCCGTGACCAGTCCACGTTGTTCGCCTGTCGACAGCTCACACACCAGGTGTGTGAAAAAAGACCAAGAGCGTTAAATTCGAGTCTTGGCCAACGTCTTAGCAAGCGACCCACGGTGGTGGGGCCCGATCGAGGTGGACCAGACCCGGCGACACTGACCAGGTAGATACAGACACACTGACACAATCTTGCGTAAAAGCGCATTTTAAATTCAGGGAATTTAAAAATAGCGGAAGTAGCTCGTCGACTGGTAGCTTTGGAAGCTCGTCGACTGGTAGCTTTGGAGCTCTGGGTAGCTCCCCCAGCTGGGTCTAGACTGGGTCTAGGGAGTAAGTAGCTCTGGGAGCTCTCCTTTATCATAAGGGTTCCGGTCGCGCGCGCGTCGAAGCTGTGAATGTGAATGTGTGTGTGTATTGTTTTAATTAACGGAGCAAGCTGAATTTTCACGGTCCAATAAGAGACTGAGCTTCTCCTACTGTGTTTTTCTTTTACTGCTGTTCACTGAAGTGCTGGTGGTTTGGGAGAACGGTCGAGTTCTGTCTCGTAAAGTTCACACCGCTTTTGGAAATAGTCTGAAAGTCGAAGGGCGTGTGAACAACCACTCTCATTTCTAATACCAGTGAAGGTGGATAGCGGCTGTATTACCAGTGTACTATAAATACATAAATAAATAAGCAGGATACGCTAAATAATAAATAATAGAAAAATGGGAAACGAAACCTCAAAACCTGTTGCCAACAATGGACAGTATACACAAAAACTCATTAATGACGAACAGTGGATAGAGAATAAATGTCCAGGTGCAGGCAAAATCAGCGCAAGGAGATGGCGTAATCCTAAAAAGACGTCATGTCCTGGGTGGGAGGGTACGTGCAGCCCCGCAGCTTTAACGCAGCTCAAAGATAGCTTATTAAAAGAAATAAGTGCAACCACAAATCTTAGAAAGAAAGGAAAACACACAAATGAATTAACTTTCCTAGATGCATGGAAAAAAGAGCAACAGAGACGTGCTGAGAATAAAGAAAAGAGACAGAATAAAAAACAAAAGCAAAGCTGTGAGGTGTCTGAAGCAACGACTGCAGCCCCTCCCCCCTATGTTACTGCCTCTGCATCAACTCCCCAGCACACAGAGAAAGATGCAGCTGTGAATAACCCGTACGGTTCAGTGCAGGCAGATTTAGCTAAAATGTCATTAACACATGCACCCAAAGCAGATATAGGGAAAGATCATGTAGGCAGGGACATATGGCCTGACCCCCCAAGCCCCCCAGGAGTATTTCCATTAATAAGTTCACCTAACCCCAGATATGGTCAGCCGACTGGACCTATGGGGCATAGAGACGCCCAGCCCACAATTCTTGTGTTTAGACCATGGTCACATGAGGATCGAAAAAATGTTCTTAAGGATGTCCCGCCCCTGTATGATGGTTTTGACACATGGAAGAGAGCAGTTGAAGCAATTAGGACTCAGTGGTATTTAAACGGTCATGAAATGTACCAGGTACTCCAAACGCCTTCGATGCGAAGGCGTTTGGAAAGGGAGGGGGGATCAGTGTGTGCACATCAGTGTATGTGTGTGTGTCCATAGTTTAGCTGAGACAGTGTCCTTCGGCCTATCAGGCTAAGTAAACAGTCTGCCAGCCAACCCAGGTGTCCTTGCATGGGATGGGAAGAATAGCCGTAACACAGTCGTTATCAGGGAGTGATTGTTCGGCTCCAGCCTTGGGCCTGCAGCTGGCGCCGTGATGGGGCTCCTCAATTTTGATATTGATTTTGTAAATTTACATGCGAGCAGGAATAACCCTAACCCAGGAGAATTTTTGGCTGCCCTAACACTCCGACACTGGCCTCTCGATCTCCCGTTGGAGAGCCACGAGCCTCCCCATGATGTTATCAAACTTCTGTTACATGGTGTTGTCATTCTTTTGATTCTGAGACCTCACAGCTGCAGTGATCCGTTCCGCAATGTGTTCCAACTGTCGCTCAAGGGTCTCATTCTGAGCAGGCCTCTCTCTGATGTATCCCCCCATACGCTCAGTGGTGTTATTTTGAGCTTTAACAGCAGCTGTAAGCGTCTCCAAGGTGTTGACCATATAACGTTCGTTGTGAGAGGCCGCGCCTCGTCCCATCGCTTCGATTCCAGCGGGCAGCCTTTGGGGGGTTTGAACAGCCGGTTCCCCTCTCTTATTTCTCCGATAAACCAGAGCTAAGCCAACTCCGATCTGCAAGAACCCTGTTATCACGGTTCCGAATAGATAGATATCTTCAGCGTCCTCGATCGACAGTCCCGCCAGACACATGACCCTCCAGTTCTGCCACCCGTCCATCGTGTAACTGGCAGGGAAAGTCCCTCCAGGGCACTCAGGCTCTCCCGAGCCCAGACTTCTTGTTGAGAAAAGGGTGACAATAGCATTCAGAGACCAGTTGATCAAATCCATAATTCTCTTTAGGTTTTAGAGAACGACGGTGAGAGAGTGTTCCAGGGAAAGCAATGCACACGAGACAAGACAAGGACACAAGAGGCTAAGCAGGGAAGATAAGGGTGAGGAGGAGAGGAGAAAAGTGCGACCGCCTTTGCTGAGAGCCAAATAGTTACTCCTCCAACCTCATTTTCCTTTCACCCCAACAGCTCTCATACAATCAGCCACCAAATTCTCCATTCATCCTTAAATACTTGGTCACCTTTAAATGTCACTGTTAATTTTATCAATTTATTTATCATTACTTTAACGCTAATCCACTTTTTAATTTGTTTTATTTACTTTAGTTCATTTTCTCCTCTTTGATCACTACGATTTCTTGACTATTATTATTTCACAGAAAATCAACTAATCTACTTTGTCTCCCTCTTTGTCATCAAGGAATTCACACACTACCTTTTCTTTCTCTCCCACACACACGCACATTTTACTCTTCGTTCGTTCCACCTGTGAACCCGCCCCTCGAGGCTGGCTCACACACACCTCATGCTTCTAGCAGTCCCATTCAAACTTTTTGCTAAACACTTCTGCTGATTCAGGACAACGCCCTGATCAGCACAAAGAGCGGGTGCCGTCCGCTCTTGTACACCTCACAAATTATTCAAACTGCGCCACAGACTCGATACCGCGGCTACTCTTCCCCAAAAAATATAAAACCAAAATTCAACCCCCCAATTGACTTCACAGTTTGCAACAACTTGTGCCGCGATTTCTACACACCACAAACACACACTTTTAGACACAAATTCTTTTTGTCACTTTAATTGACTCCCGTACTTCAGACGAGACGCCGACTCTAACGGCGCTTTCACACACACCTTCTGCATCAGGCACTGGTTCAACTCAGCTCGGAATCTAACCGGCGAAAGCAACCGATCCTGCTTTTATGCATACTTCAGACTGTGACAGGGACCTCTCCCCGACTTAGTTATTTAAGGAGCCACGAATCCCCAGGTCACCACCCTGGATCTCTTGCCCTCACAGGTCCTAGCCCCACATCCGAGACTAGGTGGGGTAATCAAACCCGTGACACACACAGCCCTCAGCTGGCAACGAGGCCTTAAACCCCGCTTTCTAACTAATAGTAACACAAGTTTCCCGCTTTAATGCACGAGGACGAGCACAGCACCGCCACTTTTTTCCTAATAACTAAGACAGATGAAACACCGATTCTATTAATCCGTAACCAAAATCTCCTGGTTTAACGCACAGAGATTTTCTTACGGGGCGCTAAACATCAACTTGGAGTTCTTACAAAAGTCTCTTGCTTTAACGCACTGAGACGGACGCTAGCCGCCTTTTTTTCTACTGAGTGAATTTACACTGCGATACGTTCAACTTAGCGAACAGATAATTTAGGCTACAATATGCACGGTTCGAAAATAAACAGGTCATGCTTACCTTTTAATCATGTGAACTAGCTCTCTGTTCGCCTCGTTTCACGATCTAAGCTCTGCCAATTCCTCTCTGGGCCTCGAGCGAATCCCGGGTTTCGGCACCAAAACTGTTACGAAATCAGTTTCACCCCGGTTCTTTTATTCGTCGAAACTTCCAGAGATGGCACCGGAACTTATTTCACAAAATCTTTATTCATCTTTATTTATCTTCATTTAAGCATGCACTTCTAGAAGGGAAGACGGGGCCGGTGTCCCTCTCTCTACAAAATCTTCACTCCTTTGTCTGTGAAACACAGTTTTGTAGGGGCGACCCTATTATAAAACCCCCCGCGGTGTGCTGCAAACCCTGTGATAGGTTTGTAGCTTGTACCTATCCGCTGGAACATTGAAGACAATATAATTACACTGCGAAGCAAGACTCAAGTACGCAAAGTTCTTCATGGTACTCGTGCACGGAGAGACCGAAGAGGCGCCGTTTCCTCGCCTGACCCATATGCTCTCTCCGTTCTCCCGTACCACTGACCTTTTATTGAGGTTACATGAATATGCATAGGTTCATTAACATATGACGTCTACATACACATAAAGAGTACCTTGCCTGTGTATGTGTGTGTGTGTGTGTGGTGGTGTAACAGGGCAGCCCTTAGCGGCTGGAAACACAGTGAGACAGACCAAGGCAAGTGTAGTGGAACAAAGTATTTATTCGCTATATGGCTCTCCTTACAACAATTAAATGGTCGAGCTTCTTACAGCACAAAAAAATCCACCCTCTAATGACAACTGGCAGCCTTAAATATGTTCAGCTGTCACAGACTTAACCATTATTCCACTCTCAGGTAAATTCTTAAATCCCAACCTTCCACCACAGTATACAATATATCAATAAGAATAAATAAATACATAAATACATTTTTACATTTACATATTAATAAATATTTCACACTTTAATGTTACACCAAACCCAATATTATAAAAACCCAGAAACCCAAGCACAAAAAGATTCACCACACTCTCTTTACCAATGGTCTCTCCCGGAACCTTTAAATGGTGTCTGGACCCCTGGGGAAACATTTGCCCAAACACCTTGAAGAGGACACAGGCAAGAAAGGTGAGTAATCATTAACTTACAAACACTTATTTGCACCACTTTTATCCCTAGATTTCACACACACACACACATTTGCATTAGTTTTCCTTATTGGTAAACCTTAATCACAATCACCATTCTTCTCTCCTGACAGACAACCACCACATTCCTTGATGAGGAGCAGCTGTGCAGGATCTGAAACAAGGCCACCAACTGATTTTAAAATTCCCAATAAATAATCAATAAATATTTAAACTTCTTGTGTGCAAATCCATGCTTAAACCAGTCAGCTGATATTAGGGTGTGTCATAGTACAAGATTCTGTCTGTCCATGAACAAAATGCCATAAATATATCTATCTACTTAGCACTTTTAATTCTTATTTTTATGTCTATTTATTATATGACAGTATGTTTGCACTAAGCACCGCAGCAATTTCCTAATGTTGTAAACCTGCTCAACATTTGGCAATAAAACCTTTCTGATTCTGATACAAGCTAAATTTAAAACCAGCTGACGAGCAGATTAATCTGGCGTGGATCCACATCATATTCTTTAAAAGGACAGCAGTGTGGTTATCGACCCTGACGCTCTCTGAATCCTGTTCAGACCACACGCTGGATTCATGAATTCAGTCCGTGCCGGTAAATTCAACTTTTAAGCTTTTAAAAAACTGATCCGAGCCCAGTCTGACTATCACATGGACTCGTATGTGATTACACATTTAGGTTTACAAGACCTGGTTAAAGATATTGTTATTAAAACAAAAAGGAACATTTCTGTTCAATCTATCAGTTTTTTGGTTCAATAAAATAAACCATTATTACAGTGACAGCGGAGATACAGTAAAAACAGTTCAAAACTGTTAAAGCAGTGAGTTGTCTAAAGCCAGGACAAGGTTTGTGATGTTTTCCAGTTGTTGGGATTAAAGAAGCTGGAGTCTTTCCAGGCCCTTACCAAACCCTGAGGTCTTGTACTGACTCCAGAGACAGGCTTTGGGAGCACAGATGTAAGCTTGGCTAATGCTCGACTGCAGTGGTAGCCAACCTGAGATTTGTCTCCAAATGTGAAGCATCTCATCCTTTAGAGCCTGCACCAGGCAAGGCTTCACAGTCCCAGACACTTTCCACAAAACACAAAGAGACACAGTCCTATCCCAGTGAGCAAAGTGGAAATTGATTTAAGCAGCTGATTAAAGTAACAGGCTCTCATCACTAACTCCCCTTTCCACGCTGCACACAGTGTAAACCAGCGTTTCCCAACCACTGTGAGAAATGATCAGGTGTGCCGTGGAACATTATTAGTACTGGTCAACCTGATTGGTGCTCTAAGCGACGGCGTGAGTAACGGGCAGAACAATGACGTTCTCTTCCACTAGAGGGCAGTACAACCACCTGCTCTAATAAATGTGCTGCCAACTGGCAGTAAAAACAGAAGAAGACGAAGAAGAACTTAAACAACAGTCATGCTGTGAGACGATGTTTAAAAAGACAAAGTGTTCAGTCTGACCTGGTCCTGGAGAAAACTCGACCCCGATGAAGGCCCTAGCATGAGTAGTGGTCAGAAGGAAGCAACACAGGCACACTGGGAACAAACCAAGCCAGTTCTGCTATATTTGGTGGAAGAATGATCCGTATGCTTTGTGTGACATGTCTGTTTGGTGGTGTGCTGTGGGATTTTTCTAATGTGAAGTATGGGCCGTGGCTCCAACAGCCTGGGAAACACTGGTGTAAACACACTGCATACTTCACTAAAACATCCCATTAGTTGCAAAGCTGCACATCTGAGTCATAAAAGAGCTGGGACATCATCTTGTTGCTTCTCACATTGTTTGTTTGGTTTCTTTTTTGCCTGGGAGCACGAGCAGCTGAGTGTGTCAGCGATGTGCGCTCTCCTTTGTTTATACATACGCACACACTGTTCTGTCTCTTTGTGTCGTCGTTTCCCAACAAATGAACACAATGTGAGTCTACAGAAAATAAATGATTTTATTTTGTGTTAATTATCTAATGTCTTTGGTTCCATTGTGTTTGTGTTCTTCTGTAACACCAGAATTAAGATTTTACTTTATTATGTATGTCTCTATATAATGTTGTGTAATGTTGCAGCACACATAGTATGTAAAGCCCGCGTCCCCACATCTCTCCCAGGAGTAACAAGGAACCTTTAAGCTTGACAGAAGTAGTTATTTGAATTCTATTTTTCATCACATGTATCTGTTTAAAGTGAGGTAAGATATCACATAGCCTGTTCACCTGTGTGCAGTTCAGCTTTGTCAGTCACTTCCTGTCTTACTTTATTGTCTGGTGTTTTATTTCCTGTCTGTCATCGTCCTGACTGACTTTAGCTCCGAGGTTCCCCAGGTATCTCCGCTTCCCTTCTTACCTCCTGTGTATTTAAAGTCGCTTTAGTGTCTGTGTTCATTGCTATTATCCCGACTCATGGCTGCTTTGCATAAGTTGTGGCACTTTGGATTCTATTTTTTGCCTTTGAATTTCTGAATTCCACCTTAATAAAGGTTGTTTTGTCATTGAAATAATAGCTCCAGGACAGAATAAATGATGGAAGACAACAGCAGCTCAACCCCGATAACTTACTGTAGCTCATTGTACCACTGAAAGGAAGAGAAAAAAATCATGGATGACCAAGCCCTTACATGGGACTAATCATCAGCACACGGAGGAAGTTGCATTGTTGTGTAGTTAGACGAGAGGAGGCCCCAAATCCAGGACATGAGGCCACGATGAGTAAAGAGTAATTTCCCCTCCTCACTACGTACGACTCTGGATACTGTAGCTCCTGTGAAAACTAAGGTCTCTAATCAGAAGTACCTGACTCCGTGGTATAATTCTCAAACACGTACCCTAAAGCAGATGACTCGTAATCTGGAGAGGAAATGGCGTGTCACAAATCTAGAGGATCATCATTTAGCCTGGAGAAATAGTTTGCTGCTTTATAAGAAAGCCCTCCGCAAAGCCAGAACATCTTACTATTCATCACTGATTGAAGAAAATAAGAACAACCCCAGGTTTCTCTTCAGCACTGTAGCCAGGCTGACAAAAAGTCAGAGCTCTGTTGAGCCAACCATCCCTTTAACGTTAACTAGTAATGACTTCATGAACTTCTTCACGAATAAAATTTTTATCATTAGAGAAAAAATTACCAGTAATCATCCCACAGATGTAATATTATCTACAGCTACTCTTAGTACCATTGATGTTAAGTTAGACTCTTTTTCTCCAACTGATCTTTCTGAGTTAACTTCAACAAATTATATATAAAGCAATAAATAACCTGCTTCCTGACAATATTCTAAAAATGTTTTCTAAAAGGGAACGGGGATACAATTTGAGGTGGGAATTAAATTTAAAACATCCTCGTATCCGTATAACATTAAAAAGTTTTTGCATCTCTGTGTGTGGAGTGAAGCTGTGGAACAGACTAAGTAACGATATAAAGCAATGTCCGAGCATGGCACAGTTTAAAAAGTGGTTTAAGGATATGGTTTTTACAGGGTACAGGGAAGAGGTAGAGATTTGATAGGGTGTTCTTGTCCAATATTTTCACTGGGCGACCGTGGCTCAGGGGGTTGGGAATCGCATCTGTAACCGGAAGGTCACTGGTTCGATCCCTGGGCTCTCTGTCCTTGTCGTTGTGTCCCTGGGCAAGACACTTTACCCTACTTGCCTACTGGTGTTGGCCAGAGGGGCCGATGGCACGATATGTCAGTCTGCCCCAGGGCAGCTGTGGCTACAACTGTAGCTGCCTCCACCAGTGTATGAATGTGAGAGTGAATGAATAGTGGTATTGTAAAGCGCTTTGGGTGCCTTGAAAAGTGCTATATAGATCCAATCCATTATTAATATTTTCATGTGTGTGCGGGTGCGGGTGTTGGTATGGGTATATATATATTTGTAGGTTGTGTATCCTTTGAGGTGTTACTGGAGTTATGAAAATGTGTATATGTGCGTATGTGTATATATGTATGGATAGATAGAAACATATATGTATATATATATATATATATATATATATATATATATATATATATATATATATATATATATATATATATATATATATAAGAATAATAAAAAATCAAATTCAAATTCAAATTTTATTTGTCACGTATACAGTCATACACAGTACGATATGTAGTGAAATGCTTGGACAACTGCTCGTGACCTAAAGAAAACAAAAAAGGAAAAGGCTATGAATAAGATAGGAAATAAATATGAAAAATTAAAAAGGGTAAAATTTAACCAGGAAGGAATAAAATATAAATTAAGGTTAAAAATGAAATAACTGTACAACACACTGGGAAATAATAAGATAAAATATATAAATTAAATTGAAAATAAAATAACTGTACAACAAAATACACAATATAGAACTATATAAGAATGTATGAACAAAATACACAAGAAGTATAAATAAATATATACACAATAACAGCAGCAGTGATTTAAGTGATGAAGTGAAAACAAAGTCCAGAATGTCCAGTGTATGTGTAAGAACTGTATGTGTGGGTCAGTACTGTGTGGTGGTGTGATTGTGATTGAGAGACCGTATCGCCTGCGGGAAGAAGCTCCTCCTCAGTCTCTCTGTGTTGGTCTTCAGGGAGCGGAATCGCTTTGCTGACCTCAGCAGAGAGAACAGTCTGTTGTTGGGATGGCTGAGGTCCTTCACCATCTTCCTGGCCTTGGTCCAGCACCGCCTGCTGTAGATTGAGTGAAGGTCAGGGAGCTCGGAGCGGATGGTGCGCTCAGCTGATTGCACAACCCTCTGTAGAGCTCGTCTGTCCTGCATGGTGCTGTTCCCAAACCAGGTTAAGATGTTTCCCGTCAGGATGCTCTCTATGGTGCACGAGTAAAAGTTCCTGAGCACCTTGGAGGGCAGTTGGAAGTCTCTCAAGCGTCTGAGGTGGTAGAGACGCTGACGGGCCTTTTTCACCACGGTGTTGATGTGACAGGACCATGACAGGTCCTGCGTGATGTGAACTCCGAGGTATTTGAAGCTGTCCACTCTCTCCACTGGGCACTCGTTGATGACGGGGGTCTGGTAGTTCCTCACCTGCTTAGTGCTGAAGTCCACTATCAGCTCCTTTGTCTTACTGACGTTTAGAAGGAGGTTGTTCCTCTGGCACCAGTTCTCCAGATTCCTAATCTCCTTCAGGTAGGCCGTCTCGTTGTTATCAGAGATCAGGCCCACCACGACGGTGTCGTCAGCAAACTTGATGATGGTGGTGGAGCTGGTAGTGGCCACGCAGTCATATGTGTACAGAGAGTACAGCAGGGGGCTCAGAACACACCCCTGGGGGACTCCAGTGCTGAGAGTGGTGGAGGCTGAGACATGTCCGCCCATCCTTACTGCCTGTGGTCTGCCAGTTAGGAAGTTGGAGATCCACTGACACATAGATGAGCTGAAAAAAAAGATACACATGACATATAATGTAATTCCAAGAAGGTATTTCTGTAGTTTATTTATTACTAGATAGTGGAAAAGGGGTGGGATTAAATAAGCTTATGCTTCTTCCTGCTCATTTTTGAACATGAAAGTTAGTTGTAGTTGTGGTTGTTCGTTTTGCTTTTGTTTTGTTTTGTTCATTTGTCTCTTTTAATTCTATGTTGTTGTACTTTTTCAACATGTTCAAAATAAAGATTCAATCAAATCAAATCAATAATTACTTCCTCCAAACCTTCAACGTGTCTTTTAGACCCCATTCCTACAATACTGCTCAAAGAAGTCCTGCCATTAATTAATTCTTCGATCTTAAATATGATCAACCTATCTCTAATAATCGGCTATGTACCACAGGCCTTCAAGCTGGCTGTAGTTAAACCTTTACTCAAAAAGCATCTCTAGACCCAGCAGTCTTAGCTAATTACAGGCCAATCTCCAACCTTCCTTTCATATCAAACATCCTTTTAAGAGTAGTTGTCAAACAGCTAACAGATCATCTGCAGAGGAATGGTTTATTTGAAGAGTTTCAGTCAGGTTTCAGAGCTCAGCACAGCACAGAAACAGCTTTAGTGAAGGTTACAAATGATCTTCTTATGGCCTCTGACAGTGGACTCATCTCTGTGCTTGTCCTGCTAGACCTCAGTGCAGCGTTTGATACTGTTGACCATATCACATACACATCAGAGCTCAAATGTACAGGGAGTGCAGAATTATTAGGCAAGTTGTATTTTTGAGGAATAATTTTATTATTGAACAACAACCATGTTCTCAATGAACCCAAAAAACTCATTAATATCAAAGCTGAATGTTTTTGGAAGTAGTTTTTAGTTTGTTTTTAGTTTTAGCTATTTTAGGGGGATATCTGTGTGTGCAGGTGACTATTACTGTGCAGAATTATTAGGCAACTTAACAAAAAACAAATATATACCCATTTCAATTATTTATTTTTACCAGTGACACCAATATAACATCTCCACATTCACAAATATACATTTCTGACATTCAAAAACAAATCAGCGACCAATATAGCCACCTTTCTTTGCAAGGACACTCAAAAGCCTGCCATCCATGGATTCTGTCAGTGTTTTGATCTGTTCACCATCAACATTGCGTGCAGCAGCAACCACAGCCTCCCAGACACTGTTCAGAGAGGTGTACTGTTTTCCCTCCTTGTAAATCTCACATTTGATGATGGACCACAGGTTCTCAATGGGGTTCAGATCAGGTGAACAAGGCGGCCATGTCATTAGTTTTTCTTCTTTTATACCCTTTCTTGCCAGCCACGCTGTGGAGTACTTGGACGCGTGTGATGGAGCATTGTCCTGCATGAAAATCCTGTTTTTCTTGAAGGATGCAGACTTCTTCCTGTACCACTGCTTGAAGAAGGTGTCTTCCAGAAACTGGCAGTAGGACTGGGAGTTGAGCTTGACTCCATCCTCAACCCGAAAAGGCCCCACAAGCTCGTCTTTGATGATACCAGCCCAAACCAGTACTCCACCTCCACCTTGCTGGCGTCTGAGTGGGACTGGAGCTCTCTGCCCTTTACCAATCCAGCCACGGGCCCATCCATCTGGCCCATCAAGACTCACTCTCATTTCATTAGTCCATAAAACCTTAGAAAAACCAGTCTTGAGATATTTCTTGGCCCAGTCTTGACGTTTCAGCTTGTGTGTCTTGTTCAGTGGTGGTCGTCTTTCAGCCTTTCTTACCTTGGCCATGTCTCTGAGTATTGCACACCTTGTGCTTTTGGGCACTCCAGTGATGTTGCAGCTCTGAAATATGGCCAAACTGGTGGCAAGTGGCATCTTGGCAGCTGCACGCTTGACTTTTCTCAGTTCATGGGCAGTTATTTTGCGCCTTGGTTTTTCCACACGCTTCTTGCGACCCTGTTGACTATTTTGAATGAAACGCTTGATTGTTCGATGATCATGCTTCAGAAGCTTTGCAATTTTGAGACTGCTGCATCCCTCTGCAAGATATCTCACTGTTTTTGACTTTTCTGAGCCTGTCAAGTCCTTCTTTTGACCCATTTTGCCAAAGGAAAGGACGTTGCCTAATAATTATGCACACCTGATATAGGGTGTTGATGTCATTAGACCACACCCCTTCTCATTACAGAGATGCACATCACCTAATATGCTTAATTGGTAGTAGGCTTTCGAGCCTATACAGCTTGGAGTAAGACAACATGCATGAAGAGGATGATGTGGACAAAATACTCATTTGCCTAACAATTTTGCACTCCCTGTAATATCCTATTAGAGCGATTAGAACACGCTGTCTCCAGCTGCCTCCCTCCTCCCGCTCCACCACAACCACCCACACATGCAGGGCCTTGGAGTAGGGGTATGTCACCAGGATGCAGAGGAGGCTACCCCCCCCCCCCCCCCCCCGTCCCCTTCTGGCTGCCTCTGCCTCAATTTTATCCCACAACTTAGACACTCACATTACTCACACCCTCATTACACATACATATAGGATCTTGGGGGTGGGCACAATACACGGAGTCCAAGTTACCATCAGGGTGTACACCTCACCGCTGGCTTCGTTGCCCACCTCTCAATTTTAAATACATGTAGACACTGAGGGCTAACAGGAGGGACTATGCGCTTACCTGCTGCTCTCTGGCAGGTAGCTCCATGCCCTCCTGGGTTTTAATTGCACCTTAGAACACACATGCATCAACACTACTATGAGCGGGTGGAGAGAGGTTTGGAGTCTTTTCTCACCCCCGTTCTCTGCGGGCTGCTGGAGCGGGGGGGCTAGGAGGAGTTGGCCGTCCGGCTGCGGTCTGGGGTGTGGGCCCCCCCTGCTGCTGCAGAGTCGGGGCGGTCTGCCTCTCTCCACCGCAGGGAAAAGGGTAACACCACCTGGGTCTGGGTGCGGTTCCCCCCTCCAGGGGCAAGGGTACCTAGACCCGGTTTGTAGAGTACGCTTGGGGAGTGTGATCGTGTATACAGCGTCTCTTTATATTTGTCTCCACGTCGGTTGAGTGTGAAGTGCACATGAGAGCATGAGGGTGGGAATGGATGTTTGTGTCTGTGTGTGCCTGTATGTTTGTATCTATATGTCAGGTTGGGTATCAGACGCCACCTCTCTGGGGACATCTCGGGCCTTCCAAGGTTTGGAGGCCTATCTCCACCCACCACCACTTCCCCTGCCGGTGGCGGACTCCCTCAGGTGTCGGTGCGTTGGTGGTTCTTTGTATCTGGGGGTGGGCGTCCGGGTACACACCGGCTCACTCCTTGGCGGCCGCTTATTGGGGCTCACTCAGGCCATTTCGGAGGTGGGGTGCCCCCGGCCTCTCGGCCTGGGGCTCGGTCACTCAGGCACAGCTGGCTGCCGGCGGAGCCCACGGGCGCGTCACTGCAACTCCCCCTGGCTTCTGCTCCACGGCTGCTGAATGAGCCCTCATCTGGGACTCTCCTCAGCTCTAACTGGGACAGTGGCGCAGCTGCCCCTCTGTGGGTCTTCCTTGGTCTCTTGTGTTCTGGGGGCCTCTGGATGTCTGGAGTTTTGATCTCCTCCATACCTGCTTGATACCATAAAGGACAGGGCTGTGGCTCCCCACACTCCCTAACAGATCATTACATGGAGAAACCTTTGGAATGCAAGCATGCTGATCCACACAGGTATGCACACAGGTGTACACATGGGTATTCACAGACGCAGACTAAAGCTTTCTTGGCTGCTGCCTCAAAGCACACTGTGCGCTGTCTATCTTGCGTGCTGAACAATATCGTCTATTATTTAGCAACTATTGATATTTATGACTAGGTAGTTTATTGTGATGGTGCTTTTTTTTCTATTATTGTGTTGCTCTTTGTTGTTTGCTGTCTCCTCTGTTTGTTTGTTTGTTTGTTTGTTTTTCTCCATACAGGTGACCCAGGAGTTTGTTCTTTTTGTTGTTTGTTTCTTTTTCTCTCTTCCCCCCCTTCTCACCGTCTCTTTACCCCTTTGGTTTTCTTTCTTTCTCTCCCCCTCTTTCTTTCATTCTTTCCCCCTGTCCTATTAAAAAAAAAAAAAAGATGACAAAGGATGAACTGAAGCTCCGCCATCACGTGATGTCACATGCTGCTGTTTCTGATGTCACTTAAAAAAAAAAAAAAAAAAAAAAAAGAACACGCTGTAGGTATTACAGGTACTGCACTGCAGTGGTTTCTATCGTATCTATCTAATAGACTCCAGTTTCTGCATGGAAATGGAGAGTCCTTGTTAGATTAAATAGTTAAACATTTGTCATTTTTATGTTTACCATTTGTCCATTGTTTTTAACCCTGTGAAAGGAATTCTTTCTTTCCTCCCATACCCAGATTCTCGAGGTTCTGGGTGCAAGGTTGAAGTGTTTTATCACAGGAACGTCCTTTTGAAGATCTGTTTGATGCTTGGTAGAGCTTCCTACCCCTTGTATGGTTTCACTGTGTTATCTATGGTAAACCATACATTGGGTGTGGGGGAAGACTACCCACTTTATGACCAAGGATGTTGTTCCTGCTTTTAGGTTTTATGACCCTTTGATCAACACACACACACACACACACACACACACACACACACACACACACACACACACACACACACACACACACACACACACACATTCTCACATAACACCCACACATTCTCACATAACACCCACACACACACACTTACATACAGTCCTTGTCTATGTAACCAAAAGGGGTTGCAGGGGGAGGTGTTTTGTAAACTATTGTTTGAAGTTTGTCAATAAAAGGCGGCGAGAGGAGGCCACCAGTGTGGTCATTTCAACGTGCTGGTCACAGATGAGAGGCCTCCCTTGCGCAAGAAATCGATCGAACGTTGTTGCCTTGTGTGGAAAAGAGATATTTTATTTTGTATTCTTATGATGACAGTTTATAATCATAACCACCATTGATTAATCATTTATCATTGTTGAATCTGATGACAGCATAATCTCTGAAGTATATCTATGTTAATCTGAGTGAATATTGGTGTATGCTCATCATCATCTTCTAATCAGTCTTAAATGGGCTGCACAGCATTGTATCACCATCTGAACAGGAGAATCCTGTTGGACCTTGAACGTCTACATTCAGTTCTGCACGTAGTCAGGCCCAAAAGTAACATGCACAAGGCCTTATGTAAGACGCATGTTCACATACACACTTATTAATAAGAAGAGGTCGTGTTAGGACATCCTCTCTTCTAAGGACACACAGCCTCACAAAACACACATAAGAACACACTTGTTTTTCTCTAAAAGTCTTATCCTGATGTCTATATAAGGTAATCTTGTTCAGTGTGGAGAGTTGATATCATTTCCAGTAAGATCTAACTGTGTGACGTCATCAGGATAATATAAATGGAAGAGGGGGCCTCCGCCCGAAGAAGATTGTTGTTTGCTTTGTTTGCTGTATGTTTTGTCTTCCCATGCTTCTTTTGAAGTATGTAATAAAGATCACTATTTTGACACCTTGACCTGGATGCAGCCTGCGTTTCTTCTCTGATCCAAACCGAACGAACCACAACACTTGCTTTTCTTTCATGGGAATAAGTCTTAGAGACAGCGGGGTCTGAGTTTAGACCCAACAGTCCTTTTCACACACTGAGGTTAATTATGGAGTTCCACAGGGTTCAGTGCTAGGACCAATTCTGTTTACATTATACATGCTTCCCTTAGGCAGCATCATTAGAAGACATAGCATACATTTACACCGCTATGCTGATGACACCCAGCTCTATCTATCCATGAAGCCAGATAACACACACCAATTAGTTAAATTGCAGGAATGTCTTAAAGACTTACAGACCTGGATGGCCGCTAACTTTCTGCTTCTTAATTCAGATAAAACCGAGAATCAGAATCAGAATTAGAATCAGAAAGGGGTTTATTGCCAAATGTTGAGCAGGTTTACAACATTAGGAAATTGCTGCGGTGCTTCAGTGCAAACATACTGTCATAAAAATATAAAAATAAGAATAAGAATTAAAAGTGCTAAGTAGATAGATATATACATGATATATACATGAGTGCAGGTGGTGATCAGTGCCAAACATGGGGTGATGCAGTGAACACAGCGTAGGGTCAGGTGTTAGTGTTGGGAACAGTCATGCGGTTATTGTTCATGTGTCCGACAGCAGAGGGGAAGAAACTGTTCTTATGGCGAGAGGTACTGGTGCGAATGGACCGGAGCCTCCTGCCTGAGGGGAGCAGGTCAAACAGACTGTGTCCAGGGTGAGAAGGGTCAGCTGAGATCCGAGCTGCACGCCTCAGTGTCCTGGAGGTGTACAGGTCCTGCAGAGATGGGAGTCTGCAGCCAATCACCTTCTCAGCAGAGCGCACAACACGCTGCAGTCTCTGTTTGTCCCTGATAGTGGCTCCAGCGTACCACACGGTGATGGAGGAGGTGAGGATGGACTCGATGATTGCAGTGTAGAATTGCATCATCGTCCGTGTTGGCAGGTTGAATTTCTTCAGCTGCCTCAGGAAGTACATCCTCTGCTGGGCTTTCTTAATGACGGAAGTGATGGTGTGCTCCCACTTCCGGTCCTGGGTGATGGTGGTACCCAGGAAGCGGAATGAGTCCACAGAGGTGATGGGGGTGTCAGTCAGGATGATGGGGGGGAGTGGGGCTGTGTGCTTCCTGAAGTCCACAATAATCTCCACTGTCTTCTGGGCATTCAGCACCAGGTTGTTGTGGCTGCACCAGGTCACCAGACGTTCAACCTCCCTCCTGTAGGCAGACTCATCCCCGTCCGAGATGAGTCCAATGACGGTGGTGTCATCTGCAAACTTGATTAGCTTGACAGACTGGTGGGTGGAGGTGCAGCAGTTGGTGTACAGGGAGAAGAGCAGAGGAGAAAGAACACAGCCCTGAGGGGAGCCGGTGCTGATGGTCCGGGAGTCCGAGACATTCTTTCCCAGCCTCACATGCTGCTTCCTGTCCGTCAGGAAGTCAGTGATCCACCGGCAGATGGGATCAGGCACATTCATCTGGGAAAGCTTGCCTCGGAGATGGTCTGGAAGGATGGTGTTGAAGGCAGAGCTGAAGTCCACAAACAGGATCCTGGCGTAGGTTCCTGGGGAGTCCAGATGCTGCAGGATGAAGTGTAGGGCCATGTTGATGGCGTCGTCTACAGACCTGTTGGCTCTATATGCAAACTGCAGGGGGTCCAGGAGGGGGGCCGTGAGGGTCTTGAGATGGGAGAGAACCAGGCGCTCAAATGACTTCATGACCACAGATGTCAGAGCCACGGGTCTGTAGTCATTTAGTCCAGTGATCCTAGGTTTCTTGGGGACAGGGATTATGGTAGAGGACTTGAAGCAGGCAGGCACATGACATGCCTGCAGTGAGGAGTTAAAAATGCCAGAAAACACTGGGGCCAGCTCGTTTGCACAGTGTCTGAGGGTGGCAGGAGACACGCCATCTGGATGTTGATGGTGATGCTGTCAGAGACACACCTACCTACTGTTACGGTTCGGCGTTGGCAGTGTATTGTTTTAGGCGTTTTGTTTTGGCGTGACTGTTATGTGTTTCCTGTTTTACTTTGAAAGTCTGTGTTATCTTAGTGTTCAGTTTACGTTTCCTTGTCTCGTCAGGTCTAATTTGCCCCAGCTGTGTTTCCCTCCTGTTGTCCATTCCCTGATTGCTCCCTCCATGTATTTAAGCCCTGTGTGTCAGTTGATAAACTTTTATGGATCAAAGGAATTATACTTTGTAGAAAGCAAAGTCTGAATGGCAAAATTATTATATTGGGTTATTATTATTATTAATAATAATAATAATAATAATAATTTTTATTTATAAAGCACACTTAAAACCAAGGGTACACCAAGGTGCTTAAAAAGTAAACACAGAATAAAAGAAAGGTAAATAGAAATAGGACCAAAGCAAGTACTAGGTATGCTAGCAGATAACTGTCACTGATACATAGGAGAAGCAGCAGATACATATCAAACAAAGAATTAAAATGAGCATAAAAGTACATAATGTAAAATCACAAATGAAATGTTAACTAGAAGAAAAAACAAGATGGAATAAGTGGGTCTTTAGTCGTGATTTAAACAATGCAATAGAATAGGAGGCACAGATATCAAGAGGGAGGTTATTCCACGGTACACTCCAAAAATTAATGAGGTGGATTGTTCAGTGTATATTAATTATTTATTTTCATTTCACTTAAAATACATGTTTTTGTTAAGTTAAAATATGTTTATCTAATAAAGTCTGCGTAATTGTGTTTATTATTGTCTGTACAGTATACTAATGTGTTACTTGATGGCATAAGATTTAAGTTAAGTTAATTAGGATCGATACTTCATATATACTTAGTATATCCACAAGGTGGCACTAATGCAAAAACAGTTGTAATAAAACCCCGAAGATTAACAAAGTTTCATGGTTTGGGCTTGAAGTTAAGTAATGAATTTCTTGTTTTACTTTCTAATTTTCAGATCCTGGCCTTTACCTGCTACCTCCTATACTGATGTGGGGTGTTTGGTACTGCTGAGCGTGTATGTGTTATGTGACTGTTATACTTTTCAAAAGAAAACTGTTTTACAAGTTAAATTTTCTTTAGTGACCCAACCCATGTCCCTGTTATTTCTTCTCCAGATCTGAACCAGTGTAAAGGTTGCAGTTCAAAGACCTGAGGTATGAAATTCTTTTCAGATCAACTGTGATGAATATTTTTTTTGATCTTGATAAATAATGATATAAGCTGTAATGGCTCCATTAGCATTTTGTGTAAATGTTTGTGTGAAATTATAGCTTTAATCAGGTCTTTCTACATTATTTTTAGTTGTAAAGTATGTATATGTATACATATAATATGTATATTTACAGTACAGTATGTTGTGTTTGTTGGCATGTTTTCAGGTGGAAGCAGAATTTGTGAGGATTACTACTGCTCCACTTGTTCCAAGGCTTTTTGCGCAACTTGGCCAATACACTGACCAGCTCATAAAAGTCTTCAAGAAGAATGGATGCGCTGCAGGGAAGAACGTTAGAGTCGGCCTCTGCACGTTACTGGAGGTGGTTGTATACCAGAGCTAACGGAGAATAGTCAAACAGTAGCCGTGGATGCAGAATCTACGTTCTTGTTATGTACTGGTTTACCCTGTGATGAGTGAGTACTGAATGTAGAGTTAGTATTGAGCTTAAACAAAATGTGGAAGTACTTAAAAGGTATGATGTTAATCACGAGTTAGCATGTTAGCATTTTAGAGCCAGTAATAGCTGTGTATGTCGAGTATGTAAGCTACAGATTATTCAATGGAGCTAAATAGTAATTTCTAATGCACAGTGGACCGATAGGAATTCTCTGGACCTTTCTGCTGTGTATAGGATTTCCGTGAGTTTGTCCCAGTGTACTCAGCAGGTATGCCACTAATTCCGACCATGTTGCTGAGTGGAGACCGCATGGTCACAAACCGAGCCTGCCCCTCAGCTTGAGTATACCTGAGCATGTGCTTTTTGTTTTCTGCTTGTTTAACAAGTGAAGCGGCCATTTGTGTGTTTTCTGGCCCAACGAGCCCGAGCAATGACCAGGCCTGCAATGGATTCAGTAAATGAGCTCACAAAGGTTACAAATTTGAACTGAACTTAAAGGGGAGCATTTTGGATAAATGTGTTTTCTAAAACATTGAATGTGCTTTGTGAAGAAAAAACATCCAATTGAATTTTAAGGAAACACTTCAAGACTTTGAATATTGTATTTTTTTTAATTTTTTTGTGATTAATATTTTATTGTACTTTTAGAACACTACAGTCCACTGCAGAGACAGATTACATCACATAAAAAAAACATCAGCATAGCAGCAGAACAGTAGAGAATGCCAAACCAAAATGAGGGGGGGCAAACAAAGCAAGAGATAAACAAAAGCATGGAAAAACAACAACAAACAAACAAAAAAAAAAAAAAAAAAAAGAAACAAAAACAGCCAGCCTTTGACTATGTGGGTCTTACTGCATGCCACACTCTGACATCCCTGAGAGTGCTTCGTCAGAATTCCAATATCTGTCCCACTCTAAGGTCTAGTCTGATCGTTTTATTCTGGACAGATATGGATCCCACTTCAGATGGAACCTCTCCACTTTATTCAGGAGCCTGTAGGAGAGTTGTTCTAGTGCAGCGAGCCTCCCTAGTTGAATATGCCATACAGAGACAGGTGGGGTGGAAGGGGCCTTCCACTGGGAGATAATGAGTTTACGCCCCAGCATCAATGCAGTCTGTACCCACTCAGCAGCCTTAGGTGGAGCATAGTTAAGGAGTGATGGGTCTCCCAAAACAAACAGTCTTGGTGAAAAAGGAATATCCCAACGTATGGTTGATTTGATAAAGTCATGTATCTCAGTCCAAAAGACTTGGGTTTTAGGGCAGCTCCAAATCATATGGGTCAATGTGCCTACCCCAGTCTGACATCTCCAGCATTCAGGGGACTGTATGAGGTTCGCCCTATATAGTCTGTGTGGCGACCAGTAAATCCGGTGTAGTAATTTGAATTGGATTAGTCTCGTTCTAAGTTCCCTGGACACCTTTTTACTATTCTGCAAAATTGCAGTCCATTCCTGATCTGTAAAAGCCACACCAAGGTCAGATTCCCAAGCTAACCGGAGGGCGGGTAGCCCTTTACTCGTGCCCGTAACAAGCATTGAGTAATATTTAGAGACTTCACGACCCCCCCCCAAAGATTTTTTTGATGTAGCTGAGATATTCAATATTTGTAGGTGGTGTGGAGGAGGAACCAAAGGTTTTGAGCAATAAGTGCCGGAGCTGCAAGTACCTCCAAAACTGACTTTGTGGCAACTGAAACTGTGCTTTAAGGTCGTTGAAGGACTTGAGAATTCCCCCCTGATATAGGTCTCCGAGAACAAGTATCCCTCTCTGGACCCACAGTCTCCAGATAAACAGCGACTTGTTAATGCAGAGTTTGGGATTGAGCCATATGGAAGCCTCAGTATGAAGGTGGGAGTTAAAATTCAGTAGTAAGGCCACCTTCTTCCAGACTGTCTGCAGGAAAGAAAGAATGGGGTGGGTTTGTATATCTGGTGGGAGCTTGGTGGTTAAAATGTGCATCGGAGGGAGTGGTGAGCACAAAGTACTCTCCAGACTAAGCCATGGGGGGGCTCGTTCTGGAGGGAGAGCCCAGTGAACCATGTGTCTCAGACTGAAAGCATAATGGTAAAATAGTAGATTTGGGACCCCCAGGCCACCCGACTCCACTGGTTGCTGTAGCTTTTTAAGCTTTATTCTAGGGCGTCTGTTATTCCATATGAATTGGTTGCATAATCTGTCAAATTGATGGAAATATTTTGATGGAATTTTTAGTGGGAGTGTTTGTAGTAGGTAATTAAATTTTGGAGCACAATTCATTTTGATGATGTTCACTTTACCCCAAAGGGTGAGAAACAAAGGGGACCATCTAATTATGTCGGTTCTGAACCTGTCCAATAGAGGTTCAAAATTAGCCTGAACTATGTTGTGTAACAAACGGGGGAATGTAATGCCCAAGTATTTAATACCAGTCTGAGGCCAGCTGAAATCCCCTGGCTGAAACAGGGTTTTGGGGCAGAAGGCTGTCAGAGGGAGCGCTTCAGACTTTGACCAATTTACTCTATATCCTGATATATTAGAGAACCGGTTAATAATTCTTAAGAGAGCAGGTAGAGATCGTTCCGGCTGTGATATTAGGACCAGGGCGTCATCAGCATAGAGCATCAATTTGTGATTATTATTGTGGACCTGGATACCTGGAAAATCAGGGTCTCTACGTATCGTCGCTGCCAGAGGCTCTAAAGCTAGAGCAAAAAGCAGAGGACTCAGTGGACAGCCCTGTCTTGTACCCCTGTGGAGGCCGAAGGACTGTGATATAATACGGTTCGTTAGTATTGATGCTCTTGGATTGTTGTAGAGAAGTTTGACCCACCTTATGAATTTTGGGCCAAAGCCAAATGCTTCCATTACACAAAATAGAAAACGCCACTCTACCCTGTCGAATGCTTTCTCTGCATCTAAGGAGAGGGCTATAGCTGGAGAAAAGTCCCCCGTAGGGGATTTATTCTGGGTTGCCCACATAATATCAATTAGGCGTCTAATATTATCAGCAGAGCAGCGAGTCCGGATAAAACCAACTTGGTCGGGGTGTATTAAGCAAGTCATGACCTTATCTAATCTGGTTGCTAGTACCTTGGCTAAAATTTTGCAATCGCAATTGATCAAGCTTATTGGTCTGTAACTCTTACAGTCAAGCGGGTCTTTGTTTTTCTTTAAGACAAGGGAAATAAGTGCCTCTGACAGTGTTGGTGGCAGGCTGCCCTTATCCAGGGCCTCCTCAAACATTTGCAGGAGCAGAGGGGAGAGCTCCTCTGGAAAGTTCCTGTAAAACTCTGCTGTAAACCCATCCAACCCAGGGGCCTTGTCAATTGGCAGATTTTTGATTACCCTTAAGATCTCTTCCTTTGAAATTGGGGCGTCCAGGGAGTCCACCTGTGTCTCAGAGAGAGTCGGGAGGTTAAGGGGGGAGAGAAAACTGTTAATTTCCTGAGAGTTTGCTTGTATTTCTGAGGAGTAGAGTTGCATATAGAAATCTCTGAAGGCTTCATTCACTTCAGAGGGTTTTGACACCATAGTGCCATCCTGTGCTCTAATTGCTGCTATGATAGTCTGAGCTTCTTTTTGTTTAATATATCTCGCAAGCAGTTTGCCAGGTTTATCTCCATCTTCGAAGTATTTCTGCCTAGCCCGAAATAGAGAAAACTCCATTTTCTGAGTCAAAATTGAGTTAAACTCATATTTAAGTCTAGTTAGGTGGGTCAGATTTGCCGAGCTCATGTCTGCCTTAAAAGCGGCTTCAGCTATGGCAATCTTCCTCTCCAGGTCTATCTGCTTGGATAGAGCAGTTCTCTTCTTATATGAGGCATGCTGGATGATGAACCCTCTAATAAAAGCTTTCAAAGCTTCCCATGCTACTCCCGCACTGGGAGCTGTAGAGAGGTTAATTTCTATATAAGAATTGATCTGCCCCCTCAAGGAGTGGACAAAGTTGGGATCATTTAAAAGGCTTGAGTTTAGCCTCCATCTGGGAGACTTGGGGGGGCTACCAAATGAGCTCAGATGTAGGAGCACCGGGGCGTGGTCAGAAACGTGTATACTACCAATAGAGCAGGACATTGCTGAGGGCATGATAGAATTTGACACAAGAAAATAATCTATTCTTGACAGAGTGTTGTGGGGGGCAGAATAAAAGGTGTAATCTCTTGCGGACGGGTTGAATACTCTCCATACATCCACCAGACCCAAGGTCCTACACATTTTTATAGCGACCGAAGCTGATCTAGGGCGTCGCTGTGAGGGAGTGCTTCGATCCAGTATATCATCCATGACCAAATTGAAGTCCCCTGCTATCAAGACTGGGTAGTCGCCCATATCACTAATTTTGCATTCCAAATTTCCAAAAAAGGTGGGGTCGTCGATGTTCGGTGCATAGACATTGCTTAAAATCATCCTATGGCCTTGAATCTCAGCCAAGAGTAGCAATGTCCGCCCATCTTCATCCTTAATCATCCGGGAGCATTTAAACTGTAACTGCTTATGAATTAAAATTGCGACACCCCTACTCTGACTGCTGCCACACGAAAAAAATACCTGACCCACCCAATCACGGCAAAGTTTGTCTGACTCTTGGGGAGACAAGTGAGTCTCTTGAAGAAAGACAATGTCAACTTTTTTTGATTTGATAAATGTCATGATCTTCTTTTTTTTGATTGGATGGTTAAGGCCCTTTACATTCCAGGTCATCAAAGTAAGGGCCCGCTGTTGCTTATTCGCCATCATGCAATAAGTATCAGACGCATAGCAGCGGGGTAACTCATTATTAGAACCAGGAGTTCAGTACCGAGTGGACAATATTTGGAAGGTTGGCTGTAAGAAAAATGGGGGGGTTTGGAAGTAAATAAAAATAATAACTGACAAACATTTAAACAGATACGTCTGGGGCAACCGAGAACACTAGTCACCCTCAGGTGGGCTATGAGCCCCAGAAAGCAAAACATAAACTTCATGGTCCGTGACTCTAACCAGTCGAACAGTCATAAACAGGACCCGTCGCCAGCAGCAGCAGCATATTAAGTCGTCGTAATATGAGGAAAACAGTCATTTTGGGACTTAGCTAACTGAACAGACCTCTATGCAGGTTGGTTAGAACTGTCCCCTGACAAACTGAAGAGGGTTTCATGACAACTGAATTACTAAAAGAGGAATTTAACAGACTTAGTGAGCTTCTCTACCAAGGAGATTGTGTTGTATTCTCAAAAGTAGCACAACTGAATAAATCGAATAAGGCTGCGAAGCCCTATAATATTGAAACTAAACAGTTAAGAGGTGCAAAGTATAGCGCGTATAGCGTGTTAATTAACGCTAGGGCGAAAAGAAAAAAAAAGGGTAGTGTTTAAATCCAAGCCCTGACTGTAAATAACTCAAGGTAAAGACAGAATGTAGTCCTGGGCTTTTTTGGGGTCAGTAAACTCACGTCTGCCCTCCGTCATTTTCAGCACCAGCACCGCTGGGAACAGTAGAGAGAACTTTATCTTCCTTTCGTGCAGCAGCCGTTTACAGGGATTAAACGCCGCTCGTTTGTCCGTGACAAGTTTGGAGTAGTCAGGGAAGATCATAATGCGGTGGCCGTTCCAGTTCAGCTGTCCCAGCCTCCGCGCGGCTTCCAAGATCTGCTCCCTGTCCTGGAACCGCAGAAATCGGGCGATGATGACCCTCGGGGGATGGCCGTCAGGTTTGCGTCTCACCAGGCTGCGGTGTGCGCGGTCAATCTCCAGCCCGCCCGGGAAGTCGACCTTCAGGAGTTGTGGGATCGCGTTGCGCACAAATGCCAGTGCATCCGAACCCTCGCAGCCTTCCGGAAAGCCGGCGAAGCGCAGGTTGTTCCTCCGTCCTCTGTTTTCGATGTCGTCTAATTTCTGTCGTAGAGCGTTCACCTCGTCACTAGTAGCAGGAGGATTTTCCTTTAGCGCTCTGCTAGCATCCTCAAGGAAATCTAAACGAGACTCAGCGTTGCTTATTCGAGTAGCCACATCTGCTAGCTTAGCCTCCACTGCCCTCGTAGCAGTTTGGATAGCGTTCAGCTTGCTCTCTTGTGTCTCGGAGGTTTCCTTAAGTAGCACGTAAATACTTGCAATGTCTTTGGCCATTTGTTCAGTTGTAGCAGTCTGAATAGTATCCGACATTGGAGGTGAGGGCGGGTGCACATCATTAGCTTTCGCCGAGGTTTCCTTGCTAGCGCCTTCTTGCCGTCGAAGCGTAAGTTTTTGTTGGTGACTCGGCATTTCTAAGCTTTCACAAAGAGTCTTCAAGCTTCCCACTGTCCTGAGGTTATATTTTGTAAGTGCTGTGTAGCGTAATGCTCTAAGTCCAATGCAAATTAGCTGCCGCTGCGACGGAGCTTCCCCATTCAAGCTGCCATCTTGACCGCCTACGTCACCGGACTCCGTATTTTTTTTTAATTTAAATCATACTTTATTTTGATTATATTTCACATCTTGACTTTAAAGTTTTGTGTTGTGTCACAATTATTATTTACAGAGTTTATAAGTGATAATGGTTACTAAAAAGTAAAAATGGGTTAACATGTTAGATAAATTCTTTATTCTTTGTGAAGATTAAACAGAACTCATATCATTATCACCAAGTGGAGGCACCGCCAATATTAAAACTTCTAAGTACAAAGGTTAAAACTGGTTAATTATTGTTTCTCCTGTTTACCAGTAAAATTAAGTAATACACCCATAGTACTATCACCAACTTAACCAAGAGTTAATCCTGAGCTACTTGAGTGGGGTGCTACACATACATAATGTGGTGAAAACCCTGCCCAACATGTTAACCATTCATGTTCATGTGATGATTAGTTGGTCTTCTGTACATGTCTGTCTCTGCAGTAAATATGTCATTCATTTTGCAAATAATGTGAGTTTCTGTCATCCTAAAGTCTTTCTGTTTTCTCTTACTGTATCTCTGCCATCTCTACAGAAGGAAACTATTGAAAAGGGGAGGGAGTCTGTCCTCAGGGCACCTCTTTAACTGAATGAAGAACCAAGCATCCTCTTTAAAGGTTGGTACTGGTTAGTAATTTTAGTGTAGTTTTTTGTCTGTATCAAACCAAATCTTGAATAACTAATGTTGTCACATGTTGTTGTCGTTGTTGTTATAATTTGCATGGAACCTGTTTAAATATCCTGGGGAATCTTTATGTATACCCACATTTTAGGAATAGAATAGAATAGAATAATCCTTTAATTGTCCCACAAAGGGAAATTTGGGTGTAACAGCAGCAAGAAAACACATATACAAACAAACAGTATGAAGGAAATTGCCATCCCGGTTTTCCTCTGTGGCGTGAGCGATGAGCAGAGTTTTTCCCTTTCCTTATAAGAGTCCTAATTATTCAAAGTAACACTCAGGTATGCCGTTCAGCGGGTTAGTTACAGCGCCGGGAGCAGTTAGGAGAACAAAGCGACAGAGACTGTTCAGATTGTTCTCCCACAACTCAAAGGTTTATTAGTACACAACAGCTTATATAGAGGAAAAAGGTTCGTGTGTCAGTAGGTTCTCAGTTCAAACCGGTACAGACCAAATAAGGAAACGTCTTCCTGCCTTGTGAGCAAAGAAGTATCCTTTGTGTAGTTTATCAGCTCAGCTACAATTTATGCTCATCCCAGCAAAATACACTCCTAGACATAGAATACAGAGTTCTTTCATTAGTGAATTCTGAAACAAACCACCTGGCTTTTTAACAAGCTCTTTTCTAAAAGATGAGGAAGGGAGGATGGGAGTAAGGAAGTGGTCTCTCTCTGTGGTATTTTCGACCTTGGGGTACCAGCCTGTGATTCTTACACATCAATACATGGGTCAGAGAGAAAGAGAAAAACAACTAGTAAATGGGCCTTATTGAGTAACAGTTTTCCTATATAATATTACTACAAAACAATATCCTGTAAATGCTACCATGGTATCAAAATATCACAACAGTTCTCTCCTTTTATCATAAAATGATAACATAGTATAAAGACAGAATGTAATAACATAATCTAAAGACAAATCATAAACGTAAGACAAATCATCAGCAAAATATGACCTGCAGAAATGTGAACATGGTTGCAGTTTACAATACAAAATAGTAAAGAAAAATCCTAAAGTTAATGCGATAGATATGATAAATAACCTAAATATATAAGAAAATATAAGAAAAACAGTTCTTCAGTCGTCTCCTGGCCTGGTCCCAGGTTCGAGAGACATTGAATAAGCGCCGTATGATGACAATGGGCATTTCATTTTCTCCATTATCAGGATGAAATGAGTCTGGCTTTATCAGGTTAGACATCATGTGGTACTCTCGGCTTTCTGTTCCTGCTGAATGTTGAGTACCTTGTTCTTGTTCACGTGAAGGATCAAAGAGCTCTGAGCCTTGGCTCTTTCAGGTGTTGTGTGTTAATCAGTAATTGCGTGTGTGTAGGTTAATTGGATCCGGGCGCTGGCCCGCCTGAGATGTCATCTACCCGTGTGTATTTATTTGTTCTGGTTCCTGGCGCTGGCTCGCCTGAGATGTCGTCTACCCGTGTGTGTTTATTTGTTCTTGTTCCCGGCGCTGGCTCGCCTGAGATGTCGTCTGCTTGATCCGACGCCTGAGATTGTCCGATTGGGCTGGTCTTAACCCTGCTGGCATGAATCGACTGAGGTTGTCCGTCCGTAAGGATGCTGGTTCTTCGTCACTGCCAGTACAGCCTGGGGGCTGGAAAACGCGCGGCCTCCCAGAGTGTCCTTGGTTTTAGTGGCTTCACCAACACGCATCTCCTGGTCTCCACTGGTGCGTTGGAACTGTGGAGGGGAGAGGCTGGGAGAGACAAACTTTCTGATAGTTATTATTCAGTGTTTCTACCAAATTGTAGACATAGTCGGACAATGCAATATCTACATCACCTTCTGATAGCGGTGCCCCTCTGGAAGCTGACCATGGTGTTGGAAATAATCTTATTTCAAATGGAGATAATTTGGTTACTGCAGATGGAGTCATTCTAATCTCACAGAGGACTTGAGGAAGTAATTTGACCCAGGTCATTAAAGTTTTAGCACACTTTTGAATTACTTCTGATGTGAATGAAGATCCTCTATCACTGTTAATCTGGTGAGGTATTCGGAATCTGGGTATTATTTCATTGCTCAACTTTTGACAGACTACTTCTGCAGTTTCTTTTGAGGTTGGATAAGCTTCTACTCATTTACTAAATTGATCCTGGTAGTACTTGATGCTTCCTTGTGCTGGCATGTGTGTGAAATCAATTTGTAATGTATGAAATGGAAAATCTGGTTGTGGTAAGTGCTGATGTTCTGCTTTTAGTTTTCCTACATTAGTTCGTGCACATGTTAAACAAGTTGCTAATATGCTTTTTACTGCATGTGATGTTTTCTCAATTACAAAACTTGATTTTACAAATAAATCTTGATTTTACAAATCTTGATTTTATTGCCCCTATTACCCCTCTCTTTGTCCGACATGACTCACACGTGAAAATGTCGGACAAGGACTGGCAGTAGGGAAGATGGGAGGGCAATCAAACCCTCAAGATTTTTGTATAGGCCATCCCTGTCATCTAAGGTACAGTCATTATTCTCCCAATAGGTGTAATCAGATGCAGAGGCTTGCTCTTGTATGAATTTTAAATCAACATTTGTGTCTAAATAGTCTGGGAGTTTAACAAGTGGCAGCTGTACGGGCACAGATAATACTTCCTGTGGAGGTGCGAGCTGTGATGCAGCTGTAGCCTTGGCTGTCACGTCTGCTAGGGCATTACCTGTTGCTTCGTCTGTGTCAGCTGTACTGTGTCCTTTCATTTTTACAACTGCAATGGCCGATGGTAACTGTATAGCCTGCAAAAGTCTTTGCACAAGATCAGAATTAGCAATCGGTTTTCCATCAGCAGATCTAAATCCTCCTTGTCTCCACAATGTGCCAAAGTCATGTACAACGCCAAACGCATAGCGGCTGTCTGTGTAAATTGTCACACGCTTATCCAAATGTAGCTCACAGGCGCGTATTAAAGCCATGAGCTCTGTTTTTTGTGCTAAGTGAAATGGTAATGAGTGAGCCTCTAGTATGATGTCAGGCAATGTCACCACTGAATAGCTGTGGATTCCTGTATACGCGTCATGCAGTCATGATCGTCAAGCCTGTCTGAGCCATCCTGTCGGTTAGAAGAACACAGCATAGGATCAATAAATGTGCTGGCGAATCAGGTGTGCTGCTCGCTTTTATAGTGAAATTTGCATATGTTGTGTAGTTATGTTTGCTAGAATGGTCATGACCTGGTGATTGGTGTGTAGAATAGTGTCATGTGAGAGTGTGAGCTTCTCGCAGTCCCTTATCATGATAGAGCAAGCTGCTACTGCCCTCAGGCAGGCCGGCATTCCTGAACAACCACGGACAGCACCTTGAATAGAAGGCTACTGGACGGTAGCCACTGCCATGCTCTTGGGCCAGTACATCTGTGCAGGTTCACAACAGTCACGCAGAATGTGGTCATGAAAAGAACAGTCAGGTATCCACTGTCTGCAATAGTTCACCATGCCTAGGAAGGACAGCATTTCCTTCTGTGTGGTGGGCTGAGGGACAGAGGTCACAGCTTTGACCCTGTCTGCAGTCATGGAACGTTTTCCGTGAGACAATGTGAATCCCAAATATTGAACAGAAGTCTGACAGTACTGCATTTTCTTTGCCGATGCTTTGTGGCCAGTCTGTTGGAGGTGCTGGAGAAGCATGTGTGTAGCAGTTTGACATAGTTCCTCACTCGGAGCACAGAGGAGGAGGTCATCCACGTGTGGATCAGGGTGCAGCCCTCAGGAGGAGTAAAGCTCTCCAGGGTAGCACGGACCACCATTGAGAAAGCAGCAGAGCTGTCCATCATGCCTTGGGGCAAACGAGTCCAAGTGTACTGCTTATTTCTATGTGTAAATGCAAATAACGGAAATCCACCACAGTAAAATGTGGATGGAAATGGATGTCAATATGCTGCGAACGTCTGGAACGAGGAGGTGGCAGAGGCATAATGACTGCATTAATTTGCCTTAAATTTTGTGTGAAAGCCATACGCCAGGTTTGTTAGGCTTTGGCACAGAATTGACAGGAGTGTGGGCTTTGTTACTCCTGTAGTCAATAAATCTCCTATCATGACATCTAGACCTGAGGCTTTTTCGGTGGAAATGCGACATTGCTTGACATATACTGGCTTGTTGCCAACACAGTACACAAGACACAGAACAGAAACATACACAATTTTTTACATATTTACATGAAGGACAATGGTTATCAAAAACTGAGTACCATACTGTTGTTAAATTACATAAAATTAAATACAGATAAGAGGTGACCCTGGTTATAGTGTGAATCGGTTGATAAAATAATGCAAGTTACAGCACAGATGTAAACATCTATGTTTGTTGGGAGCAGTTCTGATTGTACAGTCTGACAGCTGCAGGGAGGAAGGACCTGCAGAAACGCTCCTTCATGCATCGAGGATGCAGCAGTCTGTCACTGAAGGAGCTCTGCAGTTCAGCAACATTTACATGCATGGGGGGGGAGACTCTGTCCATCAGAGATGTTATTTTGGCCAGAGTCCTTCTGTCTCCCACCACTTGCACCGGGTCCAGGGTGCATCTCAGCACAGAGCTGGCCTTCCTAATGAGTTTATCCAACCTCTTTCTCTCAGCTGCAGATAAACTGCTGCTCCAACATACAACACTGTAAAAAATGACAGATGCCACCACAGAGTCATAGAAGGTCTTTAAAAGCGCTCCCTGTACTCCAAATGACCTCAGCTGCCTCAGCAGGTAGAGTCTACTCTGACCCTTCCTGTAAAGAGCATCAGTGTTTTGGCTCCAGTCTAGCGTATTATTCAGGTGAACACCCAGGTGGCTGTAGCTCAGGTGGCAGAGCAGGTCAGCCACTAATCAGAAGGTTGGTGGTTCGATCCCAGGCTGCATCCTGGCTGCCAAATATCCTTGGGCAAGATACTAACCCCGTGTTTGCCTGCTGGTGGTGGTCAGAGGGCCCGGTGGCGCCTGTGTCCAGCAGCCTCGCCTCTGTCAGTGCGCCCCAGGGCAGCTGTGGCTACAATGTAGCTGCCATTGCCAGTGTGTGAATGTGTGTGTGAATGGGTGGATGACTGGATGTAGTGTGAAGCACTTTGGGGTCCCAAGGACTAGAAAAGCTCTATACAAATGCAGGCCATTTATAAGAATCCACTATCTCAATGTCCACTCCCTGGATGTTCACCGGTGTCATTGTGGTGGGTCTGCGTCTCCGGAAATCCACCACCAACTCCTTTGTTTTCCCGGCGTTGGAAGAGTTGCATATCATATATATATATATATATATATATATATATATATATATATATATATATATATGTTAGCATTTATTTACATAAGCTAACCCTTAATTTTGATGATGAATGTTCTCAGATTGACAGAAGTATTTTAGAGGCTGAATGGTAATTTGTTGAAAATGGTAGATGAAGGGAAAACCTATATTTGAGAGACATTTTGGAAATTTCGAAAAAGTTTGTAAACTACTACAATTAGAGAGATTTTACACTTGGGGGTAGTAAGAGACAATCAGAAGTATTGAGATTTAAAGGATTTAATTGAGAGATGATACTGCACCAGAAATGTTGAAGGGTGGTGTGTATTTTCGTCAAGCTATTCGCGTGTCTTATTCAATTCAATCTTTTAAATCTAGATTAAAAACGTATTTATTTAGCCTAGCCTTTCCGGCTTCCTAGAGCCCGAATTTGTATCGTTTTGCTCTGATTATAACTTATAATGATTTAACCTTCAGCCTTTGGCTTGTGCCTACTGTGTGCCTAATGTGCACCTACTGTGCCTGGTCTATACTTGATAGTTATGTCTCCTACCTGCTTATTAGGGGTGCAACGATACACAAAATTCACGGTTCGGTTCGGTTCGATACTTTGGTGTCACGGTTCGATATTTTTTCGATACAAAAAAAATGTTCATGCCTTTTTAATTTGTCATTTATTAAAATTATAAATATATATTTTAACTCAAAAGTACAGTTTTTAAATTTAACCCTAACCCTTGTACGTGTTTTTTATTTTGACAGCGAATGTGCACCACTTATGTGCACCCCTGGTTATTTAGCACAGCTTAACTTTCTGTCTCGCTAGCTTGCCCTGCGCTCTTCCTTCTGATGATGCTGTCTGTGTTGAGCGCTCAGTGGATCTGCGCTGGACAGTGCAGCCTAGGCGGAGTAGTTGAACGCAGATTCACTGAGCACTCAACACAGACAGCATCATCAGAAGGAAAGTTGATAAAAAAAAATTACAAATTTTGTATTCTTTTTTTTTTCTCCCCTTTGGTTTTCTTTCTTTCTCTCCCCTCTTTCTTTCATTCTTTCCCCCTGTCCTATCCCACAGTCATGTCTGTCCCGTTTGCAACTGAAAATAAAATAAATTCATAATTACAATAAAGGTCAATCAAATGGACCAATATGATGATCCACTTGGTAAAATAAATCCGCTTGGCATCTTTCTTGGCCTCAAGACAACAATTCTGATGGCTATAGATCCAAACGGGACAAAAAAAAAAAAATTTAAAAAATTTTGTATTGTTCGATACATATGCGTACCGAACCGAAAGCACTGTATCGAACGGTTCGATATCGATACGAATATCGTTGCACCCCTACTGCTTATATGTATTTGTATCTGTAATTGCACTTAATTGATTCTGTGAAGCACTTCTGCACACCTCCGGTTTTTAAATGTGCTATATAAATTGTATTGTTTTGTATTGTATTGTATTGTATTGTATTGTATTATATATGTCATCACTTCAAACTTTACTTTTTCTTGAGGTATATTTTTATTTTCTTCATGTATTTGCTGTAATTAATCCTAGTGCAAGACAAAACAAAGGTGCATTACAATACAATAGAACTTTATTTTAAGAGCACATTTAAAAACCAACGGTATACCAAAGTGCTTCACATAAAAGACAGAAAATAATACACAAATATTATAAATATTAAATATTAGTAAAATTAAATATTCTAGGATCACGACAAAGTACCAAGTATGCTAACAGGTCAGTGTCACTAATACACAGGAATAGCATAAAATGGATATCCATAAATCTGGTGCAGCCAAGGCAAACGCACCGTCGCCTCTAGACTTCAGAAAAGATCTTGGCTGCACCAGGAGTAACTGAGTAGATGATCTTAGTGCTCGAGCGGGAATGTATGATCTAAGGAGATTGATAAGGTAGCTTGGGGCTGTGTTGTTGATAATTTTAAAAGTAAGCAGCAGTATTTTAAATTGGATGTGGTATTTAATGGGTAGCCAGGGAAGGTCAGCCAGAACAGGGTAATAGAGGCAAACCTCCCAGTTTACGTCAGAAGGCGCGCCGCGGCATTTTAAACAGTTTGCAGTCTATGAAGAAGGGCAGAATGAAGACTGAAATAAAGGGAGTTGCAGTAATCCAGCCTAGAGGTCACAAACAAGCTTTTGAAGGTCCTTATGCGGAACATAATAGCTAGCCTTAGAAATGAGACGCAGTTGGCAGAAACTAGATCTAACTACAGCGGACACTTGTTTATCAAATTTAAAACAGCTATCCAGCAGCACGCCCAAATTGCTAATAGTGTCAGAGATGGAGCGGGCAGGGGCACCAAAGGCATCACAAAGTTGTCTGCGAGGAAAATTACCATCAAAAACCACGATTTCAGCTTTATAATTTAAGATAAGAGAGTTTCCTAAGAGCCATTCTTTGACCTCACACATGCACTCTTGAAAGCAATGCAGAGACAGAGCAGGATCATCAGCTAGTCTAAATTAGATCTGTATATCGTCAGCATAACAGTGAAAAGCGATATTGTATTTCTCAAAGATTGCGCCTAGAGGGAGCATATACAGTGAGAAAAGAATAGGGCCCAGCACAGATAGATAGATAGCCCACTTGCATTGTATTCTTTTCACTCGTTTTTATTAATATGCATACAGGTGATCACACATCACAGCAAAATGATTGATTCAGTGTTTGATTTGCCCTCTGTCAATGGAAAATTGTACTTAGTATTCAGTATAATCTTTTAGTGATATAAGTTTGCATATGGTAGAATACTGCATGTAGTTATTTGTATTAGGAAATATTTAACCATGTGTGCTTAGAGAGTATAATTAATTGTGTAGTGACAGGATGTGTGATCTCTAGCAGGCCGCAAAATGCTTGGTGTGCATTCCAGGAATGCACCCCCACATCTGGGAGCATGGGAAGAGCTTGTACTTTGTTTTATTGTTTTAACGTAGCTATGTCTGCTTAGTTTAAGTGTTTCAGTTTAATTTTTACATATAGATGTACTGCTGGACTTCCTCACCATGTTATTTAGGGTGAAACATCAAGGGTGAGGGGGAGATTACCCTTTTCCTGACCAAGGATGTACCTTTTGTGCTTTCATGTTATATGACCCTTTGATCAGCAGAACACACACACACACACACACACACACACACACACACACACACACACACACACACTGAAGTATAAATAAAGACTGGGGCAGTTTCTTAGGGCAAGCCTCAGTGCTGGAGACTGCCCTTGCTAGCAAGAAGTTCTGTGTGTTTCTCTTCTCTGAGTTTTTACTGAAGAAGTGTTTTAGAACATTTTCCTTAACACCCTGTTAAATAAATATTTATGTTTAATTTCCTGAATCAATCAGGAGGTGATTAAGATAAAATGTAAACATTGAAACAAGTGAAAGAAACACATGCAGGCATTGTACTAGTCTGCATCAAGTACCCGTCGCCTCAGAACCTCCTACCATCTGCCTCTACATTATTGTCCTATGTCACTCAAATTCAGGTGACACTTTAATGAACAAATAAAAAAAAATACTTTAAAAACCAGTCACAGCAAAGCTTCTAGTGTATGACACATCCAAAGCTTGTATGGATTAGCTTTGTGTAGAGATGATACCAACTATTTCATGGTTTGGACTGAACAATCAGGAGTGTACAGAAACTGACAGGCTTCACAGAGCCTCCTCATTCTTATCTGACACATCCTTCAGACTCCAGAGAACAAACTGAATTCAAAGAGAAACTTGGCAAAGGGAACAGCCTGGCTTTAAACAAAAAAACAAAAAAACAAAACAAAGGTGAGTTATCACTTAATCCACTGTGAGTGATATGTGCTTTCATTTTCTTCAGGAATTTCTCATCTTTATCTCCTCACTTCAATTTTTCCAACTTTGTCGCATAGCTGACACTCGGTCATGTGATTAGTCTGACTGTGACAACACAAAAGCAGGTTTGGCTTTAACTTTTCTACCTTTTTCCATCATGCAGTGATATGTATCCTTAACTTTTTCCTTCATATGCAAACAAGTTGCCACAGCAGTTTACATTTACTTAACTAGTTACCAGTGTACAGTGGTGGGGCAGGGGGTAGCCCTGTTGCCTCGCAGAAGGAAGGTCCTGCATTAAACTCAGGCTGGGCCTTTTCGTGTGAAGTCTGTGTGGATTCTGGGTACTCAGGCTCCCTCCTAGAGTGCAATCCACTGGGTTAGATTAACTAGTGAGTCTTATTGGTTGTAGGAGTCAGTGCATTTTAGGGTCATTATGTTTCACCTGATTTTGAGAAAGGTTCAAAAAAATATTTTGGGTAAAGTAAAACTGTATTACAAAATTATTTCTGACAAAATATCTATAAAACTCCCTTTTAACAGGAAGAAACCTAAAGCAGAACCAGGCTCAGGGAGTGGCGGCCATCTGCCGTGACCACAAGGGGTGAGCAAAGGAAGAGAGGACAAAAGACATGCTGTGGAAGGTTCGATTTTCAAGCTTTAGCAGTAGATGGGAATGAATAATAAGCAGACGTACATAAACTGACAGGCTTAACAAAACATTCTCATTCTTGTCTGACACGTTCTTTAGTTTCCAGAGAACAAACTGTGAAGTAAAAGAGAAACTTGGCAAAGGGGACAATGGAGCCTGGAAGGAAGAATACAAGAGGTGAGTCATCAGACCAACCAGTATGACTCAGAAACTGGTTCCTACACGTGTCAAAAGTCAAAGAAATGATTATGACTTCAGAGCATGTTTTCCATAGACACTTGTTAGCACTATTGCCTCCCAACAAGACTCTGGCTGGACCTGTGGGATTGTGGGCTGTGGGCCTGTGGGCTGCTGGACAAGACACTCAGCCCAGGGAGTCTTGTCCAGCAGCCCGCTGATATATGGGAAGCCAATTTAAAAAAAATCAGTTGATGCTTCCTACCTAGTGTAGAATATTTAGCTGATTTAGAGTTTAGAAATGTGTTATTGTAGAATATAGAACTATTGTAGAGACACTGTGTGTAGAGTAATGAAGGCCTCTTTGTGTTCTGAACTTAGGAGTGGATTGTAGGAGGCTTCTCCCCCACTGAGTGGAAATTCCCCCAGAGGAAGCTTTAGGGTGGGGGTCGCAACATTTATGATACCTGTAACTGTGATCTAGGAGGGAGAGGGGTTTATGACCTCTAGGGAGTCACCTACCCCCACCGTGTTTTAGTTGTTACGCACACACATCCACACTCACACATAGAGATGCGCACATGTAGGCACGCACACACACACACTAGCGAAAGTATGTAAATGTAGTACTTAGTTTTATGGTACCTTGGAGAGGGGTTAGAAGGGGGGTTACTGGTACAAGACTGCATGTAACAGACAAAGGAGTTGAGATCTGCAGAGGAGTTCCGGGGTCCTGTACATCTCCCTTCTAGACGGTGTAATAAATAGGTATAATTGATAAGTGTGATCAATGAGTGTGAATTAATAAAAGTGTTGTAAATTGACTACTGAGTCCCCGGTGTTCTTTCTGGAGGCCTGAGGAATCTACGAACCAGGTGAAACTGTGAAAAGGTAACACTAGACATTTGCAAGGCAGCCGGTATTTGTATCTGCATTTGTATTTGTTGAGGGGGAAAAAGTATTTATATTTATATTCGAGCAAAATTCAAAATAGGCTTAAAAATCCTGTTTCTTTGCATTACACTCTAAATAACATTATAGTGTATGCATTCTTTAATTATATCAATTATAATAATTATGTATATGCAATATTAGTTGATGTTTTCCCATAAATCCAGCAATGAGCATGCATGTAACAAGGAACATCATTGAAAAGAAAATAACAGTGATTGTCTGTGAAAGTTCTCAGTCATTCATGTCATTGTAGTCTAAGGAGCTTGGAAAGAAAAGTGTCTGGACTTCTTTAGGTTGCTTGAAGAGTAACAGAGTAACTTAAACGTATCATATAACTCACACATACAATTCGACACAACTACACAAGCATTGTTTTAACCTTTTAAATCGAATTATAACTTTCTCTGTCAACAGCCTATTGTCTAAATTACTGAGCTAACAGAGCTACGTAAACAGAGCAAACATGAGAGCACCCGTCTGCAGACGTCAGTAATGCAGCACAATGACCATGCGCTTACCTGCTGCTCTCTGGCAGGTAGCTCCATGCCCTCCTGGGTTTTAAATGCACCTTAGAACACACATGCATCAACTCTACTATGAGCGGGTGGAGGGAGGTTTGGAGTCTTCTCTCACCCCCGTTCTCTGCGACCTGCTGGAGCGGGGGGGCTAGGAGGAGGAGTTGGCCGTCCGACTGCGGTCTGGAGTGTGGGGCCCCCCTACTGCTGCGGAGTCGGGGCGGTCTGCCTCCCCCCACCGCAGGGAAAAGGGTAACACCACCTGGGTCTGGGTGCAGTTCCCCCCTCCAGGGGCAAGGGTACCTAGACCCGGTTTGTAGAGTACGCTTGGGGAGTGTGATCGTGTGTACAGCGTCTCTTTATGTCTGTCTCCACGTTGGTTGAGTGTGGAGTAAGTGCACATGAGAGCATGAGGGTGGGAATGGATGTTTGTGTTTGTGTGTGCCTGTATGTCTGTGTCTATATGTCAGGTTGGGTATCAGACGCCACCTCTCTGGGGACATCTCAGGCCCTCCAAGGTTTGGAGGCCTATCTCCACCCACCACCACTTCCCCTGCCGGTGGCGGACTCCCTCAGGTGTCGGTGCGTTGGTGGTTCTTTGTATCTGGGGGTGGGCGTCCGGGTACACACCGGTTCACTCCTTGGCGGCCACTTATTGGGGCTCGCTCGGGCCATTTCGGAGGTGGGGTGCCCCCGGCCTCTCGGCCTGGGGCTCGGTCACTCAGGCACAGCTGGCTGCCGGCGGAGCCCACGGGCGCGTCACTGCAACTCCCCCTGGCTTCTGCTCCGCGGCTGCTGAATGAGCCCTCATCTGGGACTCTCCTTAGCTCTAACTGGGACAGTGGCGCAGCTGCCCCTCTGTGGGTCTTCCTTGGTCTCTTGTGTTCTGGGGGCCTCTGGATGTCTGGAGTTTTGATCTCCTCCATACCTGCTTGATACCATAAAGGACAGGGCTGTGGCTCCCCACACTCCCTAACAGATCATTACATGTAGAAACCTTTGGAATGCAAGCATGCTGATCCACACAGGTATGCACACAGGTGTACACATGGGTATTCACAGACGCGGACTAAAGCTTTCTTGGCTGCTGCCTCAAAGCACACTGTGCGCTGTCTATCTTGCGTGCTGAACAATATCGTCTATTATTTAGTAACTATTGATATTTATGACTAGGTAGTTTACTGTGATGGTGCTTTTTTTTTCTATTATTGTGTTGCTCTTTGTTGTTTGCTGTCTCCTCTGTTTGTTTGTTTGTTTGTTTTTTCTCCATACAGGTGACCCAGGAGTTTGTTCTTTTTGTTGTTTGTTTTTTTTTTTCTCCCTTCCCCCCCTTCTCACCATCTCTTCTCCCCTTAGGTTTTCTTTCTTTCTCTCCCCCTCTTTCTCTCATTCTTTTCCCCCTGTCCTATTAAAAAAAAAAAAAGATGACAAAGGATGAACTGAAGCTCCGCCATCATGTGATGTCACATGCTGCTGTTTCTGATGTCACTTAAAAATAAATAAATAAATAAATAAATAAATAATTAAAATAAACAATAAAAGGTAAATCAAATGGACCATTACGGCAAGGCTGGGATGGTCAATTTGGTAAAGTAAATCCGTTGGGCATCTTTCTTTGCCTTTAGACAATAATTCTGATGGCAAAAGAGCCAAACGGGACAGGCAAAAAAAAAAAAAAAAAAGACTGCCGTCGAGCTCCCAGAAGACCTCTGTCTTCAGCCATATCAACAACTGGCGCCGCTCCGCATCTTATCCGCATATCATTTCGGTAAGTGTTAATCTTCCCCCTCTAACTACATTTTCACATTTTCCTTTATACCATTCTGTCAAAAAAGCTTTTTCATCTTCAAAAGCTATGCAAATAGGCTCTGTAACACTTGGAATACACCTTTTCAAAATATATATAAGCTCGCCTCTAACACTCAGAGCTAAAAAGTGCATTTGAACACTAAACTATAGCAGCGATCATGTCCTCATCAGGTACCTCATTTTTCTCACTCTTGTTCATATAATGTTTATATTTTACTGTTTTTCCCGTTTGTAAATACTCGTTGTTATTTCTTTTCAGACTCAGATAAGCGTGCTCAACTCGTCTCTTTTTGGTTCTCTCGATCGAATTGGTAGGTTTGGTTCATTCTCGTTCTCCCTCTTTACAGCTAATTGTACAAGAAAAACAAAACATTTACCCTTTTTTTCATTTTTATCAAACTTTCTAGATATCTCAGACTTGGACACCTTTATTTTTTCGAGTTCGCCGAATTCTTCTCCACCAGTGCTTGAGCGATCCACAGGAAAGAACATCTGTCTCTACACAGGCGATAGACAGCATCTGCTCTCTACGCTAGATCGCCCCGCTTCATCCGGCCCCAGTTCCATCCCCGCCGGAGCTTGTTCTCTCCCGCGACCCTCTGGGAAAAACTTGCGCCTGTCCGCCGGGGACAGGCAAGATTTGCTCTCCGATCTCGCTCCCGGTGCTCCGGCCAATCGGAGCACCAGAAACGCTTCAGGCACACGAAATGCACCGCGCCTGCCTTTGAGATCCAATCACAGTCAGTCTCTCTCGCACACGAACACAGCTGGCTTCAATCGCTCTTCGTGCTGTATCTCTGTTCGCTAAATTAGTTCAGCTCATCTTATAAAAAAGTTTGTTTTTTTCATTTTGCTCTTCCAAACAAACTGTCTTTTTGGGGGTTTTTTTTTTTGTTCTTTTAATACATTCCTGTTAACCAATAATAAAAAAAATGGATAACCAGGAACAAGATATTACAGACCCATTTCTTGCTTTAGAAACAGCGTTAGCTAGGTTAAATGAAAATACACACCATTCTCAGAATACATATTCACAAAACAGTGAGCAACCTGAGGTGATCAATAATAATGATCCTTTAGAATTGCTTAATTTAGCGCTTGCCCGGTTAGCGCCCAATGAAAGTGCCTTTCAAAATAATTCTCTGAGTTTGGGAGTTGTCATGGTTCGAATTTGAGGAAGAGACAAACGACTGCATGTTCTCTCAGTAGATGTCAAAATAGTGATTTTTATTATACATACGTACATATGGGGAAGATGAGCGTCACAAGCCTTTACGAGCCGATCTCCCCCGAACAGTCTCTTCACAAGGTTTTTATTGCAATGATGATGTCAAGTCACATGATAAGTATCAGTCAGTTCTCCCCTCTGTGTCCTTCTATGGCTAAGAACAACAACATGTTCCAGATGTTTCTACTCCTCTGTATCTGGGAACATAACCAAGTGTGTATCTAAGTGTGCAGTTTTGTGATATTGTGAGTTCAGGCCAACCAAAGTTGAGTGTCCTCATATGACTTTACTGCGGCCTGACTGGACCCCCAGCTACACTGGTGCTTTACTAACTGATAGAGTATTGTATCTAGAATTCTATTGTAGCAGATTTACTAAATGATAAGTGATACATGATAATATTGATGATAAGCTGATGCGGACTAATGAAGTAATAATGAAATAATAACAGTGCTTTATGAATGATATATAGTGACAGTAAAATAAGATGGACCTTAAATAAGCAGGACCTTCCAGACAAAAATATATTAAATTTTATTACCTATGGAGTGTATTATACTGATATTGTGACAGTGTAAATACACCGTCTAATTTTAAGTTTGAGGCAAAATTTGGGAGCAGGTTTAGAATGGTCATCTATGGGGGGACAGAGTGTGAGCTTTGAGGGCATTTGTGAGAAAAACGTAACTCTCATCTTAATGCAGATGACACTGGATGAAAGAAGACAATGATAGCTACGTTTTGATGTATAAATCATATATGTAAGGCAAACGGTTTGGGTGGGAGAGGAAGAGATAGACATTTTTTTCAAATTATTCTCCACACTATTTTTATGGCAGTTGACAGCTCCATAAAGATTTAGGAAACATCTCAATTTTCATAAAACTACTGTTGTGAAACAACCATAAAAGATATCGTAACACGGATTTGGTCAATAAAAGTCCAAAGTCTTGTGACCCACATAAAGTTTAAATTATGTTTCTACGACAAAGTATGGCCAAGCAGTAGGCTTTCAGAGTGGCCTGGGTTGGGGTCTTTTTCGGGCACTTTCCCATTGAAATAAATAGGGAAAAATTGGGGTGGTTGTGGCGTGGGGTGTGATTCCAAAATTTTAGGCAGAACAAGAATAATAACAAGAAAAATTTGCATTTCCTGTGAAAATGCTGTGTGAATGCTGTAAGGCTGAAACTGTCTACTGAAAATAGCCGAAGAAGCTGAAGGCAGTACTTCAAAAGTTGTTGAACTTGTAATAACTTTGCAGAAGCATAACAACTTATGCCTAGGAGGAGGTAAGTGACGGAAGTGACGGACAAGGTAAGCGACTCATGTTGTAACTGACGTCAGACGCCGGAGATTTTGGCGGAAAATTAAAGCAAATGGTAGTTTAGATTTGAACAAAATCATTTAAGCTTCAGTATTACCAAATACACTTATCAATTGTCTTATAACTAACAATATTTGTCTAAATAATCTCCAACACCCTGGATAACAACGGGGAGAGTTTAGAGACTGTTAAGGTTCAAAAATATTGGGGATGGAGACAAGAGAAAAACCACAATAACAACACTGGTCCGGTCGGGTTACGTCAAACGATGATTTTAATGATCACACACGTGGGAGATGGACACTGATGCAGACAGCCTCAAAATCTCAAAATGGTGGAGCATTGCTCAAACTTTTATAGCCTCTGGTGTCTCCACCTTATCATAAAACCTAAACATTCACATGCTTTCTCTCACACAGCGCCTAAGCTACGACCTTGGCTCCCTGTTTATCTGCTCCTGCTGAGATGGGGCAGAAAACTCCAGTATGTTCTGTTCTCTTCTAATCAGACAAATAAGGCGATGACTTTCTGCAAACAGTATTTCTTATAACTCAGCAGTATAATGCATCATAAAACAATATCATTCATTCACAATAAATCAACAGTTTAATATAATGCACATCAGTTTAACTAATGCAATAGTTATCAGCTTCTTCTAATTCAGGAGAATAATGCAAACTAAAACTACATAATAATTCACAATCTTTAATTAGGGGTATAACATGGCATAAAATAATATTAGAATCTAACAAGACTCTCCAAGATTATATCGATCAGTGCTTTCAGGATCTCGTGATGAAGAAGGCCCAGTGTGCAGCTTCCCCGGCCAAACCTGAGAAACACAGAGCATAAAGTCAAAAGATATCTCAGTACAATAGAATAGAATAGAATAGCCCTTTATTGTCATTGTACATATACAATGAAATTATGGGAAACCAGGCAGACAGTGAGAGCACATGATTCAGGATTTTGGCACATTCTGTGAAAAAAACAAAAAGTCATTTGTGAGATTGACATTATATGAAGGGATGAAATCCCTCCCCTTACATGGAAATCTGTGTAAAAGGCTTTTTTTGCAAGAGTGGTGGCCTTTTACATCAAGCAGCTAGATAACAGCACTGCAGGACAGCTTCACAAACCAGTGATCAGAATAGCAAGGCCAGATTAGACTTAAGAAAAAGTCTCACGGTTTTGGACACATTGTAAAGAGGATGGTGGATACTATGATGAGTGTAAGTGTAAAACATTGTCTGTAAAAGACATAAAGCAGTGTGATGGCATGGATATACACTCTCTCCAGTTCACTGGGTTACATGTAGATCATTAAAATCAGTTCAAACTGAGAAAAGCTCATATCACTCTCTTAGGATTAACAGTTTTTCTTGTAACAGTTTAAGCTAATAACTTATAATACTTAAATAAATAAAGTTGTGCAGAAACCTTCATACTGTGGAAACATGATCTTCTACAGCATCTTCGATCCTGGGTTGGAAAAAGCAACCTGATTTAAGCTTTGTTAAAGACTGCAACCAAAGGATTTTTACACAAACTGCCATAGACCCACCTGTAAATACAGTGTCAAAGCTGATACTACACTTTAAGCCCAAAGTTGAATGTGTTTTTGTAAATGGGTAAACAAAATGTCCCACATATATGGACCACGCTTTGTGTGCCAACACTGATCACATGCTTATGTGTTTGTCTCTAGCCAAGATACTGCTGTGGACATAGCCTTCATCCCGGGTAAAGGACTTTTCCCCAGCAGCACGTCTCTTCACAATGGGCTCCAGCGAGCCTCGGGCAACAGCTACAACTCTGGACGCTTAAAAGTCCACATCCGATCACCCGAGGTCAGCTCCACCACATACACGGCTCCTACAGGTCATTCATAGAAGAAGTGGCCTGTTATTCTCACAGCAAACCAGAAGTTGCAGAAGAAGCAGGATTTCCATGTAAAAGAAAAGTGATTAGAGTTGTATCTTCTGTACCTATATCAGCACACCGACTGCAGGACAAAAGAAACAACCTGACTGAGCTCTGGGAAACAGAGTTACTGTTGCTATTCATCCTCATTCAAAAACACAAAAAACACCAGGTGTCCTTAAATGTGTCAGCTGGCTGAGTCGATTATGTTGTTTCAAAAATTGAAGGTTAAGACTACATTTATTCTTTGAGCTAAAGTCTCATATTGTACTACCGTATTTTCACGACCATAAGACGCACTGTGCTAAAAGGCGCAGTCTCAGTTATGTGTGCCATTACTGTATTTAACACACACATAAGGCGCACTGGACCATAGGGCGCATACAAGTACCGTATGCGTATTTAAAAATAAAGCAGGAGCAAAACAAGGTTTGGTACTCACATTTTTATCATCAATCAAACCCATGGAAGTCCTCATCCTCTGTGTCTGAATTGAACAGCTGCGCTAAATCTCCATCAAACATGCCAGGTTCACTTTCTTCACTGTCAGAGTCACTTTCCGTGCCGTGCGGCTCCTCGGAAATGATGCCGGCTTTTGCGAAAGCTCGAACAACAGTGCCAGCAGCCATGTTAGCCCAAGCATCTGCAATCCATTGGCAAATTGTGGCGTAACTCGCCCGGCGCTGCCTTCCACTCTTGGTGAAACTGTGGTCTCCATCGGTCATCCATCGCTGGATGTGTTTGTCGCCGATGTGTTTGCTGCAGTAGGAGCGGAAGATGGCCAGCTTTTCCTTATAATCCACTGGAAGTTGCTGCGCTACCGTAGTCCTGGTCCGGATGGAAAAATGGCACCGTTTCATAAAAAGTGAAAGTGAAACTGCTTTTAGCCGAATGACGCCAACACTTCACCCTTTAACGTTCTCATGGTGTTCTCTACTACGTCCTCCTTACAACACGTAGGGCGCACTGCGCTATAGGGCGCGCCGTACTTTTTGAAGAAAATCTAAGACTTTTAAGTGCGCCTTATGGTTGTGAAAATACGGTAATCTCAAGAAGCCCCTAAAAACACTCAGTGACCACAGTCGGCTTCTTTCGGTGTTTATTAACACTAATTATTGTAAAGCTCAGTTTTTAAACCTTTATGATGTAACTACAACCCAGCCCATGCAGCAGTATATTAATGACTAACCTCCTATTGTGGATAGATTATCTCGGTGGTTCTCCTGACTGACGTGTGGTCCGTTTACAGTATCCTGCCATGTGATTGCATTTGCCCCCAACCATTGGGAACCCTCACGTTAACTGTCATTGAGTGGAAAAAAAGTCCTCAGTTTGTTACCGTTCTTAATCCAGCTTTACTGTTTATGTTATGCTAACCTAATAAGCTTTGTCGCGCTAGCGATCATGTAGCACATCATTACATTCCAGCTAGCCCAACTTCAGTAACCCTACAAACATCACTACTATTTACTTTCCTGTGTTCATTTATGTTGGAAGTAACAGCAGAGCTGTACGTTTTAATTTATTTCTTAAATCCCTCAGTCAGAACATGCTATATTATTTTTAGATGGGAGATAGTGAGCTAACTCCCTCCTAACTTCTAACTCTGTTAAATATCATAAATTTTCGTGGATATCTGGATGTTTAAATTAATTGTTACACCCGGTGGAGCAGCAACGCTGATCATTTTATTACAGTGGAAAGAATTTAGACAGTTTTTCAACTCTCAGTAATGCTGCAGTGATTATTTCACTTAGGGACCTGCACCGGATTTGGGCCCAGACATGGATAATGACGTCAGACTTAAAGACTGGATAGTGATTCTTGTAAGTTTCTAGGTCAGTCAAAAAGCCTGAAACTTCTCAATTTGAATCCACCAATCAGAGAGGCTGTGTTCTTTTTCCTGCCAAATCAGCTGAAGCCCTTACACACACAGAGACACAGACAGAGAGAGGTACTGGCTTTTTGTAGCCTAATTCTCTCATTGAGGATTTCCCTCGAACAAATGGCCATCAATTCCTAACCATAGGGGCTAGAACGGTTCCTAGACTGTTTTGTTCAGAAGAGATGGGGGAATCTTCAAGTGTTGACCATTTAAAATTAAAATATGAATACGTCTTAGCCAACAGGCTTCAGTTCATCTCAGAATGGTTAAAACATACCTTCTTAGATGAGCCCTGGCTAGATGTTGAACAGGCACTATGCAAGGATCTAGAGATTTCAGACCTACCATTTATTAGCTCAAACATCAAAAGACATGAATGTTTTAAAAGTATCAACATCAGCTCCTCTCTGACAGCATGGTGGGAGTTTCTAAAAATAACGGAGTCTTCACTAATCCCATGCAAACGTACTCCTATCTGGAATAACCCTGACATATTACAAAACAATAATATGATTAATTTCCCAGAATGGAGTTGTAAAGGAATTAAATACTTAGAACATATATTGGAGGGAACAGAATTGATCCCATTTGACAGACTAGTTGCACAATATGGGATCAACAAGAAATTTTTTTTAGAATATCAACAAATTAAATCCATTATAAAAAAAGAAATTTAACCTCAGTCAAGTTGAATTACAAACACCACCAAGTGCGGCACATTTCCTTACTCTTAAATCCCCCAAATTATTATCTAAAATATACAGAACACTTTCTAAATTAGATGAATCAATATCCCTTCCTATTGCAAAGTGGGAAGCAGATTTATCAGTCAGTTTAGACCAAAACTTCTGGTCTCAGGTATGCTTAAAAACTTTTAAATTGATTAAAAATCCCAGTCTGCAATTAATACAATACAAAATACTACGTAGAGTGCACTATACAGGTCATCGGATGTTCAAGATGGGCTTTACATCTTCCAACAACTGCTCACACTGTCAAGGCAATACACCAGACAATTACATTCACACTCTTTGGTTCTGTCCACCAGTGCAGAAGTTTTGGCACGAGATATGTGAAGACTTATCAAAGTGTCTGAAATGTAACATTCCAACTTCCCCCTTAGTGTGTTTGTTGGGCAGCTTAGATAATGTCACTTCAGAAAACAATATAGCCCATATGGTTTTCACTGCCCTATGCATAGCCAAGAAAACTGTCCTCATGAACTGGAAAAATAAAAACAATCTTAATTCTAACCAATATAGAAATTATCTATTAGATTACATTAGTCTTGATACAGCCTCTGCCACCACATCAGATCAATTGCTCTGGGCTCCTTTGATCAGCTCGATCACCTAGTGGGGGTGGGGGGTCATAGTTTGGTCCCACCTTCACTGTTGTGATTGGTGTGGGGGTAGGGACAGGCTTAGGGCGTCGGGGGGTTCCCCGGAGGCATCTTCCTTGGGGGGCTCAACCCAGGGTAGTGGACATGTCTGGTTAGGGGCTCTGTTGGCTCTCAGGTGACTGTTTCCTCGTGGCTGCGTGCAGCGGGGTTAGGGGAGGGTCTGTGCTGACGGACGTGGGTTACTGACCTGGTAGCCTGTCTGCCCCTGGGTGGGTCCAGGATGGGCGTGAGGTTCTGGGGGCGCTCCGTCTCTGGGCTGGGGCCCTGGCCGGGCCTCGGGGGCTTGGGTCCTGGTTGGTGTGTTGCCGGGATTCTGGGCGGGTGGGTGCATGGGGGCCCAGCCCTGGAGCAGGGTTCCGCCGGTGTGTCGAGCCACCTGGGGGGCTCTTCAACTGGTGGGGTAGGCTGTCACATCTTGCAGGAGCTTTCCTCTCTTCAGGAACTCTCTCTGCAGGAGGGGGAGATACAGGAGAGGTGGAGGAAGATCTCAGCCTGGGCGTCTATTGTCTTATGTAGTCTGGAAGATGAGTGGATGGTGGGGTGGGTGCAGTTTTCTCTGTGGTGGGGTTGGGTGGACTGTCCCGGGCTCTGTGGGGCCGGGAGGCGCTGCTGCACTGGGCCCCGGTCTGGATGGGCCTGGGCCCCCTTTCCCTGGCGGGTTGTGGAGTGTGGGAGTGGTCCACACTCCAAGTGGGTCACCTGCCCCTCCCTTCCTTCCCTCCCCATCTTCAGCTGCCTCCCTCTTCCCGCTCCACCACAACCACCCACACATGCAGGGCCTTGGAGTAGGGGTATGTCACCAGGGTGCAGAGGAGGCTACCCCCCCCCCGTCCCCGTCCCCCGTCCCCTTCTGGCTGCCTCTGCCTCAATTTTATCCCACAACTTAGACATTCACATTACTCACACCCTCATTACACATTGTTAAGGTTCAAAAATATTGGGGATGGAGACAAGAGAAAAACCACAATAACAACACTGGTCCGGTCGGGTTGAGTCAAACGAAGCTTTAATGATCACACACGTGGGAGATGGACACTGATGCAGACAGCCTCAAAATCTCAAAATGGTGGAGCATTGCTCAAACTTTTATAGCCTCTGGTGTCTCCACCTTATCATACAAAGCCTAAACATTCACATGCTTTCTCTCACACAGCGCCTAAGCTACGACCTTGGCTCCCTGTTTATCTGCTCCTGCTGAGATGGGGCAGAAAACTCCAGTATATTCTGTTCTCTTCTAATCAGACAAATAAGGCGATGACTTTCTGCAAACAGTATTTCTTTTTTTTTTTTCCCCCGATATTTTTTTATTAAAGTTTTTGCATCGACTTTTACAAAAGATAAATTGAACAATATGCCGTTTTCTTTTTAAAGAACATAAAGCAATATAAAACATACATTCCCACCTCATGATTATAGCAGTACCAGTGGGTGTACAAACAGAAAAAGGAAAAAGTCCAATCTAATAATACTAGTAACAAACCCAAGGGTACAAGACAACAGTTCCTGAGTGTACAAAGGAGATGTGGAGAGTATCCAGAACCCACACCCCCACACAGACACATAAAAACCAAAACACACAAAAAAAACAAAACAAAAAAACCCAAAAAAACAAAACAAAAACACAGATGATAAGTGGTCAGCTTAGTGATAGGGATAAATCAATTCTGTTAGAGAAAAGAAATATGTATAAAGTAGTTAAATAAATACTAGGGCGCAGGCACAATAGAATCCATATACTTAAACTTAGGCCTCTTACTTAAACATAAGATAAGAAAAAATAAAATATGATAGAGTCTGAGCTGGCTAACTGGGAGCATTGCGAGACCGCAAAGTCTGAACATGGTCAAAAACGGGTTGCCAGGTCTTAAAAAATTTGGCCGTAGACCCGCGCAGGGTGAATTTAATCTTTTCGAGTTTGCTAAAGTGCAAAACGTCTCTGATCCAGATTTCCCAGGATGGGGCGGAAGGGGACTTCCAACATAACAATATTCTGCGTCTTGCCAATAAGGTGAGAAATGCTACCAGATCCGCTTGAGGCGTCGGCAAGGCAACTGAATCAGGAAGAACCCCAAACAAAGCAGTTAAGGGCACAGGTTGGAGGGTTAGCTGGATGATCTTAGATAAAATCAAGAAAATATTAATCCAGTATTGTTTGAGGGATGAACATGACCAAAACATATGCATTAAAGAGGCAGGTGTTTGATGACAACGGTCGCAGTCAGGGCTAAGATTGGGGTATATTTGAGCTAGTCTGGCCCTAGTCCAATGTACACGGTGCAGAATCTTACATTGAATCAGCCCGTGTTTGGCACAGAATGAGGAGCCATGGACCCGGTAAAGAATTTTATCCCAAGAGTCATCCTGAATCACACACCCCAGATCCTGCTCCCATGCCAATTTAATAGCCGAGATTGAAGAATTGCCAAAGGAGCATATTCTCCCATACAAACAGGAGATCAGGCCCTGTAATGAAGGGGGAGGCGATAGAAGGTTATCAAAGTCATGATAAGAAGGTCTAGATGGGAACTGAGAGGATTTCTCCTTAACAAAACTCCGGATTTGTAAATAGCGAAAAAAGTGACTTTTTGGAAGGCCAAATTTCAATGAGAGCTGTTCAAAGGAGGCAAATGTATTCTGAATGTACAGATCAGAAAAAGACCTGATACCCAAAGAGGCCCACAAATAAAAAGCACCATCAGCTAACGAAGGCTGAAAAGAGGGATTTTTCACAATGGGTGATTGAAGGGGAAAAAAGGTCAACTTAAAATAACGACGAAATTGATACCATATTTTCAAGGTAACTTTGACAATAGAGTTATTATAAGAACCTGCACTCGGAGGCTGCTTTTGGGCATAAATCAGGGCTGGTAAAGAGGCTGAGACACAGGAAGAAGTCTCCAAACTGAGCCAGGCCGGGGCATTATTCGTGTCCTCCCCCTGTAGCCAATACCTGAGAATACGAATATTACATGCCCAATAATAGAACATAAAGTTTGGTAAAGCCATCCCCCCCATCTTTTTCGGTCTTTGAAGATATGTCTTGCGTATTCTGGGGTTTTTTTTGTTCCAGATGAACCCAGACAGAATCTTGTCTAATTTAACAAAAAAGGAAATTGGAATAAATACAGGGACACACTGAAAAAGAAAAGAAAATCTGGGGAGGATATTCATTTTAATTGTATTTATGCGCCCTGCTACAGACAGATGGAGTAGAGACCATCTGTCCAAATCCTGCCTAACTTTCTCCACAAGTGGGTCGAAATTAAGCTTGAAAAGAGCATGAAAATGACTTGTAATTTTAACCCCTAAATATGTGAAGTTGTCTGATACAACTTGAAAAGGCAGTGCTGTGCACTGATATTTCTGTGCAGCAGCATTCAGGGGAAACAGTTCACTCTTAGCAAGATTCAGTTTATAGCCAGAAATAAGGCTAAACTGTTCAAGTATTGAAAGTACCAAAGGGAATGAGGATGCTGGCTCTGAGATATAAAGAAGCAAGTCATCTGCATATAAGGAGACTCTTTGTTCTATACCATTTCTAGAAACCCCGGTGATACCTGGGTTTGATCTTAGCGATATGGCTAGGGGCTCAATTACGATTGCAAATAGCAATGGCGACATAGGACAGCCCTGCCTAGTCCCCCTAAACAGGGGAAAGAAGTCAGAGCATGTGCCATTTGTTTTGACAGCGGCAAGCGGGGAAGTATAAAGAAGTTTCAACCAGGAGATGAGTATTTTACCAAAGCCGAATTTATCTAAAACATAAAAGAGGTATCCCCACTCTACCCTGTCAAAAGCCTTCTCAGCATCTAAACTGATCCCAAACTCAGGGCTGTTGGAGTCTGAGGGATTGTAAAGGACATTAAACAAACGTGTAAGGTTAGAGAAGGCGTATCTCCCTTTAATAAAGCCTGTTTGGTCCGGGTTGATTACAGATGGTAAGACTGCTTCTACACGCATCGCTAGAAGTTTAGCAAGGATTTTATAATCCACATTTAACAAAGAAATGGGACGGTATGAGCCACATTGTAGTGGATCCTTATCCTTTTTTAGGATCAGGGATATAGATGCCTGCAGTAGAGAGGGTGGGAGGGATCCAACTTCCAGTGAGTGCTTATACATATTTATCATGAGCGGAGCCAGTTTAGGCATGAATTTACGATAGAACTCAACCAGAAACCCGTCCTGTCCGGGACACTTAGAACACTGCAGTTTGCTGATAGCTTGCATGATCTCTTCTACAGTTACTGGTCCCTCCAGCTGGAGGCTGTGTGTCTGATCGATTGATGGGAGCTTAAGATGATTGAAAAATGAGTCCAAAGCCTCCGTACTAAATGCACACTCAGACGCATAGAGAGATGAATAAAAGTCTCGAAATTGGTCATTAATTATTCTAGGATCCATAGAGACACCACTTAATGTCTGAATCCGAGGAATGGAGTGTGCAGCTGCTGCACTACGGAGCTGATGAGAGAGCAGTTTACTGGCCTTATCCCCATATTCATACTGGGTGTACTGACATTTCAGCAACATCTCTTCAGCCCGAGCAGAGGACAGGTGATCAAACTCAGTCTGCAAAGACAGCCTATCATTATAGACCTCTGGTGCCGGGCAAACGGCATACAACTCGTCTAATTGCGATATGCGTATTATGAGCTCGGACAATTTTGCTTTCCTTTGGTTTGCCTCAAAACCAGCATAAGATATAATATGTCCCCTGATAAAAGCCTTAAACGTTTCCCACAAAATAGAGGGTGATATTCCGGGTGTAGTATTTGTCTCTATAAATAAGTCTATCTTGGAATTCAGAAATGTGGTGAACTTATCGTCTGACAGCAAGCGTGTATTCAAACGCCATGGAGCTGGCGGAGAACATTGGCCCACTGCCAAATCTAGAGTCAACGGAGCATGATCTGAAATGACAATAGCACTATGAGAGCAAGAGCGAATCTGTGAAGTAAGTCGACTGTCCAGTAGGAAGTAATCAATACGAGTGTATGTATGATGAACAGGGGAGAAAAAGGTGTATTCTCTACGTGTAGGGTTGAGGAAACGCCAGGCATCAATAACAGAGAATTCTTTAAGGAACGTATTAATAATTTTGGAAGAGTTGGATTGCCTACCAGGCTTATTTGAGGATCGATCCAGCGGCCCGAGCCAGCAATTAAAATCGCCACCAAGAACCAAATAGTGGGAAGAGAAATCAGAAATTTTAGTAAAAAGAATACTAAAAAAATTTGGATCGTCCCAATTGGGAGCATAAACATTGGCAAAAATAAATTTAGTGTTCCAAATACTACCACTCACAATAATGAATCTACCATTCTGGTCCGCTATAACCTTAGAAGAAACAAATGGCACTGATTTGTGTATTAAAATAGCAGCACCACGAACTTTGGAATTAAATGTAGAGTGATAGAGTTGACCCACCCACCCCTTGCGAAGTCTAAAATGATCTGAAATTTTTAGGTGTGTTTCTTGTAAGAACACAACCTGGGCGCCCAAGAATTGCAAATGATGAAGGACCTTGCTCCTTTTAATAGGTTGGTTCAGGCCTTTACAATTCCAGCTACAGAACTTAAATGAGTAACCTGCTTGTTGATTATTAATATTTAATTGCGGTTCCATATTAAAACATAGGTTGAGAAAAGCCAAAGCTGACCAATGAAAAACACGCAAAAAACAAAATCAGTGTACAGAACAGTACAACATAAAAACAAAAAACACCCAAACTTCCCCCTAAATGCTGAAGCATCTTCCCAAACAGTATTTCTTATAACTCAGCAGTATAATGCATCATAAAACAATATCATTCATTCACAATAAGTCAACAGTTTAATATAATGCACATCAATTTAACTAATGCAATAGTTATCAGCTTCTTGTAATTCAGGAGAATAATGCAAACTAAAACTACATAATAATTCACAATCTTTAATTAGGGGTATAGCATGGCATAAAATAATATTATAATCTAATCAGGGTCTGGATAAAAGATCTTTTGGTTTTATGAAAAATCGTAAATTGTGCTGAAAAGTTTTAAAAAGCTTAAATTATCATGCTTTGTGCTTTAGTTAAATCCTAATGTAGTAACATATTAACAATGTTTCAAAGACACATTTTAACATCACCTCTGTAAAGCAAATAACTTCTGTGAAAATCTCCACTTCAACAACTTTCAAACATCTCATCTGAGTAAAAACATATGGTGGTGTAAATAATCTATTACATGCAAAACCTGCTCCCTCCCCCCATTCTAATCAAAACTAATTCAAAGAGCCTGTTTATGTGATTATACCAGTAGAGATGTGATCTTCAGGAAGACCACAATATGTACATCTCCCAAAGTTTGTGTCTGACAAGGTGATCAGCAACACAGGGGCACCACAGGGGACTGTCCTCTCCCCCTTCCTCTTCACCCTCTACACCACAGACTTCAGCCACTGCACAGAGACCTGCCATCTTCAGAAGTTTTCTGATGACTCTGCGGTGGTTGGATGCATCAGCAGGGATGATGAGACAGAGTACCGGGCTGTGGTCGACTCCTTTGTCACGTGGTGTGAGCAGAATCATCTGCAGCTCAACGCGGCAAAGACCAAGGAACTGATCGTGGACTTCAGGAAGACCAGGAAACACTTGACCCCTGTTTCAATCCAGGGGGTCAGTGTTGACATTGTGGAGGACTATAAATACCTTGGAGTACACATTGACAATAAACTGGACTGGGCTAAAAACACCACAGCACTTTACAGGAAGGGCCAGAGTCGTCTCTATTTTTTGAGGCGACTGAGGTCCTTCAACATCTGCCAGAAAATGCTGAGGATTTTCTACGAGTCTGTTGTGGCCAGTGCGATCCTCTATGCTGTTGCATGCTGGGGGAGCAGGCTGAGGGTCGCAGATGCCAACAGACTTAATAAACTGATCCGTAAGGCCAGTAATGTTGTGGGGATGGAGCTGGACTCCCTCAAGGTGGTGTCGGAGAGGCGGATGCTGTCCAAGATGAAGACAATGTTGGATAACACCTCCCACCCACTCCATGACATGCTGGTCAGTCACAGGAGCTCGTTCAGTGAGAGACTGAGATTACCCATGATGCACCACTGAACGACACAGGAAATCTTTCCTGCCTGTGGCTCCCTGTACAACGCATCCACTTAACACACTGTTTGCTGCTACAGCTACACATGTTTCTTTTCCAGCTATTTATTTATGAGTGACTTATGTATGTATGTATGTATATATATGTATATATTGTACTATTCTTAGTTAGTGTATTGTCTGTCTTTCTTAATGATTGTTTAAAATGGAGCACTGTAACAAAAAATAATTTCCCCCAGGGATCAATAAAGTGTTCTGATTCTGATTCTTGATGCATGCTCAATCATCCAGGTAAGTAAATTTTCAAAAGTTGATTCTATTCATCTGGACATAGCGTTTTGTGGAAGAAACATTTCTTCACTCATCCATGTGACTTCTTCAGTCTCAGCTGATTGTAGGTTTCCCCAATCTTATGAACAGTACATTTGCATAATGACTGAAAACAGCCCACTGAAGGAACAATGGGCTGGGAGGTCAGTTCCTTAATCTTAATTATGCAAATTCTCATGACCATTGATCAACAACCACTGACCAATGGTCATGAGTCCCATTCACAGAGAGTTGGGGAATGGCTGCAATCACAGCATTGTAAGATGACAGATGTACCCTTAGGCCCCCTCCTCGATTCAGAGATGGTCTTTCCCTTTTCACAAGAATGGCCTCCTTGACTCCGCCCTCAAACCAGCGTTCCTCCCTGTCCAAGATGTTACATCCTCATCTTTGAAAGAGTGTCCACTGGCCTGTAGGTGTAAATAGACAGCAGAGTCCTGGCCTAACAAAGTAGCTCTTCTGTGTTGTGCCATCCGCTTCACCATAGGTTGTTTGGTTGTATATATCCTGGCAATCCTGCTGGCACTAAACAGCGTACACTATGTTACTCTGTTTGTGTCGGGGGACCCGATCCTTCGGGTGGTTCAATTTTTGGCGCAGCGTGTTTTGCAGTTTAAAAGCCACAGAGACACAGTGTTTAGAAAAAATGTGTCTCAAATGCTCTTATACTCCTGACACATATGGGATCACTACAGGTTTTTCCTTGGGCAGCGGTTGTCCTTCTCTCCTGGATCAGCTGGAGCTTCCTTTAGGTGCCTTGCAGCTTTGACAAAAGTCCAGTTGTGATAACCACATTTACTCAGGGCCTTCTTGATGTGCTATTCTTTTGCCTCCCTGACCGCTGTGTCTGTGGGGATGGTGTTCGCTCTGTGTTGTAGCATCCTAATGACACCCAGTTTGTGCTCCAGCAGATGATGAGAGTCAAACCTTAAATACTGATCTGTATGCGTAGGTTTACGGTACACATCAGCTTTTAGATGACTGAAGAAGTCACTTGGATGAGTGATGAAACATTTCTCCCACAAAACGCTACATCCACATGAACATAATCAACTGTTGGAGAAGAGATGTGATCATCATGACTCTTCTAGTTTCCTCACTCCTATCCTTCATTGGTTCTCTGTTGGAAACAGCAGACAAAGTGGCTGCATTCTGGATGTTTCTTAAACATATTCATGCTTTGGTCATGAATTCCATTTTTACTGATTTATTTACATGACGCAGCAAGCCTGTTCCAGACACTCTTATTTTTGAGGAGCCAAACTTGATTTCCAATTTAACTTCATGAATTTTGCTACAAATAGAGGGCATTCTGAAATCGAGGGAACCAACTTCCTTTACTCCATCCTCATCTGTATACATTGGATTTTTATTGTGTGTGTGATAAAATTTGATTTCCATGCCGGTCTGACCTGCACTAACTGAGTTAAAGTTTAGCCTTCTGACTTCATTCCAACCCACATTTTCACCTTCTTCCAGAAGTGTCATGAAAATATCGCTGCAAAACTCCTCCCCATCTGCTGTGAACTTCTTGTCTTCTCTGTGCTTTAACTCATCAAACTTCTCACAAACAGAAACCCCGTAAGTAAAGGCAGATTTTCGAGATGCCACCACTGCTGGGGTTCTTCCAAACTGCACAGCTCCCTTCAGGATCACTTCTTGAGGCCTAAATGGACACAGAACTTTACACTGATCACCAAATTGATGGATAACATGTTGACGTAGAATCTGGCTTTCAGCGTAGCCCCCCACTAACAGAATGTACTCGATGTGTAGATCTTTCTTCAGGATTTCTCTGAGACTGTCAGTGATGCCCTTCAGACTCTCAGTAAAGAAAGACCTCAGTGTGTTTTTAGAGATTATGATTGATCCACCATCCCAGGAAGCACCTCTTACTGTTTCAAATAATTTTTCTATTTCCTGTCTTTTCTCAGCCAATTTTCCCAGGTTATATGGGCACACCACCTGAACATCATCATCTACCTGTTTGAGAAACATAAAATCATTCATTATCCTCTGAACCTCACTGGGAAAGTTTCTCTCATATTCATCCCAGACACCATGACTGAAGATTTCTCTTAGAAACTCTTTGAATTTCCTGTCCACAGTTTGTCCCCCCAAATTATTTCCTGAGGGCTTGTGTAGCTCCTCCAGGGCTCCTCCATCCAGGACTTTATGAACAGTGATGTCAATGGTTCCACCTGAAACACACAGGAAGTGATGAAAGTGGACTTCCTGCAGCAGCAGCAGACACAGTCAGATGTTTCCAATGTGTCTGTGGATGAATGTGTAACAGAATGTAACAGAGTCACATACAGTACCTCCACAGTCCACCACCATGAACTGTGTTCCTTGAGACAGTGATCTTCCATCATTGTTCTGAGTGATGAAGCCATCAGCTGGCAGCTTCTTGCACCAGACTGAGGCTGCCTCTGGTTCCAGTGCGATGATCAGTTTTTCCTGAGTTCCTTCTGTAATGATTCCTGCCTGGAAATGAAATACAACTGAATACTCTGAACATTTCAGCATCTCAGAGCTCTCTTAATAAAATTATGTTACCTGAGCTGCAGCTTCTCTCATGAACTGCTCTGCTGAAGAATCCCAGATCGCAGGTACAGTCAGCACCCAGGTGAGGTCAGAGGGTATGAACTTCCTCCCTTCTGTGTTGGTATTTATGGTTTTAATTGCGTCTTTCCTCATGTATCTCAGAGCTTCTGTGAACACCTTCAAGGCCTTCATTGACTTCCCATTTGCAGCTTTAAGCAGCACATCTTTGCTGAGCTTCTGGAGACAATTGAAAGCATGTTGGGTTGTATGAACACAGTCATCAGTTTATCTACAGTCTAAAAGCCGGAATTTCTATTTGGAGCATTTTGATGTCTCAAGAGGATACAGACTCTTTATTTTTATTTTTCATGAATCAGTTTTGATTAATCAGCTCACACGCTGTGACAGATAGAAATTAGAGTCTCCTCTTGGGTCATTATTAACAGGATCTGTAATAAGCAATCACTGTGAGCTGTACAATTTTCACTGCTGTATCAATATGAACTCTCCGTGAATAGCTATCTGATCGTGATGGAGGGGTTTGTGTGTCCCAGGGATCCCAGGGGCTATGTTGTCCGGGGGCTTGTGCCCCCGGGTAGGGTCTCCCATAGCAAATTGGTCCTGGGTGAGGGACTAGACAAAGACCGATTCAGAAGACCCTTATGAGAATATCACAGAGGGAACAGTTTACCCTGCCCTGGTAAACTGTAGCCAGGCTACAGGCTACAGGTGCCACCCCCTGAAGAGGTGAAGGGAGCCACCGGGCTGAGGAAAGAATCCTGTCGAGCTTGGTTAGCCTTTGGGACTCCGGAGGCAGCTGACAGGTACCAACAGGCCAAGCGAATGCAGCTCGAGCAGTGGCTGAACCAAAAAGTCAGGTATGGGAGTAGGTCGGAGAGGCCATGGCCTCGAAGAGATTCTGGCAAAACGTCAGGCAACTCAGGATGGGAAAGCGGTGCTCTACCTCCATCCATCCATTTTCATCCCCTTTATCCGGGGCCGGGTCGCAGGGGCATCAGCCTAAGCAGAGAAGCCCAGACCTCCCTCTCCCCAGCCACCTCCTCCAGCTTATCCGGGGGAACACCAAGGCGTTCCCAGGCCAGCCGAGAGATATAATCTCTCCAACGTGTCCTGGGTCTGCCCCGGGTCCTCCCGGTGGGACATGCCCGGAACACCTCACCCAGGAGGCACCCAGGAGGCATCCTTGTCAGACATCCCCGACCAGCAGTGGGCACTCCACCCTTTTCCGGCTTATATCCATGGCCTTAGATTTGGAGGTGCTGATCCTCATTCCCAGTGCTTCACACTCGGCTGCAAACCGATCCAGTGCGAGCTGGAGGCCTTCACCCGATGAAGCCAAAAGAACCACATCATCCGCGAAAAGCAGAGATGAAATTCTGAAAGCCCTCCACCACTTGGCTGTGCCTAGAAATCCTGTCCATAAAAATTATGAACAGAACCGTGACAAAGGGCAGCCCTGGCGGATCCCATCATCCACCCGGAACGAGTCCGACTTATTGCCAGCTATGCGAACCAAGCTCTTGCAACGGTTGTATAGAGATCAAATGGCCCATAGCAATGGGCCAGACACCCCATACTCCCGCAGCACCTCCCACAGGACACCTCGAGGGACACAGTCGAATGCCTTCTCCAAGTCCATAAAACACATGTAGACTGGTTGGGCAAACTCCTGTCCACCCTCAAGTATCCTTGAGAGGATAAAGAGCTGGTCCAGTGTTCCGCGACCAGGACGAAAACCGCATTGTTCCTCCTGTATCCGAGGTCAGACTAGCTGACGAACTCTCCTTTCCAGCACCCTGGCATAGACTTTCCCAGGGAGGCTGATGGTTGTGATCCCCCTGTAGTTGGAACACACCCTCCGGTCTCCCTTCTTAAAGATGGGGACCACCACCCCGGTCTGCCAGTTTAGGGGTATTGCCCCTGATCTCCACGCAACATTGTAGAGGCGTGTCAACCAGGACAGCCCTACAACGTCCATAGCCTTCAGGAACTCGGGGCGGTCCTCATCAACACCAGCGGCTCTGCCACCAAGGAGTTGATTAACTGCCTCAGGACTCCTTCTTCAGCCTGGTGACTCCCTTCACCTCTGGTATCCACCATTTGGTTCGGTGATTACCACCACTGCAGGCACCAACCACCTTGCGGGTGCAGCTCAAGGCAGCAGCTTCGGCAATGGAGACATTGAACATGGTCCATTCGGACTCAATCTCCCCAGTCTCCCTTGCAATACTGTTGAAGCTCTGCAGGAGGTGTGCGTTGAAGATCTCGCGGACTGGGGCCTCTGCTAGACGTTCCCAGCACACCCTCACTACGCGTTTAGGTGTACCGGGTCTTTCCAGCGTCCTCCCCCGCTACCTGATCCAACTCACCACCAGGTGGTGATCAATTGACAGCTCAGCCCCTCTCTTTACCCGAGTGTCCAGAACATATGGTCGAAGGACTGGTGATACAATACAAAATCAATCATCGACCTGTGGCCTAGAGCGTCCTGGTGCGACGGCACTTATGGACACTCTTTTGTTCGAACAAGGTATTCATTATGGCCAAACTGTGATTTGCACAGAAACCCAATAACAAAACACCGCTCAGGTTCAGATCAGGGAGGCCGTTCCTCCCAATCACGCCCCTCCAGGTCTCGCTGTCATTACCCACGTGAGCATTGAAGTCTCCCAGCAGGACAACACTGTTTCCAGGTGGAGCACCTTCCAGCACCCCCCCCCCCCCTCAGGGACTCTAAGAAGGTTGGGAGGTTGGGTACTCTGAACTGCCACTCGGCGCATAAGTGCAGATGACAGTCAAGACCTGTTCCCCGACCCTAAGGCGCAGGGAACAAACCCTCTCGTCCACCGGGAAAAACCCCAACGTACCGGTAGCAAGCCGAGGGGATATTAGAATACCCACCCCAGCCCCCCACCTCTCAACAAGGGCAACTCCAGACTGAGACAGAGTCCAGCCCCTCTCCAGGAGACTGGTTCCAGAGCCCAAGCCATGTGTAGAGGTGACCCCGACTATATCTAGCCGGTACCTCACGCACTAACTCAGGCTCCTTCCCCACCAGAGAGGTGACATTCCATGTCCCTATTGCCAGTCTTGGCAGCCGGGGATCAGTCCGCCAGGACCTCCGCTCCTAGCCGCCGCCCAGCAAAGAATGCACCCGACCCCTATGGCGCCTCCGGCGGGTGGTGGGCCTGCGGGAGGATGGGCCCATGTCTCCTCTTCGGCCTAAGGCCCGGCGACCAGATGCTCGCCCTCGGGCACCCTCCCCGGGCCTGGCTCCAGGACGGGGCCCCGGTAACCCTATCACGGGCAGGATAAACTGTTTCCTCGATGTTTTTCTTTATAAGGGTCTTCTGAATCGCTCTATCTGACCTGTGGAGCGCTGCTGACTTTGAGTGAGAAAATTGTCAGGCAGTGGAAGGATGCCTTCGAGGACCTCCTTAATCCCACTGACACGTCTTCCGAGGAGGAAGCAGAGTCTGGGGATGAGGGGAAAGACTCGCCAATTTCTGTGGGTGAGGTCACTCAGGTTGTTAAACAACTCCTTGGTGGCAGAGCCCCTGGTGCGGATGAGGTCCACATTGAGTTCCTGAAGGCTCTAGATGTTGTAGGGCCGACCTGGATGACACGCCTCTGCAATGTTGCGTGGAGCTCGGGTGCGGTACCCCTAAACTGACAGAGTCAAATCTTGGATATAGGAGGAACAATGCGTTTTTTGTCCTGGTCACGGAACACTGGACCAGCTATTTATCATCTCAAGGATACTTCAGGGCACAAGGGAGTTTGCCCAACCAGTCTACATGTGTTTTGTTGACTTGGTGAAGGCATTCAACAGTGTCCTTCGAAGTGTCCTGTGGGAGGTGCTGCAGGAGTATGGGGTGTCTGGCCCATTGCTACGGGCCATTCAATCCCTATACAAGCGTTGCAAGAGCTAGGTTCGCATAGCTGGCAATAAGTCGGACATGTTCCTGGTGGGTGATAGGCCCTTTGTCACCGATTATGTTCATAACCTTTATGGACAGAATTTCTACGTGCAGCCAAGTGGCGGAGGGCTTTGACTTAGGTGGCCTCAGAATCTTATCTGTGCTTTTTGCAGATGGGTTCTGTTGGCTTCATCGGGTGATGGCTTCCAGCTCGCACTGGATCGGTTCACAGCTGAGTGTGAAGCAGTGGGAATGAGGATCAGCACCTCCAAATCTGAGGCCATGATTCTCAGCTGGAAATTGGTGGAGTGCCCACTCCAGTTTGGAGACGAGTTCCTGCTCCAAGTGGAGGATTTTAACTATCTCGGGGTCTTGTTCATGAGTGATGGGAGAAGGGAACCGGAGATCGACAGACAGATTAGTGCTGCAGCTGCAGTGCACCGGTCCGTCGTGGTGAAGAGGGAGCTGAGCATAAAAGCGAAGCTCTCAATTTACCGGTCGATCTACTTCCCTACCCTCACCTATAGCCACAAGCTGTGGGTAGTGACTGAAAGAACGAGATCGCAGATACAAGCGGCGGAAATGAGCTTTCTCCGAAGGGTGGCTGGCATCTCCCTTGGAGATAGAGTGAGAAGTTCAGCCATCTTGAAGGGGCTCAGAGTATTTAAAGTGACCTATTAATCTAAAACAAAAAATGTTCATGCTTTTTTCATTTGTCATTTATTAAAATTATAAATATATATTTTAACTCAAAAGTACAGTTTTTAAATTTAATGTTGCTGAAAAAACAAAGTAATAAAAAAATAAATCTATCTGATTGAGGAATCACTCATCTTTGGAAAAGAGAGTATATTACAGAGAAATGTCTCTTTCCAAAATAAAAGCTCTACTATCCGCTTCTTCTGGGCTATATTCTCAGCAGCATATTAAACATATCAGGTCCCCATAAGGAGAATCCTGTGCTAACAGCTGTCTAAATGACTCGGGTAAAGTTTGTAGCATGGTGCTTGTTGTTTTTGTCTGCTTCCACTTGTCTTTGCACTAGGATGATTTTGGCGTAAATGTGCAGTCATATGCATTGTGTTCCCACTAGTGCTGTCAGCGTTAATCTGAAATGACATTAACGCAACAACACGGAAAATCTCCGTTAACGAGCTACTGCGGATCCCCCCGTGCGTGGGGCTGGATGGCGTCAACACGTTAATGAGCAAACTGCGGTAACGCAGTAGCTCCCACCCATGTAATTGAGCATTGCGGGCACATCCGACATACTGTTTTACTTTTGCCCACGACATGCTTACCTTCAGGGTCATGCTTCACATGAAGACCAAAATAGTTCCAAAGGCCAGATCTGAATGAGGGTGGGGGAGGTTCAATTTGCCATGTTGCAAGGAGAGCTTAACTTCTGTCATGCTAGCTTGCGCTGCGCTCAACGGATCTGCGCTCAACAGTGCAGCCTAGGCAGAGTAGTCGAACGCAAATCCACTGAGCTCTCAACACAGACAGCATCGTCAGAAGAAAAGTTGATAAAATTAATTTAAAAAATTTTATTGTTCGATACATATGCGTACCGAACCGAAAGCACTGTATCGAACGATTCAATATCGATACGAGTATCGTTGCACCCCTAATATATAGGTAGATAGATACAGTTGTGGTCAAAAGTTTACATACACTTGTAAAGAATATAATATAATGGCTCTACCGAGCGTCCCGTTATTTCTAAAACTCTGATTTTTCTCTGATAGAGCGATTGGAACAAATACTACTTTGTCACAAAAAACATTCATGAAGTTTGGTTCTTTAATGACTTTATTATGGGTTAACAGAAAAAAGTGATCACATCTGCTGGGTCAGAAATATACATACAGCAGTGCTAATATTTGGTTACATGTCCCTTAGCCATTTTCACTGCAATTAGGCGCTTTTGGTAGCCATCCACAAGCTTCTGGCAAGCTTCTGGTTGAATCTTTGACCACTCCTCTTGACAGAATTGGTGCAGTTCAGTTAAATTTGATGGCTTTCTGACATGGACTTGTTTCTTCAGCATTGTCCACATGTTTTCAATGGGGTTTAAGTCAGGACTTTGGGAAGGCCATTCTAAAACCTTTATTCTAGCCTGACTTAGCCATTCCTTTACCACTTTTGATGTGTGTTTGGGGTCATTGTCCTGTTGGAACACCCAACTGCGCCCAAGACCCAACCTGTGTGCTGATGATTTTAGGTTATGTTGAAGAATGTGAAGGTAATCCTCCTTCTTCATTATCCCATTTACTCTCTGTAAAGCACCAGTTCCATTGGCAGCAAAACAGCCCCACAGCATAATACTCCCACCACCATGCTTGATTGTAGGCATGGTGTTCTTGGGGTTAAAGGCCTCACCTTTTCTCCTCCAAACATATCGCTGGGCATTGTGGCCAAAAAGCTCGATTTTTCTTTAGTCTGACCACAGAACTTTCCTCCAGAAGGTCTTATCTTTGTCCATGTGATCAGCAGCAAACTTCAGTCGAGCCTTAAGGTGCCGCTTTTGGAGCAGGGGCTTCCTTCTTGCACGGCAGCCTCTCAGTCCATGGAGATGCAAAACACGTTTGACTGTGGACAATGACACCTGTGTTCCAGCAGCTTCAAATTCTTGGCAGATCTGCTTTTTGGTGATTCTTGGTTGACTCCTGACCAATTTTCTCTCAGCAGCAGGTGATAGCTTGCGTTTTCTTCCTGATCTTGGCAGTGACGAAACAGTGCCATGCACTTTATACTTACAAACAATTGTTTGCACTGTTGCTCTTGGGACATGCAGCTGCTTTGAAATGGCCCCAAGTGACTTTCCTGACTTGTTCAAGTCAATAATTCGCTTTTTCAGATCCATGCTGAGCTCCTTTGACTTTCCCATTGTGGCGTTTGTGGGCGTTTGTATCCAATGAGCCCTATTTAACTGGCCTGAGAGAAGTCACCAGCTGTCGTCGCTCATAATCACTCACAAGCAGTTAAGAGGCCATGCTATGAAGCTCAGTTCACTGACAACTTTCTAAGTCACCAAAATTGCTAATTCATGTTGCTGTATGTATATTTTTGACCCAGCAGATGTGATCACTTTTTTCTGTTAACCCATAATAAAGTCATTAAAGAACCAAACTTCATGAATGTTTTTTGTGACAAAGTAGTATTTGTTCCAATCGCTCTATCAGAGAAAAATCAGAGTTTTAGAAATAACGGGACGCTCGGTAGAGCCATTATATTATATTCTTTACAAGTGTATGTAAACTTTTGACCACAACTGTAGATTATTATTTGTAGAAATTTTGACTTACTTTTCCATATAACGTCATCTTGAAGTTTTCAAAGAAGTACTTTTTCTTTGCTTCTTCACTTCGCATTTTTATATAAATTGTTTTGGCTTCATAACCAAACTTGAGAAATTCTTTGTCTTCATTGAACAGAATGCAGGTTGGAGTCTTTGGAGTGTCCAGTCCGAGCTCTTTACCCCATCTCTTCAAAAAGGGATCAATTTCTGCCCCGCTGGGTGTCAAACTGAAGGCATATCCACTGTATGCAGTGCCAAAGTCTATGGCTACGATAACCAACTCAGTCATTGTAGAAACTGGTCCAGCTAGCCAAGAAGGAACAAAGTGGCAATAAGAAGGAGTAAGAGTTCATTTATTGTTCAACTTTTATATAAGACCTATCTTCTGCTTTGTTGTTGTTGTTGTTGTTGTTTTTAAAAATAATTTCTCAAAAGGTGGTTCTGTATGGCACCCTGTGCTTGAAAAAATATTATAAAATATATATATAAATGTATATGGAGCTTAAAATAAGAGAAACTTCAGACCTTGAGAAACACATCGCTTTAGTATTTCGCATTAAGTGAAAGGATAGTCATTGACTTAAATTTTAATATTTCATACTCAAAACAATGTCGGACTCTGTAGTTTTCTCTGGTCCCCTCCCCAATCAGACCAGGAGTGACATGTTTAGCCGCATGTTCTCCTTAAATTGCTGGCTGTCTGAGTGGTGTCCCAGAAACGATGTGGGCTTCATAGATAATTTGGAAACTTTCTGGAGGAAACCTGGTCTTGTTAGGAGAGACGGCAACCACCCCACTTTCTGTGGTCCATATTTCTCATTTCTAGAAATATGAACAAATTTATTAAACCCCCCAAAATATGACTATCCAGAGTTGACCCAGGAAGCAGAGTTGCAGTCTTACACGCGTCTCTGCAGCTTCTCTCCTCCTATTAACCCCCCAAAAGCCCATCTCCATAGAGACTGTGTCAGCTTCCAAAAAGACAAAAAACAAACAAAAAAACAGACAAAAAACAACGTAAACACAAAACAATCACAAAGAAAGAACAATACATTATCCACATCTGAACCAAAGAGTAAAACAGTGAAATGTTGATTATTAAATATTAGGTCTCTCTCCCCGCGAAGCCTCTGTTAGTACATGACTTAATAATTGATCAACATATCGATTTACTCTGCCTTACAGAAACCTGGTTGCAGCAGGATGATTATATTAGTTTAAATGAATCAACACCGCTGAGTCATTCTAACTACCAGAAACCTCGAAGCACAGGCCGAGGGGGCGGTGTGGCAGCAATTTTTACTAGAGATGGCACGATACCACTTTTTTATGTCCGATACGATATCATGAATTTTAGATCTCTGCCGATACCGATATGAATAGTGTGTTTTTTAATCAATAAAACTGTTTTTTAATATCTTGCTGCATTTTGTATAAGTTCATACTCGAGTTTAAATAAACAACAACACTAAAGCTATTCTGTTACACCTGTATGTAAAAAATACACTGCACCCAAAATATTTCATAGTTCAGCAATACTGATCAATCTAATAAACTTAAACCTACACCATCCTCCCTATTCTGGTATTTTAAAGAGTGTTTAGCAGAAATATTAAGCAACCTACCTAATAGGGTTGCAAACTCCCAGCAAAAAAAAAATAGGGAACTACCCCCCACCCTCCACCTCATGATGCTTAATCGACGTAATCAACTTTAATTTGATACAGTGTGGGAAAAAAATGCACAGAATTAAATTATTTTCAGGAATAATTAAATAGATTCAACATCTTTCTTCAACAGAACTGCAGACTGCACAGATGGTATCTTCCCAAAGGAGAAAGTACTATAGCTTACTAGGGTATATATATTAGACTTAATAGTCACTATATACAGTAATTGACTTCTATTCATTTTACATCAAATGAAAACTTTGGGTGTCAGATAATTATTTATTAAAAGCTAGACATTTTAAATGAGAATAAGAAAGAAAAGTATGTCTTTGTGCCCCCCTTTTCCCAGTTAATGCCCTATCGGCCCCCCTGGCTAAACTTTGCTAGATCCGCCCCTGCACAGTTACGTCAGCTGCTTAGAAAAAGATCCTGGTGTAGAAAGTAATATTAAATAAATTCTAACAACAGCTTATCAAGCTTAAACGTGCTGCTGTTGTTCAGCCGCTGGTTTGCTCTTTCTGGTGCAAAGTGGGCCAAAAACAAAGATGAGAGACGGACTCGCGACAGAAAAGCCAATCAGCTGATCATCAAGCAGTTTCATGACTGAAGTAGCAACAGGAGAGGGAAGGACAGAGAGGCAGTCGCTCCATATATCGGTTGTTTACACAGTGACACAAAGAAACACTGGGCTTAAATACACTGAGGAAGTCATCAAGGAATTAGAGGCAGAAGGGGAACACAAGTGGGAGGAATGAGACCTAACAAGAAAGGGGGAGCAAAGCTAAAAACACTGAAATCAGACACAAACAAGAACCTTCAAAGTAAAACAGGAAACAAGACTTTACTAAGACACGGACTAGACAGAGAGAGACAGACTTGACACTGAACTAAACCTGCAATAGTAACAATATTCAAAACAGTATCACTAAATAATCAGAAAATAAATCATAATTCAGAAAAACACTAAAACCTAAAAAACAGAAAAAGCTGGGTCAAAATGACCGAGAACCGTGACAGTTTCTGTCTGATTTCTCAGACTTTTTATCTGACTTAGTGCTCAGCTCAGATAAAATAATTATTGTGAATGAATTTAACATGACAGCCTCAACACAGCATTTAATCTGTTATTAGACTCAATTGGCTTCTCTCCAAATGTAAAAGGACCTACCCACCACTTTAATCACACGCGCTGTAACTAAGTTTAAGAATTTAATCCACCCACTGCTATTGTTGTCAATGCCCTGTACCAACATAGAGCAGAGCAGCTATCTGAACGCTACCCCAACAGAGGTCGATCATCTTGTTAATAATTTTACTTCCTCACTACGTACAAGTCTGGATACTGTAGCTCCTTGAAAACTAAGGTCTCTAATCAGAAGTACCTGACTCCGTGGTATCATTTTCAAATATGTAGCCTAAAGCACATAATGCGTAAACTGGAGAGGAAATCTCACCGATGTAATATTATGTGATATGTATATATGTAATAGAGATACTTTTAGTACCATTGATATTCATTTAGACTCCTTTTCTCCAATTGATCTTTCTGGGTTAACTTCAGTAATTACTTCCTCCAAACCTTCAACATGTCTTTTAGACCCCATTCCATGCACCTTAGAACAGCACGCAGCAACACTACACATGAGCGAGAGGAGGGAGGTTTGGGGTCTTCACACACCCCTGTTGGCCATCGGGGCGGGGGGGCTGGGAGAAGGTGTTGGCCGTCTGATTGGGATCTGGGATGCGGGGCCTCCCTGCTGCTGCGGAGCCTGGGGTGGTCCGCTTGCCTCCACCCCGGGGGAAAGGGTAACATCTCCTGGGTCTAGGTGCCGCTTCCCCCTCCAGGGGCGAGGGAACCTGGACCTGGGGTATAGAGTTTGTTTGGGGAGTGTGATTGTGTGTACAGTGTCCATGTATGTTTATCCCTACGTTGGGTGAGTGCTGAGTATTTGTATGTGTGCATGAGGGTGGGAATGCATGTTTGTGTGTGCCTATTTGTCTGTGTTTATATGTCAGGTCGGGTCTTAGACTCCACCTCTCTGGGAACTCCCAGGCCCTCCCAGGCCTATCTCCCCTCACCACACTCACTGCCGGTAACTGATGCCCTCTGGGGTCGGTGCGTTGGTGGTTCTTGGTGTTCGGGGCTGGGCGCTCAGGTATGTACCAGCTCACTCTCGGTGACTACTTGGCGGGGCCTGGTACCTGTTGCTCGGTCAGGCCCCTTCCGGGGCAAAAGGGGCTCTTGGGCCTGCGGCCTCTGGGCCTGCGGTTTGGTTCACTCTGGCACAGCTGGCTCCTGGCTGAGTCGACTGGCACGCCACGCCAGTGCAGCCCCCTCTGGCTTCTGCTCCGTGGCTACTGGGTGACCCCTCATCTGGGGCTCTCCTCAGCTCTTCCCAGGAGTGTGGCACGCACTCCGGTGGTCCTCCTTAGGCTCTCGCACTCTGGGGACTCTGGATGTCTGGGGCCTGGATCTCCTCCATGCCTGCTTCATGCTCTGGGGGAAGGGGCTATGGCTCTCTACATCCTCTAGCAGACCATTACATGGGGAAACCTTTTGAATAGAAGCGCGCTGATCCACACAGGTGTGCACACGGGTGTCCACTGTTCATACACATAAACTATACCTCTATTGGCTGCTATTTCCAAGCACAATGTGCGCTGTCGGTCCTGCTTGCTACACAACAACATTCAATATTTAGTATTTACTGCTGTTTACACTTAGCTAGATTAATGTGATGGTGTTGTGTTTAGTATGTTGCTCTGTTCTGTTCTTTTTTTGCTTGTTTTCTCTTCTATTCTCTCAACAGGTGATCCAGGAGATTTTTTCTTCTTTTTTTTCCCTCTTCTTTCTCTTTTTAAGTGCCCTCTTTCACTGTCCCTCTTCCTTTCTGTTTTTCTTTTCCTTCATCTTTCTTTCTCCCTTTCCTATCCCTCAGTCATGTCTGTCCCGTCTGTAACAACTGAAAATATATTAAAATAAATAATAACAACAAAGGTCAATCAAATGGACCAATACGGCAATACTTGGAAGGTCAGACAATAACCTGATTCCTCCACCACCACCCCCCCCCCCCCCTCCCCGCTATGTGCCAATTGCAAGGAGGGAACCTGTGACCACGAGTAGCATTGGGAGGTGGTCAGAGGAGGCCTTAGCGGAACTACAGGGCTGTTTCGAGGTGACCGACTGGGAAACACTCTGTGAGCCTCACGCCGAGGACATCAATGGGCTTACTGAGTGTATCACAGGCTACATAACTTTCTGCACCGATTCCATTGCGCACTGCGGTTGTGAGTTCTCAGAATCGGCTCTTTGAACACAAGAATGACAACATCACGGAGAGTAAGTTTGATAACATCATGGAGAAGCTCACGGCTCTCCAAAGGGTCCAGTGTCGGACTGTTAGAACAGCTATGAAATTTATATGAGTTGTTCGCACTAAAGTAAAAACCACCATCATTTCATGCAGACACCCCTTTGGCGCCAGCTGTGGTCTCAAGGCTGGAGCTGAACGACAACACCCTGATAATGATTGTGTTTAGACTGTTCTTCCCATTCTATGCAAGGCCACCTGGGTTGGCTGGAAGACTGTTTACTTAGCCTAGCAGGGCAAATGGTAAATGGTAAATGGCCTGTATTTATATAGCGCTTTTACTCGTCCCTAAGGACCCCAAAAGCACTTTACATATCCAGTCATCCACACATTCACACACTGGTGATGGCAGCTACATTGTAGCCACAGCCACCCTGGGGCGCACTGACAGAGGCGAGGCTGCCGGACACTGGCGCCACCAGGCCCTCTGACCACCACCAGTAGGCAACGGGTGAAGTGTCTTGCCCAAGGACACAACGACCGAGACTGTCCAAGCCAGGGCTCGAACCGGCAACCTTCCAATTACAAGGCGAACTCCCAACTCTTGAGCCACAATCGCCCGAAGGACGATCGAAGGAGCAAAGGACACTGTCTCAGCTGAACTCTGGACATATACACACACACAGACATCTATACAAATGCAGATGTACTCTCATCCCTCCTCCCCCTCCAAATGCCTTCAACGCTTATTCCCTTCCAATGCTGACGGTGGATCAAGGAGACCAGCGCATAGGCTGCAGGCCCGGATGCACTGTCTACACTGACTGTCCCTCACCCTTTACCCACCCCTGTTGCTTGTCATGTGTTTCTTTGGTGTATTGAGAGTTTTTTCATGTGTAGAGGTGTTTTTTCTGTTCTCAGACTGATCTCCCTGTTGGAGCTCAGTCTGGGGGGAGTTATTTTTTTCTCCTTATCTTTCCTCATGTGGTGCATTTTCCATTGTTATACCTCTCTGACCTGTCTTCCCCATGTGATGTTTCTGTGTAATGTATGTATGGTCGGAGGGTAAGAAGGCGCCGCCATTGCGTGCAATAGTTCGGCAGCCTTAACATGAAATTTGAATGAAAATGAAAACATGAAATGTGGGACTAATAAAGGTATATCAAATCAAATTGTTCCAGCTCAGACTGTCCATTGTTTCCCAAATAACAAGCCGTGGGTGACTAAGGACATCAAAGCCTTACTTGATGACAAGAAGAGGGCTTTCACAGGGGGCAATAAAGAGGAGGTGAGAAGGGTCCAGGTGTTGCTAAAGGACACAATAAGAGAGGCTAAGGACACCACAGTGTCTGCTCACACCCCCACAACCTCACTGTAACCTCCTTTCTTTCTGGCTCTTGGCGAAGGCGGTCACACTTTTCTCCTCTCCCTTCCCTTATCTTCCCTGCTTAGCGTCTTGTGTCCTTGCCTAGTCTCCTCTATTTTCTTAGTTCTTCCCTGGAACACTCTCTCACAGTCTGTTCTCTAAAACCTAAAAGAGGAATTATGGATTTGATCAACTGGTCCCTTAATGCAACTGACACCCTTTTCTCAATGAGAAGCCTGAGCTCAGGTGAGCTTGAGTGTCCTGGAGGTCCGTTCCCTGCCAGATACACAATGAACGGGTGGCATAAGTGGAGGGTCGTGTGCTTGGCGGGACTGTCGATCGAGGACATCAAAGACATCTACCTGTTCAGAACCATGATAACAGTGTTCTTGCTGATCAGAGCTGGCTTGGCCCTGGCTTATCAAAGATTAAAGAAAGCGAAATCAGCTGTTCAAACCCCACAAGGCTACCCGCTGTGATTGAAATGATGGGACGAGTCGTGAGTTCTCAAAATGGGCTCATTGAATGAATGAAGATCTTGGAAAAGCTTGAGGCTGCAGTGAACACTCAAGGCCGCTGAGCGGAAATTGGATAACATCTTGGAGAAGCTCACGGCAGTTGTGAGTTCTCAGAATATGCTCTTTGAGCGCAAGACTGATAACATCATGGAGCACAAGATTGATAACATCACGGAGAAGCTCACAGCTCTCCAACGGGAGATTGAGAGACCAGTGTCGGACTGCTAGAACAGCTTTGAAATTCACATGAGTTGTTAGCACTAAAGTAAAAACCACCATCATTTCATGCGGATACCACTTCGGCGCCAGCTGTGGCCTCAAGGCTGGAGCCGAACAAAAACACCCTGATAACAGACTGTGCTCAGACTGTTTCCTCCCATCCTACGCAAGGCCACCTGGGTTGGCTGGAAGACTGTTTATTTAGCCTAGCAGGGGGAAGGACACTGTCTCAGCTGAACTCTGGACACACACACACACACACACACACACACACACACACATATATTTCTACACATGCGGATATATACACTCATTGCCCCTCTTCTTCCAAATTCCTTTGACGCTTTTTCCCTCCCGACGCAGACGGGCCTGGATGCGCTGTCTACACTCGCTGTCTCTCACTTTTTACCCGCCCCTGTTGCTTTCATGTGTTTCTATGGTGTATTGAAAGTCATGTGCTTTTTGTGCCGGGGTGTTTTTTCTGTTCTCAAACTGTTCTCCCATTAGGAGCTAAGTGTGGGGGGAGTTTTTTTCTCCTCCTCTCACCTCATGTTATGTATTTTCATTGTTTTTTTTCCCTATCAGCTTACCTCTGTGACATGTCTCCCAATGTGATATTTGTGTGAAGTTTGGTCAGAAGTGCGCATGCGCCATTAGCGTGCTGCCCGCTGTAACCTATAATTTCCTTCGGGATTAATAAAGTGATTTTGTAGTCAGCCTGGAATCCAGAGCCACACCACGGTGCCTGCCTCTCTCTCCACATAGTACTGTTGCCTCGGGTGAGAATCCTGACACCCCTCCCCCACCCATCATTTTTGGTCAAGACCAGGTTCAGATGCAAATGAGGAGACTCCACTCAGGCAAGTCTGCTGGATCAGACGGAGTGAGTCCCAGTCCTCAAGGCCAGCACCCCCCAGCTGTGTGGAAACTTCCATAAACTATTCATGCTGAGTCTGAGTTTGCAGAGGGTGCCAGTGCTGTGGAAGACAAAGACGCCATGTCCCAGTGGCAGTAATGCCGGTAACGCGTTGCTTAGTAACGCGTTACGCATTGCGCACCACTGCCCAGCATCCTACTGGCCAACGTACAATCGCTGGAGAACAAGCTCAGTGACCTAAGAGCAAGAGTCACCTTCCAAAGTGACATGAGGGACTGCAACATTCTGTGCTTCACGGAGACATGGCTGACCCACACCGTACCAGACCAGGCCATAACTCCATCAGATTCATTCTTTGTGCTCCGCACGGACAGAACGGCAGAGTCAAACAAAACCAAAGGTGGAGGAATGTGTTTCATGGTAAACAGAAAGTGGTGTGATGCCAGGAGCATTTCTACTCTTTCCAGCGGCTGCTCGCCACATCTGGAATTCCAGAGCATTATGTGCCGCCCTGTCTATCTACCTCGTGAGTTCACCTCAGTCATCGCCACGGTTGTCTACATCCCACTCCAAGCGGACACAGGTATGGCTTTATCCGAACTACATGATGTCCTGAGTTCGCTTCAAAACAAGGACCCGGGCGCAGCCCTCATTGTGGCAGGAGACTTTAATAAAGCGAACCCTGGACAAGTCATGCCAAACTTTTACCAGCATGTCTCGTGTCCAACGAGAAGGGATCGGATTTTGGATCACTGCTACACGCCATACAAGCAGGGCTACAAAGCTGTCTCACACCCGGCTTTTGGGAAGTCTGACCACAACGCCATCTTCCTCATTCCCCAGTATAAACAAAGCATACGGAGGGAAGAAGTAACCACGAGGGAGGTGAAACGTTGGTCTGCCCAATCAGAAGCTACGCTACAGGAAGCAATCACGTAGACTGGGACATGTGCAGTCGACATCGACAAGTTTATGGAAGTCGATGTCGACTTATTTGGCACTATTACTTCCTAGGCTGCGCAAACACAGAAATGACACTACTACATCAAAGGAAACACCAGACAAATTCTCTTAAAGTGGCAGAGCTACACTTAGCAGGTCAGTAATGTGTAAATACATCGAAGCATGCAATGGAAGTACCTAGTTTATCACAGCTGAGTATAATGAGAAACACTGATGTAGACAGGAAATCTAGAAAGAAGTGGTAAGTGGAGCTAAAGGAGGACAGACTATGGAAGTCATATCGCCAGTGGCGGGTCTCGCCAGTGGTGATCTGAGCGCATACAAAGCAGCCTCATACGGCGTGTGGCGCGCGGTGAGAGATGCCAAACGCCAGTACCGGGAGCGCGTGGAGTCTCGCTTCCGCCAGGGCGACACACGGAGTATGTGGCACAGACTACGCACCATTATGGACTACAAAGCCAGGGACACTGCGCCGATCAACTCTCTGCATTCACCAACGAGCTGAACCAGTTCTACGCCAGTTTCGAGGTTAGCCAGGCGGCTAATGCTGTAGCTCAGGTGGCAGAGCAGGTCAGCCACTAATCAGAAGGTCGGTGGTTCGATCCTAGGCTGCCTCCTGGCTGCATGCAAGATACTAACCCCATGTTTGCCTACTGGTGGTGATCAGAGGGCCCGGTAGCGTCTGTGTCCGGCAGCCTCGCCTCTGTCAGTGCAGCTGTGGCTACAATGAAGCTTGCTATCGCCAGTGTGTGAATGTGTGTGTGAATGGGTGAATGACTGAATGTAGTGTAAAGCGCTTTGGGGTCCTTAATGACTAGAAATGCTGGCCATATACCATCTACCGCCTGACTACCGAAGACAGTGACATCATCAGCGAGAGACCGGTGACCAGCATCGCGGAGCATGACGTCCGAGCGGCACTGAGGAGAGTGAACACAAGGAAAGCGGCGGGGCCAGACGGCATCACCGGCCGTCTGCTGCGCTGCTGTGCTGACCAGCTAGCAGGTGTGTTCACTTACATCTTCAACGAGTCCCTGGCGAAGTCTGTGGTCCCCACATGCTTCAAAAGATCCACCATCATCCCTGTGCCCAAGAACAGCAAACCCTCATCCCTGAACGATTACCGGCCAGTTGCACTGACCTCGGTAGTAATGAAGGTGTTCGAGAGGCTTCTGAAGAACATCATCTCCTCCTCCATCCAAAACACCACAGATCCGCTGCAGTTCGCCTACAGATTCAACAGATCCACAGAGGATGCCATCGCTCATGTCTTGCACACCACCCTCAGCCACGTGGACAAGAAACAGAGTGACTGAGATTGCTGTTTGTTTGTTGATTACAGTTCAGTGTTCAACACAATAGTGCCCCGTAGACTGTTCACAAAGCTCAGGGATCTGGGACTTAACAGCCGTCTGTGTGCATGGGTGTTGGACTTCCTCACTGGCAGAACTCAGGTGGTGAGGGTGGGCAGCTGCTTCTCCAACAGCATCACCATCAACACAGGAGCACCTCAGGGATGTGTCCTCTCGCCACTGCTCTACTCCCTCTACACTTCAGACTGTGTGGCCACCCACGGCTCCAACACCACTGTGAAGTTTGCTGACGACACAGTGGTGTTGGGTGCCATCTCCAACAACGATGAGGCGGCCTACATGGATGAAGTGAAGAATCTGGTGTCATGGTGCCAGGACAACCACCTCCAGCTGAATGTTGGCAAGACCAAGGAGCTGGTGGTGGACTTCAGAAGGAGTCAGCACAGAGACTACAAGCCCATTATCATCAATGGAGCTCCAGTGGAGAGGGTGCAGTCCTTCAAGTATCTTGGTATCCACATCTCCTCAGACCTGACATGGTCTGCCCACAATCAGGTCCAGACCAAAAAGGCTAGGCAGCGCCTGTATCACCTACGACAACTGAGGAAGTTCAGGATCTCTCCAAAGATCCTCATTTCTATACAGGCGCTGTGGAGCGCATCCTCACATAGAACATCACATCCTGGTTTGGGAACAGCTGTGTGAAGGACCAAAAAGCTCTCCAGAGAGTGATCCGTACAGCAGAACGCTCCTGCAGGATTGCCCTCCCCCCGCTTCAGGACACCTACACCAGGAGATGCCAGACTAGAGCAGCGCAGATACTTTGTTCTTTTTTATTATTACCATCCCCTTTTTTAGTTTTGCAAATATAGGCTACAGTGGGGCAAAAAAGTATTTAGTCAGCCACCGATTGTGCAAGTTCCACCACTTAAAATGATGACAGAGGTCAGTAATTTGCACCAGAGGTACACTTCAACTGTGAGAGACAGAATGTGAAAAAAAAAATCATGAATTCACATGGTAGGATTTGTAAAGAATTTATTTAAATTAGGGTGGAAAATAAGTATTTGGTCACCTCAAACATGGAAAATCTCTGGCTCTCACAGACCTGTAACGTCTTCTGTAAGACGCTTTTCTGTCCCCCACTCGTTACCTGTATGAATGGCACTTGTTTGAACTCATCATCTGTATAAAAGACACCTGTCCACAGCCTCAAACAGTCAGACTCCAAACTCCGCCATGGCCAAGACCAAAGAGCTTTCGAAGGACACCAGGAAAAGTATTGTAGACCTGCACCAGACTGGGAAGTGTGAATCTACAATAGGCAAGCAGCTTGGTGTGAAAAAATCAACTGTGGGAGCAATCATCAGAAAATGGAAGACATACAAGACCATTGATAATCTCCCACGATCTCATCCCGTGGGGTCAAAATGATCATGAGAACGGTGAGCAAAGATCCCAGAACCACACGGGGGGACCTGGTGAATGACCTGCAGAGAGCTGGGACCAAAGTAACAAAGGTCACCATCAGTAACACACTACAACGGCAGGGAATCAAATCCCGCAGTGCCAGACGTGTTCCGCTGCTGAAGCCAGTGTATGTCCAGGCCCGTCTGAAGTTTTCCAGAGAGCACATGGATGATACAGCAGAGGATTGGGAGAATGTCATGTGGTCAGATGAAACCAAAGTAGAACTTTTTGGTATAAACTCAACTCGTCGTGTTTGGAGGACGAAGAATACTGAGTTGCATCCCAAGAACACCATACCTACTGTGAAGCATAGGGGTGGAGACATCATGCTATGGGGCTGTTTTTCTGCCAAGGGGACAGGACGACTGATCCGTGTTAAGGACAGAATGAATGGGGCCATGTATCGTGAGATTTTGAACCAAAACCTCCTTCCATCAGTGAGAACTTTGAAGATGAAACGAGGCTGGGTCTTCCAACATGACAATGATCCAAAACACACCGCCCGGGCAACAAAGGAGTGGCTCCGTAAGAAGCATTTGAAAGTCCTGGAGTGGCCTAGCCAGTCTCCAGACCTCAACCCCATAGAAAATCTGTGGCGGGAGTTGAAAGTCCGTGTTGCTCGGCGACAGCCCCCAAACATCACTGCTCTCGAGAAGATCTGCATGGAGGAATGGGCCAAAATACCAGCTACTGTGTGTGCAAACCTGGTAAAGACCTATAGTAAACGTTTGACCTCTGTTATTGCCAACAAAGGTTATGTTACAAAGTATTGAGTTGTATTTTTGTTATTGACCAAATACTTATTTTCCACTCTGATTTACGAATAAATTCTTTACAAATCCTACCATGAGAATTCATGGATTTTTTTTCACATTCTGTCTCTCACAGTTGAAGTGTACCTCTGGTGCAAATTACTGACCTCTGTCATCATTTTAGGTGGGGGAACTTGCACAATCGGTGGCTGACTATATACTTTTTTGCCCCACTGTATATTGAGATTTCTTATTGTAGTCCTACTTTATTTTGCAAATTTATTTAAGAATTAGGCCATTGTTGATTGTAAAGATCCAGATGGAGATTGTATTTTATTCTTTATTTCTATTTTTCAGTTTTATTTTTCAAGACTTGGTGAATTTTCGTTTTTTATACTTTGGCCTACCCTTTTCAGTTTTGTTAATATAGGCAATAGTGCGAAGTACTATTGTTGGGTTCAAATATATTTAGTACAGGCCATCCAATTAAGGTAAATGTCATGTCTTTAGTTGTTAGAATCTGATGAGCAATATTTTAATTAATTTTTTGTTGTTTTGTTTTTCTGTTTTCCCCTTGACGGATTGCCACCTTAACATGGTTGGCGTTTGCATGCCTCAGTGCCCCTAAAAGCTAGATCAACAGAAGCTTAGCCTTCAGCCTAAGTTGATCAGGGGCCCGTTCTTCGTACCTCGCTAAGTAAGTTAGCTGGATTAGATGGTTGACGATTTTGCGTGATCTTGGATCGTTCGGTTCCCCGAAGCTCATCCGGGACTTGCTGTCATAGCAACAGAGCCGTAAGCGTAAACCTGCTCCCGAGCAGGTTTACTTTATGTAAACAGGATTATATCGCAGCCACGCAGGTATGTCCGCTTCATTTATACGAAAGCAACAGCGATATCCCACCACTGTTTCACCATAAATAAATAACATCAATGTAACTAAAGATAATGCAGCACCTGATCCTTTTATTGATGTCACACAGATACATACAGGTCATTTCCTAAAAGAGGGAAATGTACTATTAACATTCTATTACATGTATGTGATCATTACAGATGTAATTCATATTTCAGAGTAGTAATTGTAAATTACTTCGTGTAATCAAGATGAGAGACCACGGCTATAAAAGCGAAGGTGGATTTGGGAAGCCTGTCGCAGCCATGTCCTGTCCGTATACGCGAGCCACCCATTGCGGAAGGTGCAAGATTGATAAGGAGAGTCCTCAGAATCCAGCGTATATTGCGGGATAGACAGGATCCTTTAGCTCAGCACGACAGTGTACTCATTGAGAGATATCGATATTCCCGTGAGGGTATTATTCACTTAACCAACTTGTTGACGAGGGGGTGCAGGACCACCACCTGTCTTTTTTTGCTCTGCCCTTTTCGTGGTTGCTGTTATGAACAAACTAACAGATTATTCCAGGGTCTCTTTCCAAGAGACTAAAAGCAATATAAGTGATAAATATTACCATTCTGTAGAATATTCTTATATTTCACTTTTACTTGTTCCCATGTTCTTGTGGGTCCTGTTGTGGCTCTAATGTGAAAGGGGATATAATATAACATATTATAATATAATATAATGCCATATAATATTGGATAATATAGTGTCATATGATAGATCTACCCTACCGCCTACTGGTGTTGGCCAGAGGGGCCGATGGCGCGATATGGCAGCCTGGCTTCTGTCAGTCTGTCCCAGGGCAGCTGTGGCTACAACCGTAGCTGCTTCCACCAGTGTGTGAATGTGGGAGTGAATGAATAGTGGTATCGTAAAGCGCTTTGGGTGCCTTGGAAAGCGCTATAAAAACCCAATCCATTATTATTATTATTATTAAATTACTTACGAGTTGTCAGCAACTTTCTGCCAGCCCTCACTCCTTGCTTTTGCAGCCTTTGCAGTGTTCCCTTGCGTTTTAATTAAACTCTGAAACTCCTGAAATCCCTCACTCAAGGGTTCTTGCTCTGCTGCCGGAAAATACCGAGCGCGCTCCTTCGACATTTTCGCCGACCAATCAGCGGGTTGCCGATCAATGTTTCTACTATCTCCACCCACCACCACTTCCCCTGCCGGTGGCGGACTCCCTCAGGTGTCGGTGCATTGGTGGTTCTTTGTATCTGGGGATGGGCGTCCGGGTACACACCGGCTCACTCCTTGGCGGCCGCTTATTGGGGCTCGCTCGGGCCATTTCGGAGGTGGGGTGCCCCCGGCCTCTCGGCCTGGGGCTCGGTCACTCAGGCACAGCTGGCTGCCGGCGGAGCCCACAGGTGTACACATGGGTATTCACAGACGCAGACTAAAGCTTTCTTGGCTGCTGCCTCAAAGCACACTGTGCGCTGTCTATCTTGCGTGCTGAACAATATCATCTATTATTTAGTAACTATTGATATTTATGACTAGGTAGTTTATTGTGATGGTGCTTTTTTTTCTATTATTGTGTTGCTCTTTGTTGTTTGCTGTCTCCTCTGTTTGTTTGTTTTTTTTTCTCCATACAGGTGACCCAGGAGTTTGTATTTTTTGTTGTTTGTTTTTTTTTCTCTCTTCCCCCCCTTCTCACCGTCTCTTCTCCCCTTTGGTTTTCTTTCTTTCTCTCCCCCTCTTTCTTTCATTCTTTCCCCCTGTCCTATTAAAAAAAAAAAAAAAAATGTTTCTACTATCAATGCGTAGCCCCTTTTACGACACCCAGTGATGTCACATTACTGCGTCCAGCTGTACTAATCGTCAACGGCAGGTGTGTTCCGGGAACCAGATTAGCGGGCTCACGGTTAGCGCGATGGTTTGGTCTTGGATGTAGTGAGCGACGTACGAAGAACGGGCCCCAGGTCTTAAGGATAGAGGGCTGACAAAGTGCAATCCATTTACATTACATAAAACAGTTATCCAGAGCACCCCACCCCTTTCCCGCCTCCATTGCTGCCATGTGCCCCCTTTAAATTTCTGTCTTCCCCCTCATATATCCCCTGTCTAGAACCGGCACAGGCGCACGGTATGCTTTGAGGTAGCAGCCAACCAAGATAGTTTGTGTCCCCCAACCCCTGAAAGGGGCGCGACTGAGTCACGGGCACCAGGCCCTGCCGAGCAGCCACTGGGAGTAGGCCAGTGCGTACCTGGGCGCCTAGCCCCAGACACCGAAAACAGTGCAAGGACGGCTGAGGGCATCAGCCTCCGGCAGGGAGTTTGGAGGGGGGGGAATAGGCTCCCCAAAAATGGAAAGACTGCTAAGGTGAACTTACTTTACGAGAAGCTTATCCTTAACTAGAAGCTATAGTTCTTCACAGCTATTAACACACAGCCATTTAACAAAGCTATTCTACTGACCTTTGACCTTTGAGCTGTCTCCGCCTCTTACATGGAGTTGTACTTGTTTCTTCATCAGAATGTTTCCCTCACTGCTGTAGGCGGTGCAGGTGTAGGTGTCTGAGTCTGTGGGAGTCTTCAAGGTCAGAGTAAGGTTTCCAGTTTTCAGCGGGTTTTTCTTCATCTCAGTTTGGTCTTTGTAAAGCCAGTGCTGTTCTTCAGGACAGTCAGAACCAGTCTCACACGCATGCAAAATCCTTTTTTTACTGTTCTCCCACTTAACCGTAACATCTTTAGGTAAGCGAACAATGGTCTTGCAGGGCAGCTTGACAGATTTAACCCCTGAATTCACCTTCACCTGGTACACTAAGGGGACAAAAATGTAAAAGATTAGGTATATAGGTGGCAGCATTAATGAACATGACCTCATTGTCAAGTAATTTTTCAGTGTCAAAGTTGGGTTTGTGCAGTAAAGTGGGTCTAAGAATGAGCTCAGGAAGCTCTTCTCTATGAAGTCACTTAAAAGGCTTCAGCTTTTACACTGGATCATCCATTTAAATACAAAGAAGTTTGTCTTCAGCTCCCTTTAACAACTGTTTTAAACTTTAAACTGTCAGAATCTGAAATAAATTTGTGTGCACACCACTCAAGAAGCCAAAACAGGACACATTAACCATCACAATTATAAGTAGTGTAGTAGAGACTTACCTGGCATGAAATATTGCCGAAATTTAAATAAAACACTCCCAGAAACAACAAGAACAACAATCAGAAGCGCTAGAAGAGTTTTGGCCCAGGTCGGAAATCTTTCTGTGGAGAAACACAAAGAACATGACCTCTGAGTTCTGACCTTTATCTACAGCAGCTTAGGGTGCCTTGCCAACCTTTGACCTGCAGCTGGATGTCTCTCAATCTTTGTTCTCTTCTTCCATCACTGAGGGTACAGGTGTAGTTCCCACTGTCAGTGAGTTGGGGTTTTCTCAGAGTGAGGCTGAAGTCTCCAGTATCCAGAGCATCAGACCTCATTGATGTTTGCATGCTATAATGCTGGTTTTGGCCTTGAGGATCATCTTCTTCTTCTCTTCTTCGGTGGACAATTGTTGGATTGAGATCGTAGCGGCTCCAGATTACTGTGGGATTTCTCTCAGGTATCAAACCAAAGTATCGACAGGGCAGCAGGACAGACTCCACTTCCTCATAAACCTCCACCACCTCAGCTACTGCAAGCCTGGAAACTGCATACAAACACTAATTAACAGCATACTGATTTATAAGCCACATCTTGAATGGCAGATTAAATTATTTGACTGTATTATGTTAATGGATAACAAATTTAATTTGTAAATGACAGCAACATTTCAGTGGAGATCAGGGAAATATTTTACTGATACTATTCATAACCATCATCGTTACCATTACATTAATTATCATTTCATCAAAGCATTTATTCAATAGATTACACATGTTCTTAGTTAAGATTATTACACCTATCACAGAGAGCTTCTGTCTGGTAAAAGGCCAGAAGCGTCAATGGGCGGGGTGAGGCTGAGTGCGTTGGAGGTCGAGACACACAAACAGTAGTTAGACTCATGTTTAGGTAAGAGTTCAAACAATAGTTGCAAAAGCTTGTGACGGCAAAATTGTGTCTGCCTAAGGGACAGTTTGCTCCAGGAGATAAGTGAGATTCAGAAGATTAACAGGAAGTGCCTGGCCTCGAGACGGAGAAGATGTCCTTTTAAATGTGTCAAAAGTCGTCAACATTTATACATTTGTATTGTATCTGCTTTGATGAACGAGGGGGCGTCATAAATAACACCCTGATGTTATAAAAACAACGGCTTGTGTATCATTGGGCGAAGATCGATGCAGTCTGTGTGTAGTGTTCATCTCCCCACGCATGTGTTCATTAAAAATCATTGTTTGACCAAAGCTCTTCTGGACCAATTGTTGTTTTTGTGCTCACCCTCAATATTTGAACCCGCAAAAAGAACTATTTGCCTGAGTTGTTGTTGAAAATCTAAACATATATCATTATACATTTCAAATTCCTTTAATTTTAAATATTTTTATATTGTCTATTCTGTAAAATAGTCAGATTGTCTATTCTTATTTAATTCACTTGGTGTACAGAATTCATCTGCTTGCTGCTGCTACTGCACATTCACGTAATGTATATACTATATATATAATGTTCTTCCTCTACCCCCCCCCCCCCACACACACACACACACACATGCATGTGACAAATAAAGAACCTTGAACCTTGAACCTTATAATACATTGACTTATCTTGAAAAATGCATAGTATTTTTTTTTTTAAAAATAGCCCATGATTGAGGATTCATGAATCTTTAAAACTAATGCCATCAGATTAGAAAAACAATCAGGTCAGAAGGAGGGAGGATGTCTTACCGTAGAGAAGGATCACTAACACAGCAACCTTTTTCATCTTCCTACAGAAACTACACTATTTTTAAATCAGTTTCTTACTAAACTAAAACTTGTAAAACACTTTGAGGTTATGAGCTCAAAGTCAGTCCAGTCTTTGTTTTACTGATAATCAACTGGCAGTCAGAAACACGCAGTTTCACTTCAGGCTATTTTCAATTAAGCAGCAGCTGGAATGTAAAGAAACCAGCTTAGCAGCTCTAACTCAAACAGACAGATCAAATTTCCTCTTTATTTTGATCTCTCTCCTCTCGCATTTATTCTTTTTTTTCTTCATTACAGTATCTCATTGAGAAGAGAAACTCCTTCAGGATTTAAATTCAATGTCAGTAAATCCAAAGCTTTTCTGTGTAATAACTCAATTCAATTCAATTCAATTTTATTTATATAGCGCCAAATCACAACAAAAGTCGCCTCAAGGCGCTTCATAGATACAGAGAAAAACCCAACAATCATATGACCCCCTATGAGCAGCACTTTGGCAACAGTGGGAAGGAAAAACTCCCTTTTAACAGGAAGAAACCTCCGGCAGAACCAGGCTCAGGGAGGGGCGGGGCCATCTGCTGTGATTGGTTGGGGTGAGAGAAGGAAGACAGGATAAAGACATGCTGTGGAAGAGAGACAGAGGTTAATAACAGATATGATTCAATGCAGAGAGGTCTATTAATACATAGTGAGTGAGAAAGGTGACTGGAAAGGAAAAACTCAATGCATCATGGGAATCCCCCGGCAGCCTACATCTATTGCAGCATAACTAAGGGAGGATTCAGGGTCACCTGGTCCAGCCCTAACTATATGCTTTAGCAAAAAGGAAAGTTTGAAGCCTAATCTTGAAAGTAGAGATAGTGTCTGTCTCCTGAATCCAAACTGGAAGCTGGTTCCACAGAAGAGGGGCCTGAAAACTGAAGGCTCCGCCTCCCATTCTACTTTTAAATACTCTAGGAACAACAAGTAGGCCTGCAGAGCGAGAGCGGAGCGCTCTAATAGGGTGATATGGTACTACTATAATTACTATAATAATATAACTAATACTGGTAGTCTCATGGTCCTGGGTCAAGCGACCCAGTGTTTGAGTTTATGTATCTTTTGTATTCCTGTTGTGCCTTAGCTTAGTTCACCTAGTTAATTTCTAGATTACTGTGTAGTCTTGTTTCTTAGTTATGTCATCTCCCCTGTACTAAGTTTCCCTGGTTCATGTGTCATGTCTGTGTGGTTATGTTTGGTTCCTTGTCTAGTCTGTCATGCGTGTTAGGCCTGTTAAGTTGTGTTGTCGTGTCTAAGTCTGCATATTTCCTGTTTTATTTTGAAAAGGGTCTTGTGTTCTGTGCTCATGCGGTTAGTTTTACTCTTGCCTGTGCATCATTATGTTTATCCTAGTCAGCTGTTTCCTCATGTGTCTCCACTTCCCCTGATCACCTCATGTGTGTATTTAAGTCCTCTGTTTTCTGAATGTCATCGTCGGGTCGTCTGTTATCCCCACCATAGTCATAGAACTTCGCAGTATTTGTTTCTTAGTGTTTTTTAGTTTGCTTAGGGTTCCTTGGTTAACCCCTGTAATCATCCAAATAAAGGATCGCTTTCTGTTGAAACTTGCAACACCTCGTCCACATCTGCTTTTGGGTCCTGTTTCAAAAACACACCGCCGTGACAGTCCTATTTTTCTGTAAAGGTTAAAAAAATTTTTTTTACAAGTTCTGCTTGTATGACTTTGTTTCAACCAGTCCATGCTTGTTGACACAACAATGGTTTTGTTTTCGAAAAGACAAAATGCAGCAGCAAAATCAATGGACACCCATCACTAGGCCTCTCATCAGTCCCAGTGTAGAGGGTTAGGGTAACCCCCTAACCCTAACCCTAACCCATATATAAAATCATAAACACAATTTTGTTTTTTTGCAGCCTTAGAATTTTTATTTTTATTTTTCTTGTCTGTTTGGGAGCAGCCACAGTTTCTTAGGGGATGGGGTTTAACAGGACGAGGAAGGGGAGAGCTAATGGGGGCTAGATTACCTTTGGTTGCAACGACTACAGGGATCTATCTAGGGACTGGGTTTTCAAGGGTTTGAAGCATGATCTCTTATTTGGTGATTCTAGCCTCCAGAGCTGCAAACAAGCCTAAATTTACAAGAAGAATCGTTATTGCTAAAAGAGGCAGAGGAGTAATAAACAAATCTAATGAAAAAAATCTTTATTAGAGCATAAATTTAGCAGATATACAGTGTGTAGATGCCTAGCAACTTATTGAAATGATTAGAATGAAAATACAATTCAAGTCATGCTGATAGTGCAGATTTTTGGGGGCTAACGAAACAGTTTAAATAATCAGATACTGTAAAAGAGTTAATGCAGAATTCAGGTTAAAAAGTTATTCATTTATCTTGTTAAGCTTGCCGGTTCAGCTCTTGTTAGATTCACATGAAGAAATGAGTGTCCATTTGTCAGCATTAATTTCATTGTTAATTATTAAAAAGAGTTTGACTGTATGATTTAGTATATTAACATATATACTGTAATGTTAATACCATTCAGCTGAACAATTGCACCTAAGAATCAGAATGTACAGAAACAGCTGGCATCACAAACACCTTCATATTTATTTGGCACACCCTTCAGTTTCCAAGGAACAGACTGTGGAGAGAAACAGAAACTTGGCAAAGGGAAGAAGCAAAAGTGAGTAATCACACAAATCACTGTGACTGATATGCAGATCTTCCAGTTTCTTTAGTTATTTGTGATCTTTATCTTGACTTGACCTTTTGTTTCAAAATGTTTAGTTTTAATTATTGTCTAGGTGTGAGCTACAGCACAGTATTAACAAAGTCTGCTCACATGCTTGTTTCCATGGAGAACACAAGCATATTTCCACTGCATGTGGCGAATAAATTTTGAACTTGAACTTGCATTTATATAGCGCTTTTCTAGACACCCAAACTGCTTTACAATGCCACTATTCATTCACTCTGACCCACTGGTGGAGGTAAGCCACAGTTGTAGCCACAGCTGCCCTGGGGCAGACTGACAGAAGCGAGGCGGCCATATCGCACCATCGTGGTGGTCAGAGGGCCCGGTGGCGCCAGTGTCCGGCAGCCTCGCCTCTGTCAGTGCGCCCCAGGGTGGCTGTGGCTACAATGTAGCTGCCATCACCAGTGTGTGAATGTGTGTGTGAATGTATGTAGTGTGAAGCGCTTTGGGGTCCTATGGACTAGAAAAGCGCTATACAAATGCAGGCCATTTACCATCGGTCCCTCTGGCCAACACCAGTAGGCAGTAGGGTAAAGTGCACAAGGACACAACGACCAGGACAGAGAGAGCAGGGGGATCGAACCGGCAACTTTCCAGTTACAGGTGACCTTACCAATCCCCTGAGCCACGGTCGCCCTAACCTATGACACGCCCTAACCTTTGTAACTCAAAAGTGGCCTTTAATATACTGGCCTGCTATTAAATGCATAAAACAAAGGTACACAGCAAATAAGCGGTAGAAAATGTATTTTCCTAACAATAGCCCTGACCACCATCCGACACATAACAATGTCATGAAAGCATATTTTTAAAAAGGGTTATGTAAACATGGTGAATAACTTTTCATCCTGATGATCTGCAGAATAAGTTGGGCACAAAAAAACATTTCCCTGTTCAAGGAATTACAGACTTCACTATATACAGTGAAGACAGCGTGGACCCTCTTAACCAGTGGTTCCCAAAGTGAGGGGCCACTCCCTGCAGGTTTCCTGCGTTGGGAGCATGCGCTGGGCTGTCCAAATCATGACAAACACTTCACCCTCTGCCCACTGGTGGTGGTCACCGGGCCCGGTGGCGCCAGTGTCCGGCAGCCTCGCCTCTGTCAGTGCGCCCCAGGGTGGCTGTGGCTTCAATGTAGCTGCCATCACCAGTGTGTGAATGTGTGTGTGAATGGGTGGATGACTGGATGTGTAAAGCACTTTGGGGTCCTTAGGGACTAGTAAAGCGCTATATAAATACAGGCCATTTACCATTTACCATTCTTATAACAACGAACTACTCCTGAAATTTTGGAAATTTTACCTTTTTATACAGTAAAGTTGCAGCAACAATTTGTTCCCCCTGTCCAAATCACAGACGAGCAGTATCCCACGGTGGTTTATGTTATTGAACACATTTTGCACAGAGAGGCATTTTTTGAAAAATGTATTGATAGCAATGCTGAATATTATTACACAGGGAAAAACACTACACGTAAAACAATTACACCATTACCCCTCTGCCTTTCTAAATGGAGGGACAGTAACTGCGTGTTGTTAGATTCTAATATTATTTTATGCCATGTTATACCCCGAATTAAAGATTGTGAATTATTATGTAGTTTTAGTTTGCATTATTCTCCTGAATTACAAGAAGCTGATAACTATTGCATTAGTTAAACTGATGTGCATTATATTAAACTGTTGATTTATTGTGAATGAATGATATTGTTTTATGATGCATTATACTGCTGAGTTATAAGAAATACTGTTTGCAGAAAGTCATCGCCTTATTTGTCTGATTAGAAGAGAACAGAACATGCTGGAGTTTTCTGCCCCATCTCAGCAGGAGCAGATAAACAGGGAGCCAAGGTCGTAGCTTAGGCGCTGTGTGAGAGAAAGCATGTGAATGTTTATGCTTTGTATGATAAGGTGGAGACACCAGAGGCTATAAAAGTTTGAGCAATGCTCCACCATTTTGAGATCAGGGGCTGTCTGCATCAGTGTCCATCTCCCACGTGTGTGATCATTAAAGCTTCGTTTGACTCAACCCGACCGGACCAGTGTTGTTATTGTGGTTTTTCTCTTGTCTCCATCCCCAATATTTTGAACCATAACATTTTGGGGGCTCGTCCTGTGGTGTTGGCAAATCTGACCAGGAAATGTATAAGATGGATTGTCAGGACAGTCAGCGTTAAAGCCACTTTCAGTCCATACTAGGATGGCATTGGACATCTTCGGGGCGGGAGAGGGTTGGTTTGACCAAGGTGTGGTTTGGCTTGTTGCATGTATATTTTGAGATCATGTGGCTCTGGATGGACCAGTTACCAGGGCATGGAAGGAGGACAGACTCATTAAAGGAGGAGAAGGAATTTCCTGGGATTGGAGATCCTCTGGGTGAGTGGTTGATTAAAAGCATGCATAAAATAGAAGTTATCTGTTGTTATTGATTGGTAATAGATTGATAATTGGCCACATTTACAGCTGTATTGACTTGTTGTGGACGTAGTCGACTTCAGGTTTAAACACTCTAATTAACAGGTTGAAAATAGTGACATTAAAGGAAGAGTATGCAGCGCCACCCTGTCAGACGCCAGTGATGGTGGAGCTCACTGATGAATCAGGTGAGCTGGATTCATGGCTGATTCAAAACTAAGATCCCCCTGCTGTGGTCAGTAAGGGGAGAACAGGGGGAAATAAAATTAAGGGTAAAAGAGTCATTTATAAACGTTTATGGGTCAAGTGAAACGGGATAAAAGGGTGTTTTACTGTTATTTTTAATATCAGCATTATTATTGTATGAGAATCATGCAACAAACATTGCATCGATGATCGTTTATTGAAGCTTTTGACCTTATACTAACATCTGTGTTCCTGTGATTGTTATAACCTCTGATGAATCTTTATTTACAGGTGTTAGGATAATGATATAATTTTTCATTGCAGGTGTAACCATGATCATTTCATACATATTGCAACTTGTTGCTCATTGAAGAGTTGTGCTCAAGTTAATAAGGGTTAATAGCTACAGTCAGCGCGAATGTCTGACTGATCTATTGAGGGAAAAGGCTTCGAGCATAGAAGGCCGCACACGCTTACAAAACACTGATATCATGTTATTCTTTGTGATCTTTTCTTCAATTATGTCTTTAAGTTTAGTTTAAATAGTGGCAGTTAATTAAACGACATTTATTAAAATATTAAATACCTGAGTCAGAACGTTACACGCAGATCACCTTAAGAGTCTGGGAAACTTTGTAGCTGCCTAACTTTTTTTTTGAATGTTCTAGCTCTGTTGATTTGACACATTGGAATGTGTCAAAAAAGGGGGGAAGTTGAGCTTTAACATCAAACAAGGATTATTTGAACATTTTATAACTTCATTTGTGTATTTAATACCTTAGGTATGGTAAAGCTTAAGCTAATAGCGGTCCGAGAAGACGGACCTTTTAGAGAATCAGTGAGAAGCATAGATCATCACGTCCATGTTTAAGCATTAATCATTGAAATGAACTGAATAGCGTTTAGAAGATTTGTTAATTTCTTTGTCTTTGTTAAAAAGAGAGGGTTTCAATAATTTTCAGACACACCTTGCAAATGTGCTTATAACGAGTTGGCACTCGGTCTGTTGAAGGTCAGAAGCTTCATTCGGCGTGACTGTCCGGATTGATATATTGCGGTTATTGACTTTGAGTGCAGAGGGCTAACTGCAAACACGCTTACACACACATAGGATATGATTAGAATAAGTCCCTGGGACATTCTGAAATATTTTAAAACCAATTCTGAATCACTAGAAGGTCAATAGATAACAACATTAGATTATTAGGGTTAGGAAGAGAGGTGTTTTGGTTTTCTGTCTCTTACAGAGAAAGGAACAGACACCAGACGAGGTCACAGATATGCGAGGATCCTCCGTAGCAGAGACAGACACAGTGACTGCCGAGACATCAACTGGGTCCAAAGGTCATGGCGTTTGGGCTCCAGCTAGTCACCACAAAAAAGATGGATCCCATAAACACAGCAATAACCATGAAGGGGTTGGCGGAAATCCGGGAACACCAGACCAACGAAGTTCGAGAGGCTTTTGGGCAAAAAGGGGAACACCTTCCTGTTCCTTTTTTCTGGAGGATACACAGATCGTTGTTTGAAATCGGGGCAGAATAATCCCCTGATCTGTGCCACGACTGAAGGGTTGTCTAACCCCTAAAGTTGAAGAATGAAAAGCAGAGGATCACCCAACTGGATGACACTGGTAGCTGCAGCAATAAAATAAAGGCTAAAAGCTGTGGGAGACCTGGGGAGTGTCATCTGGACCCGCTATTGTTGGAATAATAGTTTGTCTTACATCTGAACTGCGCAAACACAGAGGTCATCCCACATATGGTTCGCCCCTCAGGGGGACAAAGGGCCGCAGGAGCGAGAAGAGATGAACCCGGCCACACTGAATTGAAGGGTGTTGGTGAGGTCATTATTCTAATGACCTCATCAGGGGGAATTGTCAGATTCTAATATTATTTTATGCCATGCTATACCCCTAATTAAAGATTGTGAATTATTATGTAGTTTTAGTTTGCATTATTCTCCTGAATTAGAAGAAGCTGATAACTATTGCATCAGTTAAAATGATTTTCATTAAAGTAGACTGCTGATTTATTGTGAATGAATGATATTGTTTTATGATGCATTATACTGCTGAGTTATAAGAAATACTGTTTGCAGAAAGTCATCGCCTTATTTGTCTGATTAGAAGAGAACAGAACATACTGGAGTTTTCTGCCCCATCTCAGCAGGAGCAGATAAACGAGGAGCCAAGGTCGTAGCTTAGGCGCTGTGTGAGAGAAAGCATGTGAATGTTTAGGTTTTATGATAAGGTGGAGGCACCAGAGGCTATAAAAGTTTGAGCAATGCTCCACCATTTTGAGATTTTGAGGCTGTCTGCATCAGTGTCCATCTCCCACGCGTGTGATCATTAAATCATCGTTTGACTAAACCCGACCGGACCAGTGTTGTTATTGTGGTTTTTCTCTTGTCTCCATCCCCGATATTTTTGAACCTTAACAGTGTGTATATATAACTTGAAAAAACTGCACATAGTAAGATTAACAGTAACAGTATTTTGTCTGTATCTGCCATTGTAGAAATTCATCGCATGTAAACAATAATGTGGCACACAGCGTGATGTGACGTTTGACGTTGCATGATGAACTCATGTATTCCTCATCCACACGTGAATGCAAAAATAGTTTTCGAAAACCTCTAACCTGACAGGAGCTTTAAAAAATCTCAGTTTTCAGTGATTCAAAACGGCATTTACGTGTGGACAAAAGGTCCTAACGCACAGAAAAGCTGTTTTCAAAAATATCCCCATACCTTTGGACATAGCGTAAAAGAGTTAGTAGTTCATTTTGTTGCTACCTGTAATTTATTGTATTTTACTTTTACTTTTTAATAGTTTACTAAAGGTTTGAGGTGTGAAGTAAACTGTAGACTTTAACCATTTCACAGGCCACTAATCTTGTCCATAGCTTTGGACTTTCACAACAAAACTTGTATCATAACACAATTCTAACAAAACATATACTATCATTATTATTACTACTATTATTTTTTACTATTATTTAAAGTTCAATTAAACAGAAATACTGGTTAAAGGTAAAACACCTTAGTTATGTTGCTAAACAATTGTTAGATTTGATGCAACAGATGTTTAAAACCAACTGTAAATCATCAAAAATGAACACAGGGGTAAAGATTATACAGTTCATATATTATAAACATTCATATGGATTGAAAACAAGCCAAAAAAATCAGTGTCAAATGCTGCCCCGCCGTTCTTGTTCTTTGTATTATTGTATCCAGCTAGTGCTGCCTCTTTTCTGAAAAGCCTTTATGTCCAAATATTTGTAGATAAAAAAAAGAGGTGTGGTTTAAAGAAAGCAAAAGAATACATACTCTGTAACTGCTGCTCGTTGGCACTTTATTTAATTCCTTCACTCAACCTGCTGGACATGTTTCTACAATGAATGGAAACAGTGAGCAATTCATCATAGCCTTAGACTTTGGCACTGCATACAGTGGATATGCATTCAGTTTGGCACCCAAAGGGGCAGAAGATGATCCCTTTTTGAAACTTGGTAGATGAAAATAAAAAATGTATGTTGATGCAGCACAAATCCCCTCGCAGTGAAACCGTACAGCTCTCAGTGATCAGTCTTTACAGACCCTGTTTGTAAGTTCATGCAAACTGAAGAAGGTTGGAGTGATTTAAATTATTTAATCTTCCGTAATAACACTTACGGAAGATTACGGAAACTAATAAATTGAAAACTGTCCATACAAGCTAACATCTTATCAATCATCTCTAGAAACTCAGCAGAGATATGACTATTGAAGCTGCAAATGGGAAGACGATGAAGGCTTTGAAGGTGTTTACCGAATCACTGAAATACCTGAAGGATGATGCACAGAAAACAATTGCCAGGAACACAGAAGGGAGGAAGTTCATACCCTCTGACCTCACCTGGGTGCTGACTGTACCTGCGATCTGGGATTCTTCAGCAGAGCAGTTCATGAGAGAAGCTGCAGCTCAGGTAACATAATTTTATTAAGAGAGCTCTGAGATGCTGAAATGTTCAGAGTATTCAGTTGTATTTCATTTCCAGGCAGGAATCATTACAGAAGGAACTCAGGAAAAACTGATCATTGCACTGGAACCAGAGGCAGCCTCAGTCTGGTGCAAGAAGCTGCCAGCTGATGGCTTCATCACTCAGAACAATGATGGAAGATCACTGTCTCAAGGAACACAGTTCATGGTGGTGGACTGTGGAGGTACTGTATGTGACTCTGTTACATTCTGTTACACATTCATCCACAGACACATTGGAAACATCTGACTGTGTCTGCTGCTGCTGCAGGAAGTCCACTTTCATCACTTCCTGTGTGTTTCAGGTGGAACCATTGACATCACTGTTCATAAAGTCCTGGATGGAGGAGCCCTGGAGGAGCTACACAAGCCCTCAGGAAATAATTTGGGGGGACAAACTGTGGACAGGAAATTCAAAGAGTTTCTAAGAGAAATCTTCAGTCATGGTGTCTGGGATGAATATGAGAGAAACTTTCCCAGTGAGGTTCAGAGGATAATGAATGATTTTATGTTTCTCAAACAGGTAGATGATGATGTTCAGGTGGTGTGCCCATATAACCTGGGAAAATTGGCTGAGAAAAGACAGGAAATAGAAAAATTATTTGAAACAGTAAGAGGTGCTTCCTGGGATGGTGGATCAATCATAATCTCTAAAAACACACTGAGGTCTTTCTTTACTGAGAGTCTGAAGGGCATCACTGACAGTCTCAGAGAAATCCTGAAGAAAGATCTACACATCGAGTACATTCTGTTAGTGGGGGGCTACGCTGAAAGCCAGATTCTACGTCAACATGTTATCCATCAATTTGGTGATCAGTGTAAAGTTCTGTGTCCATTTAGGCCTCAAGAAGTGATCCTGAAGGGAGCTGTGCAGTTTGGAAGAACCCCAGCAGTGGTGGCATCTCAAAAAAGTGCTTTTACTTATGGGTTTGGTACAAATGAGATATTTGATGGGTCTAAACACAAGACAGAGAAGAAACATACAGTTGAAGGAAAGGATTTCTGCTTTGATATATTCTGTAAAGTGGTGGAGGAAGGTGAAAACGTGCGATATAATGAAACCAGAACTCATATTGTTTATCCATTAAAAGCAAATCAGAGAGCAGTAGGCTTTGAGTTTTGTTGCACAGCTAATAAAAATCCAGAGTATATAGACGAAGAGGATGTAAAAAAAGTTGCTTCATGTTTAGTCGAAATGCCTGACACTTCAGGAGGCATAAATCGTGCAGTGAAATTGGAAGTTAAGTTTGGCTTTACAGAGATAACAGCAACAGCCACAGATATGGCTTCCGGGTTTAAAGATAAAGTAACATTTGACTTTATTACTGGATGAATGCTCAATCATCCAGGCAAGTAAATCCCAAAAAGGTGATTTTGTTCTTCTGGACCTAACATTTTGAGTGGGAGTAATGTTTCATCATCATCCAAGTGACTTCTTCAGTCTCAGCTGACTACAGGTTTCCCCAAACTTATAAACAGTACATTTGCAAAACAACTGAAACCAGCCCACTGAATGGTGCTCACGGCTATTGATCAATGGGCTTTGATCAGTAGGTGTTGATCAGTGGTCATGGCAATTTGCATATTAATGATCAAGGAACTGACCTCACAGCCCATTATTCATTCAGTGGTGCTAGTTCAGTCATTATGCAAATATACTGTTCATAAGATTGGTGAAACCTGCAGTCAGCTGAGATTGAAGAAGTCACCTGAAAGAGTGATGAAATGTTTTTCCCACTCAAAACGTCAAGATGAACAGAATCAACTCTTTGGGATTTACTTTATGATTATTTTTTTTTGGCTTTGACTCGTGTAATAAATTCAGGAACCACTTGGGTTTAGACAATGTTCTACCTAAAACCTATCTTTACATGGGTTTGTGGATCCTATATTCTTACAATTTTAGCTTATTTTTTTCATTTGCATTGACATATTGCAGAAATTCTTTGCACCGAGAGGCAATTTTTTTGTGATTTGGTGATGAATAAAATAGTACTGAACTGAATTTAATGATAACAAAAAAAAGCTTAAAAAGACACCTCTGATTCTCACATGCAATTTACACTAAAGAATTAGGGGATATACAGTAACAGTTGACTTCAGATAACTTCTTCATTGTTATCGGACACATCATTCAGTTTCCAGAGAAAAAAAGTACAAAATAAAAGAGAAACTTGGCAGTGAAAGAACAATGTGGCTTGGAAAAAAAAACAAAAAGGCAAGTCACTAGACCAGCCACCGTCACTGATAAGATGTCTTTTACTTCCTGCATATTTAGAAACAGTGGTAGCTGTTTACTAATCCTCTGGAATCAGAAACTCTATTGCTTATTTCAAATTAAATAAAGATACCAGATATAATTCAGAAGCCTGCCATGAGAGAATCATGGCATGTTTCCCCTTTGGTGTCTCTTTGTCTGTGTCTCTTTTGGGTTTTAATTTGACTTTAGACATGTTTGAACTTTCATCAACTTTCATAACACAATGCTGTTGACTGAAGCCTTTCAGGAATACTTTTCACAATACTGGTAGTCTCATGGTCCTGGGTCAAGCGACCCAGTGTTTGAGTTTATGTATCTTTTGTATTCCTGTTGTGCCTTAGCTTAGTGCACCTAGTTAATTTCTAGATTGCTGTTTAGTCTTGTTCCTTAGTTGTTTATGTCATCTCCCCCTGGACTAAGTCTCCCTGGTTCATGTGTCACGTCTGCGTGGTTATGTTTAGTTCATGTCATGTCTCCATGTTTCCTGTTTTACTTTGAAAGTCTGTATTCAATGTCAGCGTATTCAGTTTCACCTCTCCAGTCCTGTCGTTATGGTTCATGTGTGTCAGCTGTGCTCCATGTTTGGTCACTTCCCCTGATCATCCCTCATGTGTATTTAGTCTCTGTGTTTCATGCAGTCTGCGTTGCGTCGTCTGTGTTCCCATCCCCCGTGTTTCGTATCCCCAGCCATAGCCTTTCCATAGTTTGTGTCCAGTTTAGGTTTCCTTTGAACTTCTGCTCTTGTGCTGCCCTCATTCTGGTTCGTTCCTTTCATCAGCCATAATAAAAGGCTCGCTTTTGTTTAAATCCACTCCCGTATCCTCGCTTGTGTTCGCACCTGGGTCCACCATACACATCTCCGCACGGTCTGCCTCCGCAGATCGTGACAGGTAGACCCAAATGGAAGATTCTGCTTTCTGAAAATTGCATTGATTTGCTTTATTTCAAAGCTGGCATGCAGTCCCTTAATTAGTGGATTTGAATGCCTATACATCCTATTGTTTTACATTCCTCAAGTACCAAAGGTTAACAATTCTGTGTATGGAGCCTAAATTACGATTCAGTGAAGGGTTTTGAATTCTCAAGAGCCTGTATTATATCTGCTTTAAATCCCAGGTCTCTTCTGCCATTTTTCTTCCGAGAACATCCCCTTCAGTGAGCTCTCAGTTTTGAAATGTATTTAACTACAGTTAATTTATTGTAATAACTAGAAAAAGTGAAATTTCCTGAGAAAATGCCATGTAAATGCTGCATAGCGGAAACCATCTGCTAAAAACAGAGGAAGAAGCTGAAATCATAATAACTTTGCAGAATTGTGATAAATTAGCAGAAATACTGAAAAAGCAAAACAGTCCTTTAAAATAAGTGGAACAAGATGAAGTTACTTCAAAAGTACTTGCTGCTTATTGCTGAGAAATGGGCAGAAAGTTTAGACAGCCAAAAAAGAATTGTCAGCAGATTAACTAAGGCTGTGCAAAACTAACGTAAAACATTGTGTAACTACCAAAGTTTAGCAATATGGACATAAACAGTGTGAGTACAAGAAAATAATTATTATAATGTGATGTATTAAATTTGTTTAGATCACAGGAATAAGGAAGGCTTGGTCTGCGTCTCAGTGTGCTTAGCTGTGGCCTGAGAGCGTGTGTAATTGTTTAGAAAGAAAGGAGTTTATGGACACTGGGGGTCTGCTGTCATGAAAGGAGACAGGAAGCTACAGTTGGGGGTTGCTGATGCTTGTACCTTTAATAAAAACTCATAATTGTTATAACTTAGAAGCAGGTTTGCAGGAAGCTCTCCACATGCTTATCTGTAAATGTAAGACAACAAGAGGCCAATGGCCCAGTGGATGCAGAGTTGGAGTCTCAGTGTTTGTAATTTGTTAACTGTGTTTTCTATGTTCTGTGGAAATACAGAAATTGTTTCATTGCTAACATATAATCTGCAGTTTTATCATTTATCTCTTACTGCATTTGATAATGCAGTTCTACACTGCAATCATCGAGTCCATCCTCACCTCCTCCATCACCGTGTGGTACGCTGGAGCCACTATCAGGGACAAACAGAGACTGCAGCGTGCTGTGCGCTCTGCTGAGAAGGTGATTGGCTGCAGACTCCCATCTCTGCAGGACCTGTACACCTCCAGGACACTGCGGCGTGCAGCTCGGATCTCAGCTGACCCTTCTCACCCTGGACACAGTCTGTTTGACCTGCTCCCCTCAGGCAGGAGGCTCCGGTCCATTCGCACCAGAACCTCTCGCCATAAGAACAGTTTCTTCCCCTCTGCTGTTGGACACATGAACAATAACCATATGACTGTCCCCGCCACTAACACATGACCCTACGCTGTGTTCACTGCATCATTCCATGTTTGCACTGATCACCACCTGCACTCATGTATATATCATGTATATATCTATCTATGTAGCACTTTTAATTCTTATTCTTATTTTTATTTTCATGTCTATTTAAACGTAATTTATGACAGTTTCCTAATGTTGTAAACCTGCTCAACATTTGGCAATAAAACCCTTTCTGATTCTGATATTGCATTAAAGATGTTTATTAAAGTTAATCCCACCATGTTAACCTTTAATTACAGGTACAGCCAGAAGTAATATAGACACATTGCATGTTTGTGCTCATTCAGAGTTGATGTTCAGTCTCTTAAAGAAGGTCTCAAGCTTTGTGAAGTGCTATGACTTCACAATCAATTGTGTAAAAGACTTAGAGCATAGAAGGCCGCATACCCGCTTACAAACACATAGAATCCATAAACCTGCCAGGCCAAATTCATTTAGCTTCCAACCACATTTTAATTTACTCGGTAACAGATGACCAGAGTCAAGGATCAGCCCTCAGAGACCCTTAGAGCTTTAAGTTTATTGAAGGTGTTATAGAAATAGGAAGTTCTGTGTCTGTTTTTAGCCATTTAAGATGTACCATTTACTGCGATCAACGTCTTTGATCTGTATTTGACGCCATAAGGGGGACGTAAACCCTGACGCTTTAAAAGTGTTTTTTGGCAGAAGACATGTGCTGATGTTTCTTCTCCTGTGTGTTAATAAACTCATCGTTTGATTGCACTCTTCTGGGCCTTCGTGGTTTGTTTCACTGCTCTACATTGATTGATCTCGCAACAGTTGTCTAAGAGAATTTGGTGTAGCTTGGGTGAGGAGATTACTTTTGACTGGCAGGAAGTCACAGAGACACACACACAGTGCTTTGACTGTTACGACACACCCACACCTACATGCACAGTAACTCACATGCACTCACATAGACACACGGGTACGCGCACACAAAGGCATTCACGTGCTTGTGCATACACACATAGACACACAAAGTTTGCAGCACACCATGGGGGTTTTATGATAGGGTCCCTTCTACAAAACTGTGTTTCACAGACAAAGGAGGGAAGATCTGCAGAGGGACACCGGCCTTGCACATCTTCCCCTCTAGAAGATGCATGCTTAAATGAAGATGAATAAAGATGAATAACGGTTTTGTGAAATGACTACTCAGTTCCGGTGCCGTCTCTGGATGCCTGAGGAACAAAAAGAAGCTGGATGGAACCATTCCTAGACAAGGGCAGAAATGTTACCACGGACAATTTTTTCACATCGCTTTCACTTGCGCAAAAACTTCTTAGACGGAAAACCACCATCCTCGGCACAGTCAACAAGATTCGCAGGGAAATTCCTCAATCCACTAGACAGACAGATCGCAATGAATTCACCACTCAGGTATGTTGCAGGTCTTTTGTGGTTCTATGTTTATGTGTTTCATTGTGTGTAAAAGGGCTATGAAAATAACAATTTATCTTATTTCTTAAGTGTTTTCAACCTCTGCTGCCACGCTGACGGCGTATGCGGCCAAACGGAAGAAGACAGTCTATATTCTTAGCAGCATGCACAGCGTGGTTCAGACTGATAACACTACCAAAAGGAAGCCAAACACTGTCACCCTTTACAACAAAACAAAGTGTGGCGTGGATGTGATGGACCAGATGGTTCGGGAGTACACTGTCCGCAGAGGAACACGGCGCTGGCCAGTTGCTGTGTTTTATAACATGATTGACATGGCAGCACTGAATGCACATGTGCTGTATCAAGCATGCACCGGGACGAAGGAAAGACGGGTGGACTTCCTGGTGGAGCTTGCAAGGGAGTTGGCTCGCTCTCATGTAGCTGCGAAGAAGGCAAGAAAAGAACAGTTGCTTTGCACACAACCCTCCACAACGAGCATTGGAAAAAGAGCCACGTGTCAGGTCAAATACAACTGCAAGAAAAATCATGCCACTGTGCAATGTGTTCACTGCAACAGATACACATGTGGTAAATGCAGACTACAGATACCATGGCAGTGCCAGGATTGTGAGTGATTGCTGAAAATGTTGAAATGTACTCACTCACTTTTTATTATTATTTGTAAAAATGTATACAAATGGTTGGATTTTTGTACTGTTTTTATCAATAAATCTCAGCAACAAAGGACAAACACCCATGTGTGTTGATTTCTCCCTAAGACGGCAAACTGAAACACTCCAAGTTGGTGACTTTTGGAGATTTATTTCCCTGGATGATTGAGAATGCAAACACAAAAGAGAGTTCACAGCTTTTAGCAGCTCCAGCACCCCCTCATCCACACACCCCCACTCCCCTCCCTCATGAATAGCTTTTTAACAACCTCATATACATATGAATGACTAGCCAATTTAGCTTCTGCCTGAAGCTAAAGCCTAGCTAGAAGCCATTTGGCTCCTCCTGGGTTTTCTAGGTAGAAACGTAAAAGCCTGGGAGTCCTAGTGTTAAAGTGCAATGCTCATAAATTGCTTGATAAGGTGCTTTTAATAAAGTGAAAGGTGTGCTCTAAAGTGCTATACAGACAATACAATATAAATAAATGCAGTAAGGGAGTCCTCTTCCTTACAGGTGGATGTGGGTGTGTGTGTGTGTGTGTGTGTGTGTGTGTGTGTGTGTGTGTGTGTGTGTGTGTGTGTGTGTGTGTGTGTGTTTGTGTGTGTGTGAGGTCAAGATGTGACCCTGTGAAGACTCCTCAAAGCTGGTGCCAGGACGTCTGGGTCCATCTAACAAAAGGCTCTTATACTTAAACAGATATACGTGTGCTTGCTATACCATAAATCAAAAATAAACTCTCCTAGGGAGTATGTGATTTATACCAAGAACACTGAGGAATGTATGCTACACAGAGTTAATACAGACCTCTTTTAGGATGAGACATCCTTTCAATCTACCAATGATTATATACTTCTAAGCATATATGAGTAAATATTTCTAAGCATATATGAGTAAATATTTCTAAGCATATATGAGTAAATATTTCTAAGCATAAATGACAATCAACAATACAAACCTATCATTCCCCCCTTTTTGACCTTTATGCTAGAAAAGTTCCCAGTTATGAATACCTCATGTCTGACAGTTTTAATGCAAACATCGTTATACTCAGCATATGTCAAATCACCCTAAATTACTGAAAAAATACAGTTTAACAAATGTATTAGCGGTTATCCCATTCATTGATCTCATCTCATGGCAAACTGCATCCTACAAGCAAACAAAGAAATTGTTAATTTAATAGTGAAAATAAGAAAGTAACATTTTCAAAAACATCTCAGCTTGGTAATGCTTCCTCCGGGTGTGCAAATCACATGTCTCTCTGCAGAGTGGTTTGAGTTCTGCAGGGCGTCATGAATGTCTCTTTCAGTTGTTTCCATCATTGTCCATAGGACCAGAGTCCAAATGTATGTAGGATAAACATTCAAACACACCAGTTTGTTTTGTTGTTTGTCAACATGGGTCTCAGCTATTTCCAAAGCTGCAGACCTCTCAGCACTCTAGTTTTATGGCCTCTACCCACCACCTCACTTCAGGCCTTCATCCTGTGAGGGGGATATTTATGACTCCTTAATTGTCCACGCTCTGCAGAGAAACACCTCTGTGGAAAGGGTGCAGAGTTCAGTTGTCTTACTGCTGTTATGATCCCAGCAGCCATCAGAGTGTCATCGTATGCACAGTATAGTGGCAAAGCATTAGGTGATTTTCATAGTAAACTGCTGTCATCACCACCATAGCTTCTGGTTCCTGTGCTTTCACAGAATCATGATGTCATCCTCGAACTCCTTCTGCGCTGTCGATGGAGCTTGGCACGCTCCTCATCCCTCGAGTTTTCATGTTCCAACGCTGCTGAAGATTTAAGGCAGAGCACGTCGTACACCTTAGTTGTCTTCCTCAGCGTCAACATTGAATCTTTTATTTTATTTAAAATCTTGCTGTGGGAAGTCTCCTGGAAGCTCAGTAGCGCAGCTCTCTCTGTGATGTCTGCTGTGCTGAAGATGATCTCTGATCCTCCTGAAGTCTCTCTCCTGGCCTCAGCTCCCATCCTGTGGACGATCCTCTCAGGCACTCCTTCTCGTCACGCATAGTCCTGATTTTGGGCCTGCTGGACCTGTCTCAAAACACTCAGCTTCTCTGCCTTCCTCCTGGTTCAGCTGATTCAGCCGTCACACCTTGCACTTGGTTGCCCTAGAGTTGATCAGAGGCTGGAGGTTGAAGTGCGAGCTTACCCTACGGGGGCTCAATCAGCACTTCTCCCTCACCCCTGAAACAACCAAGTGTGAGATTTCTCTATTGTGCTGTCTTGAGGGTGCTGGAGTTTCCTGGGACCTCGACCTCCTTGCTCGCTTCTCACTGCTGCACCTGTATTTCAGAAAGACTTCTATTTGGAGAGCATGTCAACAATCATCAAACCACATTCTTTAGTTCAGTGAACTTCACTTATAGGCCATCAAAGCCTCATCTGAACATGGATGCACCACTTGCATAGGTTTAATACTTGTAAATAAACGGCTAATCACACAAATCACTGCAACAATAATAGTAAACATTGTTTAATGTTAATTCTGGACCCCACCTCTTGACGCATGGACACTCTCATGTGTCAACTCACCAAACCTGGATCCCTGTCTTAAAAACTGGCTCCACCAGGAGCCTGCATACACACCATCATGGCCTGGAAAACAAGATCTGGAAATAAAATCAAACTTCACACTTATAAACAATTATATCACAAGGGTAATAAGCATTCAGCATCAGCAAGACAAGTGTCATGTGCAGGTTTTCTCAAAACATCAAATCACTATTATTACCATAATTCACCTCAAACATGGATCATCCCTTGTGCTCAGTTAACATTAATGTAATCAGTGACTTCCCTTAAGCAAGGTCACTCTACTCATATATTACTATGGGCTCAAAGTGGCCAGCTAAGAGCCCATATTCAACTTTTCCATAAACAATCCCTTATACATATTTCTCATGTCACTTGTCCGCTTCAGCTGAATCTTCTAAATGCAGTCTCAGAGAAACAAACATTAGCAACACACATTGATTATCCTGGTGGGCAGGCATCGGCCATCCACATTCCAGAGGTGCCATGAAAACACCATAAAGTTAGCGCTGCGCAAGTTAGTGGATGACACACACATAGTAAATTCACAGACAGAGAAAATGGCATTTAAAAGGTTAAATCGTCATGCAACCTCGAATGTTGCTGTCATCTTTCTGCTCCTGTAACAAAAACACATAAATTCATCCACCCTTTTGTCCTGTCTAGGTGGAGGTTAACCTTGAGTCGTGGCCAAGTCCTGTCAGCTTTTACCAGTCAGTCAGTTTGTTTTTTATTTCCATTCATTCATTCATTCATTCTTCCTTTGCTGATAGTGGAACCTGTTGTCGCATTTAATTTCCACTTCCAGCAAAATGACGTCATCTCAAAAAGAAAAAGAAGAACTTTAGTTTGGATTACATCGCTGAATCCTTTTTTAGGCCGGGACTTTCATTTAATATTGTCCCAATAAGTGGCTTTCTCCAGAGCCCATTTTAATGTGGAGAAAATTCACTTGTAAGGCTTTCTTGACAGGTCGTATCGCACTTTTAATTTCTGACATGCAGATCTGCTTAAAGAAAAGAAATAGACAAACAAAATCAGTGCCTGTTCAAAAGATAAAAATGAAAAATAACAGAGATTATCAAACCAAACTTTCAGTGCACTGTGAAAGTATCAAAATAAAAAGGCCTTTTTAAGTCATGACACAAGCTCCTCATCAACTTCACAACAGGAGAAGAATCATCAGCTAGATTCACTCCAAACCAACCATCAGCTGCACAACACACCACACCACATAACTATGAGTTTAATCACCAGGTCTGTGCTCTTCACTCATTTAGGCCACAGATCTATTTTATTCAATTTTCCTTTTTCCTTCATCATAAAACATGTGACATGCTGTCATGCACTTCAACACACAACAAACTCCAACACATCCCATTTACTCGTGCTAGAATTCAGTCACCTTTCATTAATCGAAAACCGATCAACTAATTTGCATATCAGCTATTAACCCACTAAGTTGACAGGACGACAGAAAAGCATGTTCAAAATAGTATCACAAAAGACAATTTCCCTCATAATGTAATTTACTTGCTGCATCAATCAAGCAGGAAGCTTCTCCCAATTTACCATTTTAACAACTAAATTTATTGTCTGATCACTGGTTGGTCAAACCAGGATTCTTTTTTCCCACAAAAGCTTAAATTGTTGTCCTGCAACCTAGAGCGTCAATTTTTTTTTCTTTCTTTTTTTTCCATTGGATAAATTCAGTATTTGATAACAAGTGTCTGCTAAAGTGACACTATTTTAACACTGATGAAAGATAACAAGCTAATTTTCATTGCATGGGTGTTTGTGTTATTAGGCAGGTCTAATGCATGTCTGTGGAGCTGCATCTCCAGCAGAGCATGTAATGTGCTATGAGTTCCACTGGTCTTTGCATCACACGAGGTGACTTGGACAAGATGATAAACAGACTCACGCTTAAGATGTTGTCTAGTCTTCCTGAGTTATTTTGTGTTTGTATTAGTAGGGTTAAGGCATGTTCTGTGTGATTTTGTATATGTTTGTATATGTTTCAGACTCCTTCACAATTTTCCAACTTAAGCAGTCAGTTTTCTTTTCCCCAGGTTTGCTAACCCAAATTTTGATTTCCCACATTAAATAATTCCTATGTGTTCTCACCTAATCTTCTCACTCTGTTGTCCTCTCCCACTTCAACAGTCCCGGCAGTTCTCCTTCAGCTTTGTCCTGTGTTCCACTGTCTCTTCTTGCCATTTTACTCCACAGGTGGCAAATGTCAAACTCCAACTGTTCAGTTCTCTTCAAACGTTTTCTTCACATGCATAGTGAAGTTTCAGCTTGTTGTAGACACAGTGCCATTCATCCGATCAGTCAGGATGATGGGTTTGCTCTTCTCTGATGCTGTTTGTCCACATTGCTGCTGTTTGCTGGGACTCTTTGGTCAGGACTTGCTGCTGTCTCTTTATCATGTTATTGCTTTGGAGCTGCATTCCTTGTCTTCAGGGAGGGGTGAGAGCTTGCTTGCTTGTGAGGTTGAGAGACACATACACATTGTGCTGTAAATCAGTCAGCCAGAAACTTGGCCTGCATGTTTCCAATGATGTTAAACTATCATTCTCTTCCGACTGCTGCATGTGGAAAATTGATTCAGGTCTGCTTTTCACCTGAATCTGACTAACTAAGACATTTTCATTATTATCATCACTGCTTAATCAACACACATCTCCCCCTCTCTCTCTGTGTGTGTGTTTTTGTGAACAATCCTTTCTTAAAAGCAGAAAATAAGATTGTAGTTGTTCTTGGCTGATCAACACAAAACCTTCTCCCTATGATTTATTTGTCATCTAAAATATAAATTCTTTCTCTTTTTCATCTGCATAAATAAATCTCATGGCTGACGATACCATGGTGATCCATAAATATGATCACCAGTTCATTTAATTATTTTTTAACCCAACAAAACAAATAAACAAAAAACATGATGCTGATGCTACACACACGAGTCAAGGTGCAGAAAAACTGCTCATGGAAACGCTGCACACTCTCTGTTTCCCTCTCTTTGAGTAGTTCTCAGACAGCTCTTGATCTGATAATGTGTAGCTTGCTCATCAGCTCAGAAAAAAAAAAAACTGCAACGCAACATCACATAGTAGTTGCATGCTCTGCCCACAGCGGCAAAGTCTTACACTTTCATATTCAATGCAGCTTCTCCATCATGTACTTTTAGATGTTTCATACATGGTTCAGCATTTTAGTTGTTTTCACAGGCGTGCTGTATATCTCAACAATGGCTCATAATAAGACGACAGTCTTTCACACAGGTCAAGTGCCTCTATGCACTTCATTAGTTTAAATGTTTACCTATATCACTTAACCTCACATGTCATTGTACTGAATTTGAGCAACCACAAGCTTAATGTAGATTACTTTTAACAACTATCCACCTCAATTAAATCTATGGTCTGGCACACAGGCTGCTGTCGATCAGGGCAAGCTAAAGAGCTAACATTTTTTGTCAGCAAGGGGTGGGGGGAAAGCCACCCACCAGAGCACAGCTGCTGATGTGGGCTGGCCTTTTCCACACACTCTTCAAGGCTGGTGTGTTTTCTGAAAACTTCTAACATCTGAATCTCTTCCATTTATAAGCCTGTGATTAACCGCACGGCTCAGGTCCGCGTGAAACCCGCGCGACCGCGCTCGCGTGCGTCCGCGCAGCTGTGGAGCCTTCACTCTCTCTCTCTCTTTTTTTTTTTTTTTTTTACATAAATACTTTGCTGCCAGGAGCAAAGTCCAGCACAAACGTCTGTCTCCCTCCGACTCACTCTTGGTTGCTTAGAAACCCATGATAACAACAACAGTCGGTGTCACAGACCACATGTTCTGCTCCGCACACACTCACACACAACAACAACAATGACGACGACGACAATGACAACAACACAAAATAGGCCTACTGTCCAGCACAATCTGGACCCCACGGAACTTCTCAACATCCCACTGAGCAGTGGAGAACTCACTACAGTACCCCACAAAGCGGTCTGTATTTCACCCCACTACGACGGCGAACCAAAAAAGTTCGAACTGCGCAACTCTGCGACTTAATGCTTCTGTACAAAAAACCCAACTGAGCAGCTTTGTACATCGCCCCACTTAGACGGCGAATTTTAGCCCCACTGAGCGGCCACTGACAACACCCCACTGAGCGGCGAAGACGTACAGTTATAGAGTTGGACTCTAAACTTACTCGGTGTTGCTTAGCGTGTAATATCAGCCTCAAATCCCGCCGATCGCCATTCATCGAGGAGAAACGACAGACAGCAAATCCACAGGAACTTCCTGGCTGACGTCAGTCTTTCAGCGTGCCTCTCCCCCCCTTGGTGAATGTCGATTCCAGGGATCCGGCATCGAAGGACCAATTAATGATAGGTTTGTAGCTTGTACCTATCCGCTGGAACATTGAAGACAATATAATTACACTGCGAAGCAAGACTCAAGTAGGCAAAGTTCTTCATGGTACTCGTGCACGGAGAGACCGAAGAGGCGCCGCTCCCTCGCCTGACCCGGTTGCTCTCTCCGTTCTCCCGTACCACTGCCCTTTTATTGAGGTTACATGAATATGCATAGGTTCATTAACATATGACGTCTACATTCACACAAAGAGTACCTTACCTGTGTGTGTGTGTGTGTGTGTGTGTGTGTGTGTGTGTGTGTGTGTGTGTGTGTGTGTGTGTAGAAATATATGTAGAAATATCCTGTCTCAGAGTGATGCTGAAAAACTAGTTCATGCATTTATTACTTCCAAGCTGGACGACTGTAATTCATTATTATCAGGATGTCTTAAAAACTCCCTGAAAAGTCTTCAGCTGATCCAAAATGCTGCAGCAAGAGTCCTGACAGGGACTAGAAAGAGAGAGCAGATTTCTCCTGTTTTGGCTTCCCTTCATTGGCTTCCTGTTAAATCCAGAATTCAAAATCCTGCTCCTCACATACAAGGTCTTAAATAATCAGGGCCCATCTTATCTTAATGACCTTGTAGTACCATATCACCCTATTAGAGCGCTCCGCTCTTGCTCTGCAGGCTGTTAAGGTTCAAAAATATCGGGGATGGAGACAAGAGAAAAACCACAATAACAACACTGGTCCGGTCGGGTTGAGTCAAACGATGATTTAATGATCACACGCGTGGGAGATGGACACTGATGCAGACAGCCTCAAAATCTCAAAATGGTGGAGCATTGCTCAAACTTTTATAGCCTCTGGTGCCTCCACCTTATCATACAAAGCATAAACATTCACATGCCTTCTTCTCACACAGCGCCTAAGCTACGACCTTGGCTCTCCGTTTATCTGCTCCTGCTGAGATGGGGCAGAAAACTCCAGTATGTTCTGTTCTCTTTTAATCAGACAAATAAGGCAATGACTTTCTGCAAACAGTATTTCTTATAACTCAGCAGTATAATGCATCATAAAACAATATCATTCATTCACAATAAGTCAACAGTTTAATATAATGCACATCAGTTTAACTGATGCAATAGTTATCAGCTTCTTCTAATTCAGGAGAATAATGCAAACTAAAACTACATAATAATTCACAATCTTTAATTCGGGGTATAGCATGGCATAAAATAATATTATAATCTAACAATTCCCCCTGATGAGGTCATTAGAATAATGACCTCACCAACACCCTTCAATTCAGTGTGGCCGGGTTCATCTCTTCTCACTCCTGAGGTCCTCTGTCCCCCTGAGGGGCGAACCATATGTGGGATGACCTCTGTGTTTGCGCAGTTCAGATGCAAGAAAAACTATTATTCCAACAATAGCGGGTACAGATGACACTCCCCAGGTCTCCCACAGCTTTTAGCCTTTATTTTATTGTTGCAGCTACCAGTGTCGTCCAGTTGGGTGATCCTCTGCTCTTCATTCTTCAACCTTAGGGGTTAGACAACCCTTCAGTCGTGGCACAGATCAGGGGATTATTCTGCCCCGATTTCAAACAACGATCTGTGTATCCTCCAGAAAAAAGGAACAGGAAGGTGTTCCCCTTTTTGCCCAAAAGCCTCTCGAACTTCGTTGGTCTGGTGTTCCCGGATTTCCGCCAACCCCTTCATGGTTATTGCTGTGTTTATGGGATCCATCTTTTTTGTGGTGACTAGCTGGAGCCCAAACGCCATGACCTTTGGACCCAGTTGATGTCTCGGCAGTCACTGTGTCTGTCTCTGCTACGGAGGATCCTCGCATATCTGTGACCTCGTCTGGTGTCTGTTCCTTTCTCTGTAAGAGACAGAAAACCAAAACACCTCTCTTCCTAACCCTAATAATCTAATGTTGTTATCTATTGACCTTCTAGTGATTCAGAATTGGTTTTAAAATATTTCAGAATGTCCCAGGGACTTATTCTAATCATATCCTATGTGTGTGTAAGCGTGTTTGCATTTAGCCCTCTGCACTCAAGGCATTTCCTACACTTTATCAGCCCGGACAATCACGCCGAACGAAGCTTCTGACCTTCAAAAGGCCGAGTGCCAACTCGTTATAAGCACATTTGCAATGTGTGTCTGAAAATTATTGAAACCCTCTCTTTTTAACAAAGACAAAGAAATTAACAAATCTTCTAAACGCTATTCACTTCATTTCAATGAGTAATGATTAAACATGAAAATAATGGTTTATGCTTCTCACTGATTCTCTACAAAAGTCCGTCTTCTCGGACCGCTATTAGCTTAAGCTTTACCATACCTAAGGTATTAAAGACACAAATGAAGTTATAAAATGTTCAAATAATCCTTGTTTGATGTTAAAACTCAACTTCCCCTCTCCCCCTTTTTTGACACATTCCAATGTGTCAAATCAACAGAGCTAGAACATTCAAAATAAAAAAGTTAGGCAGCTACAAAGTTTCCCAGACTCTTAAGGTGATCTGCGTGTAACGTTCTGACTCAGGTATTTAATATTTTAATAAATGTCATGTAATTAACTGCCACTATTTAAACTAAACTTAAAGACATAATTGAAGAAAAGATCACAAAAAATAACATGATATCAGTGTTTTGTAAGCGCGTGCGGCCTTCTATGCTCGAAGCCTTTTCCCTCAATAGATCAGTCAGACATTCGCGCTGACTGTAGCTTTTAACCCTTATTAACTTGAGCACAACTCTACAATGAGCAACAAGTTGCAATATGTATGAAAATGATCATGGTTACACCTGCAATGGAACATTATATCATTATCCTAACACCTGTAAATAGAAGATTCATCAGAGGTTATAACAATCACAGGAACACAGATGTTAGTATAAGGTCAAAAGCTTCAATAAACGATCATCGATGCAATGCTTGTTGCATGAATCTCCTACAATAATAATGCTGATATTAAAATAACAGTAAAACCCCCTTTTATCCCGTTTCACTTGACCCATAAACGTTTATAAATGCCTCTTTTATTCTTAATTTTATTTCCCCCTGTTCTCCCCTTACTGACCACAGCAGGGGGATCTTAGTTTTGAATCAGCCATGAATCCAGCTCACCTGATTCATCAGTGAGCTCCACCATCACTGGCGTCTGACAGGGTGGCGCTGCATACTCTTCCTTTAATGTCACTATTTTCAACCTGTTAATTAGAGTGTTTAAACCTGAAGTCGACTACGTCCACAACAAGTCAATACAGCTGTAAATGTGGCCAATTATCAATCTATTACCAATTAATTGTTATTTAGTTTCAACTCCAGATTTTAAATTTTTTACCAGTTGTAATTAGTTTTTACCAATTCTTTGCTAGTTTAGTCTAGTTTTTATTTTCTAAAAATCCTTAGTTTCAGTTTAGTTTTAGTTGTGTTTCGCAAAGATTAAGTGTACAAAATCTCAGTTCCATCATATCAATCATGCTCTCCTGGTTATCCTTGGGTGTTGAGACTAATAACTATTAACTTGCCGCACCAAGTGTTCCTAATTTTGGTTGAAGTGGATTAATAACCTTTTTAAGGTGATTGTTTCACACATTTATTTAGATGCCCCAGTCCTGTTATCTCGGGATACATCACGCTGCCTTATCTGGGGTTAGCTGTTTTCGGGGGGATGCGGGTTAAGTGGGGGAGCTCTTCAACGAGGGGGAGAGTGCTCCCCTGATGAGCCCTTCAAGGTAAACTAGGTTAACCTTCTTGTGTGAGCTTTTAAAGTGCACTTTAAGGTTTGTGGGATTTTTCGTGTCATAAATGTCCCTCATAACCCCCTGATGACCCAGTACTTCATTTTTGCGCACTGTAGTACACATTTAGTTTTTGCTTATAGCTCTCATACTCTACTTGTCACTCCTCTAAGTCCTGATGTTTCTTAGAGAGGACAACAGTACCTTTAAAATTATATCACATATGTGGGGGTGTGGGCTTGCCAATTGTTTTTCCCACCTTTTCAAAATGGCTGGCGTGCCCACAAGCACATTTTATGGAAGAAAGAAAGGTAAGCTTTATATTTACATTTAAGATGTTTTGTTAAACTCAGATTTTTATTTTATTCAAAAAATAAACATCTAGTAAATGATTTGAGGGGTCTTTAAGAATTAGGCTTATTTTGTTTCACAGAGAACATGACTAATTTATTAATGTGTGCTCTACACATTGGGACTTTGTACTTATATTTATTTCACTTTTTCCTAATAGAAAACTTTTGACAAAGGCGGAGAGAATTCTTAACAGAATTATTGAGGGAGATTCAAACACAGATTTTTTCAAAATATGAGAGGGTCAGGACCCACTAGAAGCCACACAAAGATTATCGAGATGCAGTGGCAGATGTAATAGAGAAAAACACAGGGCCACCTGAAATCTGTCATCCTATCTGGTGCAAAACCAACATATAGGAGAATCTGGAATTTTTGATTTTGAGTTAAAAATAAAATATGGGTAAAATGCAGAAATCTTTTCCAGTAAAGTAAAAAAAATAAGAGTCGGAATTATATTTGAATCCATGACACCTAATTGTTTCTACAAGATCACGTCGTTGCTAAAAGTTATCAGTGATCTCAATGTGTGAAAAGAACTCACAGTATCTGGAGTTCAGGCTCCTCTTGGCTGAAATGGTTAACAGTCCAAGGCATTTCAGTTGTAGAATGGTTGGGTGCAACAGTAAAACATATGTGAGATGAGGGAAGTGCCAGATGTTCCTTTGTGTCTCCAAATAAAAATCAGTACTTCCTCAGGTATCCTAAATAAATTGACTTTTGTGAAATAGAAAGCCCAGTGCAATCACTTGTTCCTGAACCAATGGCTTACAGCTAGTGAAGTGTCAGTGACTTCTAATTTGATCCCTGATCTACAGTTTTATGATATTGTTATATAAATAAGTTTTAATATCCTGCTTACAAAAATTTCAGTGGAACGTGTAATCTTCTTAAATAGCTCTTGACTGTTGTTAGTTTCACATTCGTGATCAATGAACTCCCCTTGTGCCCTGTAGTGCACATGTTCTAAAATTTAAATAAAATTAGTTAAAAACAATTTTGTTTTTGTAATGTGTTTATTTTACCGTCCCAACACTTGATTTATCTTAAAAAGAAAAAAGAAAAAGAAAAAATGAAAATACTTATCAATGCAACTAAACACATTTTGCTATAAATCTAGTTAATTTTGTGAACATGAAACATTTTTGTTTTGATTTTATTACCGTTAACGCAAACTTTCTCCACTTCTAGTTTTCATTATTTCATTTGTTATCTTTAATAATAATAATCTTCTCTACACCCTTGAATAAACATACTTAATATGATCAACATTTTTGCTGTGTATCAATTCACTTTTTTTTTTTTTTTTTTTGATTCAAATGCTCCAGCCTTATGTGGTTTGTGACATGTGTTGATCTAAACCTCCACTCTGTCTCTAACTGTTTGAAGAATTAAATTCAGGGTCAAATTTTGAGAATTTGACCATAAGTGAAAGTTATGGCGTTATCACCCCCTTTGGGGATTACCTTTTTCCAGTTTTGATGATATTCCTCCCCATTCTCTATTTTTTGCAAGTACCCCTCTTCGGTGTCGAGAAACTGTTGGTGTGATCAAGCGGGTGCTGTAAAAACAAAAGCTCAGGACAGAACAGTCACCAGTCATGTACTTCATTCAAAATTAACATATATCGAACCTCATATTGATCCTCTGAGTGTAATGGTACATTTTAATTTGCACTTCTCCAAACTAAAAACAATATTTTCTTTATTTTACTCTTGTTCTTGTGCAGCACCACCCCTCAGCACATGCCCCTGTTATTTTATCTTACTTTTAAATTGTTGACTGCTTCAAGAAAGCGCCCAAAAGACGGGGACCAGTGTTTATCATTACATATCTCCATTTTGAGTGTGGCTGTCTATCATTCCCCTGTTATTCATAGACCTCGGTGGAGGGTTGTTTGTTTGTTTGTTTTTACCTCTATAAAATTAATTGACTTTTACAGTGACCCACTATGGTCAATAATAACATGTTCAGTCATGAGTGGAATCAAACCTTTTCTTCACTTTAGCATTTAACATTCCCAACCATATAATATGATACATTAATTAAAACACAGCTACTAAAACACAATTTTCTTAATGCAAACATCAGTAACTCAAAATTAGCAACTAAAGGGTTAAGTCTTCATTTCACAGTGCTGTGAAGCTACAGCTCTTTAATCTCTGACCTCCTTCTGTTCTTGCAAAACAAAACAAAGCAAGACAAAACATCCACCCTTCTTCTGCAGGCTGGGTGAATTGTCTGTGGACGTTCAATAATCCTAAAGTCGGCACCGTTTTTATCTCAGTATCAAGTCAGTTAAACTCTTAGTCGTCAGTCCATCACAGTCCAGTCATGCATACCTCCACACACATTCATACCAGATATTGCTGATAATGGAGTCTCACGCACAACCTATTCGAGGCTCCATCACCAGCAAGATGACGTCATCATTTTAAAGGAAACAGTTCCTTGTTTGTTTTTCCTTCTTTGGACTGGATTGACTCGCTGCAATCCTTTTAGGCTTCAGGATCAGTGTCCCATATAAGTGAATTTTCTCCCAAGCTCATTATAATCATGGAGAAAAAATACTTTGCGACTGTTTTCAGTAAGAATATTTTATAGCGCTTTAAAGTTCAATCTCTCAGGCCTGGATTAAAGAGCTGATTTGTTAAATCAGGAACTCACAAAATACCAAAATATCACCACCGGTGGATCACACCTCTGATGTTCTTATCTCAGTGCACTGTAACAAAAGAAAAAACAAACGTAACCAATAAAACACTCATATAATAACAGATACTGGGGCCCATTGCAAACATGTCCAAAGTTCAAACCATCTTTCTCTCTCTTAGAGAAAGAGAACAATCCAAACCTCACTGATAGAATCAACCTAGTGTCCAACAAAACCCAAAAATCAACCAAAACTTCACACACTATATTTTGTAGGCATACAGGCACCATAACTCCTTTTTTCACTGACAAAAACATATTGGATTGACTTAATTCAATAGTGGACACTGGTTGCACACAAATGTTTTGCTTTGGCAGAAACTTAAACAACTGAGTCAAATAAACACAATCTTTTCATATTCTCTCCGAAATAAAACTCACATCGTTCACTCATCATTTTCACTCTGTACCACTGCTCCTTATCAGGCTGTGTGAAGCACAGTACACAATTCAGTGGAGGCCTTAAGCCATAAACAGACATCACGCACAGACATTGTTTTCACAACCAAACTACTTTAAACCTTGTCCCCTAAATCTACACAAATGCCCTCTGTGTGGCATGAAATGCATTTAACCAATAAACCATCAATGAGTTCTTATTGTTGTAAACGACTCCATATTTGGATGTTTGTGTGCAGCATTTATTAGTAAAGCATTCTTCATTGCATCAGCGTGTGTGTGTATCACTCTTTATTGCACAAGCTTGTAAATATGTGTGTGTGTGGATCACTTCTCAGTGAATTGAATCAGCATTTCGATTATTATTATTATTATTTTTTTTTCTTGCACGTGTGTGTGTCATTTCTCACTCAATCAACGTGCATATGTGCATATGTGTGTTTCTCTTCATTCTGAGTCAATGCATGTGGATGTGTGTGTTTGTGTGGGTGTTTGTGTTCATCACTTTCCTGTTCTGGTGTTCTGGGTAAACCACGGCCTGAAGCGTGCCCTGGGGTCCTGCCCTCCTCCTTTTCAGTCCGTTTGCATCCGTTGGTGCTGCTGCTCAAAGTTCTGTCCATACTGGTTCTGGCCCCCATTGAGGCAGGTCTTTTTCTCCAGTATCCTGCATCTCCTCCTTAGCTTGACCCTTTTGCTTCTTTAGCTCCTTCAGGGTTTTGATACGCAGCTCAATCGTCTGGATGTCAGTGTCAAGCTCCAGTCTGCGCTGCTGCTCCAGCTCTTCCTCTGTTTCTCCCAGCCAAGTCAAGATTTTGTTCAGGTCAAAGTTCAGCTGCTGTCACTGCTGCTCGTTCTGCTTTGTTCTCATCTCCTTGCTGAGGTCCTGAGCCTGATTTCAAGTCGTGTGTCTGGGACTCCAAGTCTGATGGGTTCGATAATCAGCCAGCTCCTCCTGAGCCACGCTCAGTTTCCTGCTCTGATGCCTTGAGCTCTTACTGAGAGGCAGAAACCTCACAATCTTTTCCGTCCACTTCAGATTGAAGTCCATCGATGTTTTCCTTGCTTTGCTCCACGGCCTTTTGCGGCTTTGCTGTTCGGCTCTTCTCAGAGGTCAGCTCCTGGCCGAGCCCCGACATCTGTGCCTTCAGCATATTTTCTCCATGTGTTTTGTCCATTCTGAGGTGCCTCCTGACCTCAGTTACTCCTCCTGTTTCTGGCACGCCCTTTTTGCTGCCTGATGGTCATTGTTGGTCCGTCACTGTCCTGCACAGTTTTAATGCAGAGTGGTTAAGGTCAGCATGGTTTTGCTCGGCCTCACTTTTCATCTGGGCTTAATGGGCGTCTCGTCACAGCTCTGTCAGCTGAAGCTGTCTTTTTCCATATAGCAAGAGTTTGAAGAGTGTGTGAGAGGGGTGTGTCCGATCAGGCACAACGCTGGTGGCTTTGCGAGTGCCTCGTTTTCCAAATCCAGATGTTTATTTGTCAAGTACACAGCAACAGAGAGAACAGTCTGTTGTTGGGATGGCTGAGACCTTCACGATCTTCCTGGTCTTGGTCCAGCACCGCCTGCTGTAGATTGAGTGCAGGTCAGGGTGCTCGGAGCGGATGATGAGCTCAGAGCGGATGGTGCGCTCAGCTGATTTCACAACCCTCTGTAGAGCTTGTCTGTCCGGCATGGTGCTGTTCCCGAACCAGACAGTGATACAGCTGCTCAGTATGCTCTCGATAGTTCCTCTATAGAAGGTGGTCAGGATCCGTGGTGGGAGCCGGGCCTTTCTCAGTCTTCTCAGAAAGAAAAGACGCTGACGGAAATCTCCCCGTGTAGTGAAACGGGCCTTGGATTTAACACTCTCCGTCTCTGCTGCATGAGATCGTTTTCCTGCAGCACTGTTGACGTTTTCAAGTTGTTGTTGTGGGTCCAGCTGCTTTAGCATATGGTCAGGGTCACATCAAAGATGGTAAAGGAGAGAGCAAAGATGGTAGAGGGGAGAGCAGGAGTCCAGGGTCCGCCTCGGCTTCCCGGGCCGACAAAGCAGCCTGTAATCAAGCATAAAGAGAAAAAACAAAACAAACACAAAACAAAAACAAACGAACAGGAAAATGATGTTATTTTGGCTGCATTATTCAGAGAGGGGAGAAACAACGGGACCAGGCCCTGTGTCAGCCTTCTCTCCCCCTTTTTTTGTTTTTTCTCTCCATATAATCCACTCATGACCCACTAAGCTGACAGGACAACACAGGTACATGTTAAAATTCTTAAGATCATGTTTAAAAGCACAAAAATTGGAATTTTCTTTCATTTAGTAATCACTTGTATTAATCAATCAGCAGAAAACCTGTCACAATTTGACTTTTATTAACCACTAAATTTGTCATGTCTTTTTTTTTTTTTTTTTGAAGTTAAGTTGTTGTCCTGCAACTCAAGGAGTTTATTTGTTAGTAGTGGATAAACTTTATTATTTAACGGAGGGTATATGTTAAGTTTCACTGCTTTCCTTGCTGGAAAATCTTCACATGTTCATGGGTGTAAGCTGTTTCTTCATTGCGTGTATGTGCGTTTGTAAATGGGCTAATTTAACGTTTTTTCTCAAACGAGGCATTTCTCTAGCATGTGCCTCTCTCTCACATTTCTCTGCTTGTGTGTGTTTTTGTTTCACCTTTTGTTGTGATGCTCCGGACGCCTTCCCAACCTGCACAAGTCTGTTGGCCCCAATTTTATTAATCAAAAACTTCTCTTAATTTCTCCTTTAATTCTCTGCTAGCTGCTGTCTTTTCCACAGCTGCTGATTCTTGCTGAGTTTGGTTTCCATTACTATAATTTGTTTCTGCCGCTGTGCTTGTGGGGGCAGTTGGTCCAGGCCCGTAGCCACCTGTATCAACACACTGAGAGATTTATTTAATATCATTTTCATCACTGTTAAATAGACCAGCAGGCAAGACGCCCACCTTTGCACTGCAGACTATATGCCAGTCTCCCAACACACTCCTCTCTGAGTTTCAGTTTTAAAACCCAACATCATTCACACCGTAGTCATTCAAAACCTTATTTGTAATATTATAATCAGAAAAATCAGCGTTTTAATTACAGGCATGTATCATTGTTTGCAACTCATAATTATAAAGCTCAAAAACACGCTAAACAGGAAGCAAAGTCCTCTGTGCGCGTCACCGCTCATTTGCATGTTCACACACAGTCTAAAAATAGCTTGCAGCACTGCAGCTGCACTGTCGTCACACACAGGGTCACACAAAGCTCAGACAAAACTCTTTTATTTTATATTACAAAGACGTCTTATATTTACAATCACTGACAGGCCTGACAGATTCATCGCCTAACAAATTTCGACAAATTTAACCATAACAGGTCCAACCGAAGAAAGGTAACTTTTTTGTAATCAATCAAACAGTATCTGTTACTTCTGGAACAGTTTCTGACCTAATTTCTAAAATCCCTAACTCAATTTAACAGTATCCAAAAAAGCACATAACACCATTCCAAACGGTGAAGTGGTGAAACCACTTAGTTGTTCTGGAGTGCCCCAGGCTCCACAGTGACCAACTGACTATCCCTCAAAGAGGACGGGCATTGAGCGTCCCCAACCCCGGCAAGCGTTACCTCTGAGCAATGCGCTTCTTAGCGGTCCAACCGCCGTTCTATAACAATTTATAACAATTTGAAACAACAGTCAACACCCTAAAACAAGAGTCTGACTAAGGCAAGTGCAACCTAGAGGTCAATGGAGCCTACCCTCACTTATAATCACACAGATCCACACTTATAACCAACTTGGACTTTAACCAACAAAATGACCAATTCCCTACCAAACTTGAGCCTTTATCTCAATTCCTTGGGACTCTAACCCAACATTTCTTTCATAGTTTTTCACTTCATTTAAGACTCTTAGCCGACTTTAACTGCATAACACACGGTGATTCTCATCAAAATCAAAACAGACCCTCTACCAGTAATTTCAGTGAGTAGACTTTAATTTAGTCATATCCAATTTGGCACACTTTGGAAATAATTCAACAGGTAGTGCCTTACCTTTAGATAAGCCGGCTTTTGTCCACTCACGTCAGACCACTGGCTCGTGCCTGTCCGTTCGACAACCTCGGACCGTCCAAACTTTTAAATTCCACCCCAATACCACAGGACGAGCCCCCAAAATGTTAAGGTTCAAAAATATTGGGGGTGGAGACAAGAGAAAAACCACAATAACAACACTGGTCCGGTCGGGTTGAGTCAAACGATGATTTAATGAACACACGCGTGGGAGATGGACACTGATGCAGACAGCCTCAAAATCTCAAAATGGTGGAGCATTGCTCAAACTTTTATAGCCTCTGGTGCCTCCACCTTATCATAAAAAGCCTAAACATTCACATGCCTTCTCTCACACAGCGCCTAAGCTACGACCTTGGCTCCCTGTTTATCTGCTCCTGCTGAGATGGGGCAGAAAACTCCAGTATGTTCTGTTCTCTTCTAATCAGACAAATAAGGCGATGACTTTCTGCAAACAGTATTTCTTATAACTCAGCAGTATAATGCATCATAAAACAATATCATTCATTCACAATAAATCAACAGTTTAATATAATGCACATCAGTTTAACTAATGCAATAGTTATCAGCTTCTTCTAATTCAGGAGAATAATGCAAACTAAAACTACATAATAATTCACAATCTTTAATTCAGGGTATAACATGGCATAAAATAATATTATAATCTAACAGGGGCAAAGACAGTCAGATGGAGTAGGATGATGTAAACAAAGAGTGAGGCAGAGATGCTAACACATGTATATCCAGTGTTGGGAGGGTTACTTTTGAAATGTACTCCACTACAGATTACAGGATACATGCCCCAAAATGTTGTTTGCAATGTATTCTATTAAGTTACTCAGTGTGAGTAATGTATTCTAAGTACTTTGGATTACATAATATTGTCATGCTTTTTACAACTACGTAAATGTACTATTACTGAAGGCTACTCGCAAACAAGCTAACATTGCTAGCTGGCGTTAGCTGGGGTTAGTTCACAGACTGCATTCAGAAGTGCACATTTGCAGCTAGCAGGTTGTTAATGCTATCCAACAAGTCTAACAGTCTATGAACTAACCTCAGCTAACGCCAGCTAACAATGTTAGCTTGGTGACGAGTAGCCTTCAGTAATAGTAGTAAATCACACAGCAATAGTACATCGAAGATATTAAAGTGGCACATAATCCAGTTAGCTACCAGAACTAAAACAAGCTAGCTGCAGTAGGCTAATGTTAGTCTTTTTTAAAAAACAACTTACTTCCAGAAGTTTCTTTAGGTTGGAGTCTTTTGACGCTGAGAGCAGATTGGTTGCTGGCAAACAAAGTTTGCATTGCACGCTCAGATTTCATCCATCCCTTTCTTCTCTAAATGTAAATTGGTGATTGCACTGGCTCCGGGTCCATTGTGTAACCGAGGCCACCAACGTTAACAGGACACTTACATTAGAGCCTCTAACTGTGTATTTTGTTGGAGAATTAGAGAGGGGATAGCCTAACATATGAAACAGGAAAAGACCGCCATGTAATCCATTTATTTCAACAAAGGAACTGCATTCTAATGATCATCTTTTAAACGGTAACTGTAATGGAATACAGTTACTCATATTTTGTATTTTAAATACGTAACGCCGATACATGTATTCCATTACTCCCCAGCACTCCCCAACACTGCACATATCTGTGTTGAAGATGATTGTTAAAGAGAGATAATCCATAAAGTGAAGGGTATCAGTCAATAGATGGCGAGTGAGCTGAATTTGTTTCCTATGTTACTTTGTATTTTACTATTTTATAGTAACCCTGTTAGCAGCTTTGTAAAAATATAGTTTCTTTTGTAGAACATGGTAATGTGTTATTGAATGTGGAAATTGTGTAATGTAAGCTTATAAAATGAAAGCGTTTTCTGTATCATCCTATAATACTGTACACATCATTACAGTTAGTACACATGCAGAACTGCAGCATCTGATCCATTTATAGAAGGCTTGCATCCTAACAGTTGAAGTATTGTTTGGATTAAAAAAGCACATGAAGTATCTTAGATTAGCTGTATTCAATGACGAGTGTATGTCATGTCTCTTTTCTTTCTTCATCTTTTTTTGGCTATTCCCTTTAGGGGTTGACGCAGTAGATCATAGGTTTCAAACTCTGGCCCGTGGGCCAAATTTGGCCCGCAGCCTAATTACATTTGGCCCGCAAAGCCATACCAAATTAATTACTATTAGAGATGGCCTACTGGTATTATACAGCTAATATATATATTGTTTAGTATTAAGCTTTGCTTGTTCCATATACAGTTTTCCAGCAAAACTTATTTGAGTCCATAAGAAAAGATTCATTCTTATATCTGGAAGAAGATTTTTTTTCCAATAAATATTAACGTTAGCCCGCGACTTTGTTCCAGTTTTGAATTTTGGCCCACTGTGTTTTTGAGTTTGACACCCCTGCAGTAGATCATCTCCCTTTATGCTACCCGATCCCTAGCATACTTTTCTGTCACACAAACCCTTTACCTGTCCTCCTACATCCACTACATCCCTAACCTCCTATGAAGGCTTTCTCTTTACTTCCTGCATGGATCTTTTGTCCAATATATCCACTATCCCTCCTCTGAACATATCCAGACAATCTGAGTTTTGCTTCTCTTACTTTGTCACCAAACCGCTCAACCTGAGCTGTCCATCTGATATACTGATTTTGTCCTCCTGGTCACTCTCAACGAAAATTTTAACATCTTCAGCTCTTCCACCTCCAGCACCTCCTTTGGTCAGAGATAAGATAAGATAAGATAAAACTTTATTAATCCCTTGGGTGGGTTCCTCTGGGAAATTCGGTTTCCAAAAGCAAATAGAAATAAAAATAAAAATACAAGTGAATTGCACATTTCAAGTATTGAGGTCTATTGCACCGTTGACTATTAACAAAAGTATTGCACAGTGAGGTGAAGAGGCACTACAGCTTAGTTGTTCCCCCCTCCTTTGTCCTCCTGTCTCCCCTCCCTCTCCCCTCCAGTTAAACAGTCTGATGGCGTGTGGGACAAAGGAGTTTTTAAGTCTGTTGGTTCTTGTCTTGGGGAGAAGCAACCTGTCACTGAACAGACTCTTCTGGTTGTTAATGGCCGTGTGCAGAGGATGCCCAGCATTGTTCATAATGTCCAGCAGTTTCTTTAGTGTCCTTTTCTCTGCCACTGTCACCAGAGTGTCCAGCTTCATGCCGACCACAGAGCCAGCCTTCCTGATCAGTTTCTCCAGCCTGCATGAGTCCTTCTTTGCTGTGCTGCTCCCCCAGCACACCACAGCATAGAAAAGTACTCCAGCAACCACTGACTGGTAAAACATCCTCAGGAGCTTCCTGCAGATGTTAAAAGACCTCAGCCTCCTGAGGAAGTACAGTCGGCTTTGGCCTTTTTTATACAGGTGCTCTGTGTTGCATGACCAGTCCAGTTTGTTGTCCACCCACAGCCCGAGGTACTTGTACTTGTTGACCACCTCCACCTCCTCCCCCTCTATCTGAACCGGCAGTGGACCTTCTCTGGACCTCCCGAAGTCCACAACCAGTTCCTTAGTCTTTGAGGTGTTGAGTTGCAGGTGGTTTGTGTGACTCCATGCGACAAAGTTCCTCACCAGACTTCTGTACTCCTCTTCCTGATCATCCCAGATACACCCCATGATGGCTGTGTCATCTGCAAACTTCTGAATGTGGCATAATTCAGAGTTGTAGCAGAAATCAGAGGTGTACAGGGTGAAGAGAAGAGGGGACAGCACAGTTCCCTGTGGTGCTCCTGTGCTGCTGACCACAGTGTCAGATGTGATGTCCTTCAGCCTGACGTACTGTGGTCTGTCAGTGAGGTAGTTGGAGATCCAAGCCACCAGGCAGGCGTCCACTTCCATCCTGTTCAGTTTTTCCTGAAGCATACAGGGCCGGATGGTATTGAAGGCACTGAAAAAGTCAAGAAACAGGATGCTGACCGTGCCTTTTCCCCCATCCAGGTGTGAGTGGGCTCTATGTAGGAGGTACAGGATGGCATCCTCCACTCCGACATCTGCCTTGTATGCAAACTGTAGTGGGTCCTGGGCATGTTGTACCTGTGGTCGGAGGAGGTTGAGGAAGAGCCGCTTTAGAGTCTTCATAAGATGTGACGTCAGTGCCACCGGTCGGAAGTCATTCAGCTCATTGGGCCGGTTCCTTTTGGGGACCGGGATGATGCAGGATGTCTTCCAGAGGGTGTGCACTCTCCCCAGTCGCAGACTGAGGTTGAAGACTCGTTGTAGCGGCTCCTCAAGTTCAGCAGCACATGCCTTTAGCATCCTAGGACACACCTTGTCTGGGCCTGCTGCCTTTCTGGGGCGAAGCTTCCTCAGTTGTCTCCTGATCTGATCCACTGTGACACTGGGAGATGTTTGGGAGGAGGGGGGGGGAGAAGATGTCTTGCTGCTGAGAGAGGGATTGGAGGAGGAGGGTGTTTTAGTGTCAGGAAGGGGGGGAAGCGAGGGAGGTAGGAGAGTGGGGAGAGGACTCTGTAGTAAAGGTGAGGGTGGGGGGGTTGTGGGCTGGTCAAACCTGTTGAAGAAGTTGTTGAGTTCGTTTGCTTTCTCCACAGTCCCCCCCACTGTGCTTTTCTTGGTGTTGTGGCCTGTGATGGTTTTCACACCATTCCAGACCTCCCTCATATTGTTCCTCTCCAACTTCTGCTCCACCTTCCTCCTGTAGGTGTCCTTTGCTTCCCTCAGGCAGCGTTTCACCTCCTGCTGTGCTGCTTTCATCTCCTCCTTCACTTTGCTCCTGAAAGCCTTCTTCTTCATGTTGAGGACAGCTTTGACTTCCTGTGTTACCCACGGTTTGTTATTAGGATAACACCGTACCGTCTTAGCAGGGGCGACTGTGTCCACACAAAAGTTGAGGTAGTCTGTAAGACAGTGTGTCGCCCCCTCTATGTCCTCACCATGTGGGCTCAGAAGCACATCCCAGTCTGTGGTGTCATAGCAGTCTCTCAGAGCATCCTCCTTTTCTGGGGTCCATCTCCGGATGGAGCGCGTTGTGACAGGCGAAAAAAAAATGCCTTTGGACGAGGGGTGTGTATTGTGGACGAGGGGTGTGTATTGTGGACGAGGGGTGTGTATTGTGTCACAATCTCCAAACCATACATTGTAGCAGGTCCTGAATGCCCCTGATAACATCTCCACCCACTCAACCCTGCATGCCTGCGTCTCTCCTTCACCTCTCTTGGGCACAGTCCCTTGCTTTGGATGGGAGACCAGGAACCTTAACTCATCTACCATAACTGCCACTACTTGCTGTAGCTTTGCTGTTACACCTGTGCCCTTCACATCATCATTCTCACTCACCAGTATTCTGTCTGGCTCTGTTGACTTTCATTCCTCCTCTCTTAGAGAAGAGAAATGAAAATGTAGCATACTTTCACTTGTCCAGGTTTCAGAATTGGAATACTTTATTAGTTATTATTAATTATTGTTAAGGAAATTATGTATGTTATGTTTCAATTACATACAGTCTATGGAGACTATATGTACATCATCTTTACATCAACTTTACATCATCTGCCAACCTATTCATCACCATTGCAAATAGGAAGGGCTCAAAGATAATCCCTGATGTGATTGCTCCCCCACTTTGAACCAATCTGTCACTCTTGCTGGACACCTCACCAACGTCCCACTGTCCTTATACATGTCCTATACCAGCCACACATACCTCTGCTCCTCCTGGCTTCCTCATGTAGTTCCTATCATATGCTTTCTTTAAATCCACAAAGTCCCAGTGACGCTACCTCTGACCTTCTCTATACTTCTCCATCAGCACTCTCTCAAAACAAACATTGCATCTGTAGTGCTCATTACTCATTATAAGCCTTCTCCTTTGCTGTACACCCAGCATTACAACACTCCTGTCTACTTTTTTCATCTCCCTGACTCCCCCACATTTGTTTGCTAACCTCATCCTTTGAATACTTTGCTGAAATACAAAATAAATAATAATAAATACATAAACAAATGGCCATAGTTTTGTGATTCTGCTGCACTGCTGACACATCTAATATTGAATTTAAAATCTTTTTCTTCAAATATGTGATGGACCTGCAAAAGCAGGAGTCATCACAGGAATTATTAGAAAAATTATATTTACAAAACTAATAAATTTGAGCTCATAAAAGAGGTCAAAGAAACAAAAGAAACAAAACTGAACTGCAAACTTAACAAACCAAATGACTGCCCAAACAAACATAACTCACCTGACAGGTGGATGACTTAATCGAAGTCATCCACCTGTCAACTTGACCCTCTCCCTACTGTGTTAGTTAAAGCCTGTCTTCCCTCGTTAGCACCTGTCATAACCAATATTATTCATTCCTCCCTGAACACTGGGATTGTTCCTGAAGCACTGAAAAAGGCTTCTGTTATCCCAATTCTCAAAAAGCCTGGTGCAGACCCCAATAACTTTGATCATCTTCGCCCTATATCAAATCTCCCCTTTATTTCAAAAATTCTTGAAAAAGTTGTTGCCGCCCAGCTTCATTTACATCTCAATGACCATAATCTATGAACAATTTCAATCTGGTTTCTGCCCCAATCACAGCACAGAAACTGCTCTGTTAAGGATTACCAATGACCTTCTGATGGCAGCTGATTCTGGTCTCCTATCCATCCTCATCCTTCTTGATCTTACTGCGGCATTTGATACCATTTCTCACAATATTCTCCTGAACCGGTTAGCTTCCATTGGCATTAATCACACCCCCCTTACCTGGTTTACCTCCTATCTCTCAGACCGCACTCAGTTTATCCAACTTAAATCCCATTCTTCAACTCTCTGTCCTGTGTCTGCTGGTGTGCACCAGGGTTCAGTATTGGGGCCTCTTTTATTCATTATTTATATGCTTCCTCTTGGATATATATTCTGAAAATATAATATAAATTTTCACTGTTATGCTGATGACACCCAGCTCTACATTCTTTTTAAACCCAATTCATCCCTCCCACCTTCCTCCCTCTCAGACTGTCTTATGGAGATTAGACCCTTGTTCGCCTCCAATTTCCTCAAACTTAACAGTAATAAAACTGAAGTTTTACTTGTTGGTACACTATCTATCTTAACCAAATCCCACAGCTTTTCCATTAACATTGAAAATTCTCCCACCCTTCCCTCCCCTCAGGTTAAGAGTTTGGGTGTCATACTTGATAATACTCTGTCATTCCAGTCTCACATTAATTACATAACCCGGTCTGCTTACTTCCACTTACATAATATTAACCGACTCCGCCCCTTCCTTCCTCCCCATGCTGCTGCCATCCTTGTCCATAGTCTTATTACGTCCCGCATTGATTACTGCAATTCCCTCCTATTTGGTCTCCCTAAAAGGTCCCTTCATAAACTCCAACTTCTTCAAAATTCTGCAGCTCGGGTCATAACTTGCACTCTGCCAAGAGCTCATATTACCCCAGTTCTTCAGCAGCTTCACTGGTTGCCCGTAGAAGCCAAGATAAATTTTAAAATCTTACTTCTTACATACAAGTGTATCCATAAATCTGCTCCTTCATATTTGTGTGACCTGCTCCATTTCACCACTGTTTCCCGCCCTCTCAGATCCTCTATTCGTCTTACTGTTCTGTCCTCACACCTTATCACTGTGGGGAGCAGAGCTTTCAGTCGCTCTGCTCCTCAGCTCTGGAACTCTCTTCCTCCTGCACTAAGAAATATTGACTCCCTCTCCGTATTGAAGTCACAGCTCAAAACACACCTGTTTAAACTGCCTTATTCACTTTAATGCTGATTTTATCTGTTTTCAAGCTCTGTTTTGTAATTTTAACTAATTTTATGTATTTTATGACTACTGTTACATTTATTAATTGTGTTTTTTGTAAGGCGACCTTGGGTTTCTGAAAGGCGCCCTCAAATAAAATGTATTATTATTATTATTATTAGAGCAGGGCGATAATAATAATAAGACATAACCCGGTCTGCTTACTTCCACTTACATAATATTAACCGACTCCGCCCCTTCCTTCCTCCCCATGCTGCTGCCATCCTTGTCCATAGTCTTATTGTGTCCCGCATTGATTACTGCAATTCCCTCCTATTTGGTCTCCCTAAAAGGTCCCTTCATACAGTTGTGGTCAAAAGTTTACATACACTTGTAAAGAATATAATATAATGGCTCTACCGAGCGTCCCGTTATTTCTAAAACTCTGATTTTTCTCTGATAGAGCGATTGGAACAAATACTACTTTGTCACAAAAAACATTCATGAAGTTTGGTTCTTTAATGACTTTATTATGGGTTAACAGAAAAAAGTGATCACATCTGCTGGGTCAAAAATATACATACAGCAACATGAATTAGCAATTTTGGTGACTTAGAAAGTTGTCAGTGAACTGAGCTTCATAGCATGGCCTCTTAACTTCTTGTGAGTGATTATGAGTGACGACAGCTGGTGACTTCTCTTAGACCAGTTAAATAGGGCTCATTGGATACAAACGCCCACAAATGCTACAATGGGAAAGTCAAAGGAGCTCAGCATGGATCTGAAAAAGTGAATTATTGACTTGAACAAGTCAGGAAAGTCACTTGGGGCCATTTCAAAGCAGCTGCATGTCCCAAGAGCAACAGTGCAAACAATTGTTTGTAAGTATAAAGTGCATGGCACTGTTTCGTCACTGCCAAGATCAGGAAGAGAACGCAAGCTATCACCTGCTGCTGAGAGAAAATTGGTCAGGAGGGTAAAGAGTCAACCAAGAATCACCAAAAGGCAGATCTGCCAAGAATTAGAAGCTGCTGGAACACAGGTGTCATTGTCCACAGTTAAACGTGTTTTGCGTCTCCATGGACTGAGAGGCTGCCTAGCAAGAAGGAAGCCCTTGCTCCAAAAGCGGCACCTTAAGGCTCGACTGAAGTTTGCTGCTGATCACATGGACAAAGATAAGACCTTCTGGAGGAAAGTGCTGTGGTCAGACTAAACAAAAATCGAGCTTTTTGGCCACAATGCCCAGCGATATGTTTGGAGGAGAAAAGGTGAGGCCTTTGACCCCAAGAACACCATGCCTACAATAAAGCATGGTGGTGGGAGTATTATGCTGTGGGGCTGTTTTGCTGCCAATGGAACTGGTGCTTTACAGAGAGTAAATGGGACAATGAAGAAGGAGGATTACCTTCACATTCTTCAACATAGCCTAAAATCATCAGCATGAAGGTTGGGTCTTGGGCGCAGTTGGGTGTTCCAACAGGACAATGACCCCAAACACACATCAAAAGTGGTAAAGAAATGGCTAAATCAGGCTAGAATAAGGGTTTTAGAATGGCCTTCCCAAAGTCCTGACTTAAACCCCATTGAAAACACGTGGACAATGCTGAAGAAACAAGTCCATGTCAGAAAGCCATCAAATTTAACTGAACTGCACCAATTCTGTCAAGAGGAGTGGTCAAAGATTCAACCAGAAGCTTGTGGATGGCTACCAAAAGCACCTAATTGAAGTGAAAATGGCTAAGGGACATGTAACCAAATATTAGCACTGCTGTATGTATATTTTTGAACCAGCAGATGTGATCACTTTTTTCTGTTAACCCATAATAAAGTCATTAAAGAACCAAACTTCATGAATGTTTTTTGTGACAAAGAAGTATCTGTTCCAATCACTCTATCAGAGAAAAATCAGAGTTTTAGAAATAACGGGACACTCGGTAGAGCCATTATATTATATTGTTTACAAGTGTATGTAAACTTTTGACCACAACTGTATATGTGTGTTATCATGGTTCCGAAAAGGTGTCTTCAATGTCTTACAGTCAGACTCACCCAAGCCCAGGCTTGTCGTTGAGAAGAGGGTGTCAATTACATTCAGGGGCCAGTTGATCAAATCCATAATTCATCTTTTATGTTTTAGAGAACAGATTGTGAGAGAGTGTTCCAGGGAAAAAGTAATAGACGAGACTAGAAAAGGACACAAGACGCTAAGCAGGAAAGATAAGGGAAGGGAGAGGTGAAAAGTGTGACTGCCTTCACCAAGAGCCATTCTTGTCCTCATAGAAAAGGATCCTGGTTTTATTTGTCTCAGAAACAGTTCATAACTTCCCTTCAACTCATTCATGTCACCTAAAAGGTAAACCTGTTTCTCCATCACTTGTTCAGCTCTGATGATTCAGTAAGGACATCTCCTGGTTTCATGTTTCCCTCTCACCAGATAACCACACAATATCATGACCAGCAGCTTTTACAGCTGGGGCTCCAGCAACAACAACAGCTGATCAAGCTTAAACGTGCTGCTGTTGTTTAGCGTGAAATCCGCTGGTTTCCTCTTTCTGGCGCATAGTGAGCGATAAACAAGCAAGAGAGAAAAGCCGATCAGCTGATCAGTTTCATGATTGAAGTAGCAACAGGAGAGGGAGGAGGAGAGAATGAGAGAAGAAGATGCAGCTGACAGCGTAAAGATGCAGAATAACTCCAGCTTTGTGTCTTTTTTTCATTCTAGCTGAAGTACGGGAAAAACGGTGTTCTTTTTCAGCTCAATACGAAACAAGTAATATTTTCTCTGAATACGAGACGATTCACCGAAACTCGGTCATGCTAGCTAGTACGCAGTACAAGTTATTGTAACTGACTTTAAAAAGTCAGTACAACGAAAATAAACTACACCTAAACTTGATTTATATCTGACCCAGATGGACTGCAGGTCATAACTTCTTACCTGAAGTTCAGTTCACCTGACACTCGCACCGGTGGCTGCCTCAGGTCTCTCCTCCTCCCCATACCCTCATCCAACCGCTGGACGCTGTGGAAGCTCTGCCATAGCCATGACCAAACAACTGAGTTATTTTTACACATCAGCCAGCATCTGGCCAATCCACCACTTTTCATTGTTTATACGGTTACAAAAAACAAACAAAAAAAGCCTCCACATCGGCCCATAAAAATGAAAAATCACCACCGGCCCATCGGGCAAGTGCCCGGTATGCCCGGTGGCTGTTAGATTTGTATTGTTGATTGTCATTTATGCTTAGAAATATTTACTTATATATGCTTAGAGTTTTGTAATTAGTTGTAGATTGGTAGAGGTTTTGATCCTTGATAGTCTGCAAACTTTGTGTGTATTAGACAGCACTTTGGGAGCATGAGAGGTCATACCGTGTCTTATTATTTTATGGTAGGATTAACGTAGTTGCGTTTGTTCTAGTCTAAGTGCTCTTTGTTTAGATGAACTGCAGGACTTCCTCACCGTGTTATCTAGGATGAACCATCTAGGGTGAGGGGGAGGCTACCCTCTTCCTGACCAAGGATGTTTGACCCTTTGATCAGCAGTCCCCCCCCCCCCCCACACACACACACACACACACACACACACACACACACACAGGCAAGGTACTCTTTGTTTGTATGTAGACGTCGTATGTTAATGAACCTATGCATATTCATGTAACCTCAATAAAAGGACAGTGTATGGGAGAACGGACGAGACCAACTGGAGTCAAGCGGTTGTCCGGTTCTCTCCCGTGCACGAGTAACATGAAGAACTTTGCCTATTTGTGTCTTGCTTAGCAGTGTAATTATATTGTCTTAACGTTCCAGCGAATAGGTTTATGCTACAAACCTAACATTAATTGGTCCTTCGATGCCGGAGCCCTGGAATCGCATTCACCGAGGGGAGGAGAGGCACGCTGAAAGCCTGACGTCAGCCAGGAAGTTCCTGTGGATTCGCGGTCTGTCTTTTCTCCTCGATGAATGACGGTCGGCGGGATTCGGGCTGATATTACACTCTAAGCAACGCCAAGTAAGTTTAAAGAGGCTGACTCTATAACCGTGTCGTTGTGCAGTCTCCGCCACTGTGTGAGGCGTTGAGAAGAGGCCGACTCTATAACCGTGTCGTTGTGCAGTCTCCGCCACTGTGTGAGGCGTTGAGAAGAGGCCGACTCTATAACCGTGTCGTTGTGCAGTCTCCGCCACTGTGTGAGGCGTTGAGAAGTTCGCTACTTTGTGTAGCGATACCCGGGTTCCTTGCTACTTTGTGGAGCAAGAGGTTCCTCGCTACTTTGTGTGGCTAGAGGTGAGTTCTCCGCCGCTTTGTGGGGCGTTGAGAAGTTCCGCGGGGTCCAGATTGTGCTGGACGATAGGCCTATTTTGTGTTGTTTTTGTTGTCGTTGTCGTCGTTGTTGTTGTTGTTGTGTGAGTGTGTGCGGAGCAGAACATGTGGTCTGTGACACCGACTGTTGTTGTTATCATGGGTTTCTAAGCAACCAAGAGTGAGTCGGAGGGAGACAGACGTTTGTGCTGGACTTTGCTCCTGGCAGCACAAAGTATTTATGTAAAAAAGAGAGGGAGCGACGGCTCCACAGCTGCGCGGGTTCACGCGAGCGCGGTCACGCGGGTTTCACGCGGACCTGAGCCGTGCGGTTAATCGCAGGCTTAAAAATGGAAGAGATTAAAATGTTAGAAGTTTTCAGAAAACACACCAGCCTTGAAGAGCGTGTGGAGAAGGCCAGCCCACATCAGCAGCTGTGCTCTGGTGGGTGGCTGTCCCCCCACCCCTTGCTGACACAAAACGTTAACTCTTCAGCCTGTGTGCCAGACCATAGACGTAATTGAGGTGGATAGTTGTTAAAAGTCATCTACATTACGCTTGTGGTTGCTTAAATTCAGTACGATGACATGTGAGGTGAAGTGATATAGATAAATATTTAAACTAATGAAGTGCATAGAGGCACTTGACCTGTGTGGAAGACTGTCGTCTTATTATGAACCATTGTTGAGATGTAGAGCACACCTGTGAAAACAACTAATATGCGGAACCCTGTATGAAACATCTAAAAGTACATGATGGAGAAGCTGAGTTGAATATGAAAGTGTAAGACTTTGCCACTGTGGGCAGAGCAACTACTGTGTGATGTTGCGTTGCAGTTTTTTTTTTTCTTCTGAGCTGATGAGCAGGCTACACATTATCAGATCGAGAGCTGTCTGAGAACTACTCTAAGAGAGGGAAACAGCGCTATGATAACTGTGATAACTGGAGTGTGCAACGTTTCCATGAGCAGTTTTCCTGCATCTTGACTTGTGTGTAGAGTGTTCATAACATCAGCATCATGTTTTTGATTATTTGTTTGTTGGGTTGAAAAATAGTTAAATAAACTGGTGATCATATTTACGGATCACCATGGCACATATCATCAGCCATGTGATTTATTTTTGCAGATGACAAAGTGAGTGTGAATGTGTCTGACATCACAGTGTTTTTGTGCACTGTGCAAGAGTAATTGCCTTTGATTGTGAGTGACAGCGGTGATTTTGCAGGTCACCAGCTATTGTAAATAAAAAAATAAAAAAAAAGAGTGAATAAGAGGGAGAATTTATATTGTAGGAAAAAATAATCATAGGAAAAAGGTTTTGTGTTGATCAACCAAAAAAAACAACTATAATTTCATTTTCTGCTTTTAAGAAAGGACTGTTCACAAAAACACAGAGCGAGAGAGAGAGAGAGATATGTGTTGATTAAGCAGTGATGATAATAATGAAATGTCTTAGTTTGTCACTTTCAGGTGAAAAGCAGACCTGAATCAATTTTCCACATGCAGCGGTCGGAAGAAAGTTATAGTTTAACATCATTGGAAACATGCAGGCCAAGTTTCTGGCTGACTTATTTACAGTGCCATGTGTTTCTCAACCTCACAAGCGAGCTCACTCCTCCCTGAAGATAAGGAATGCAGCTCCATGATAAAGAGACAGCAGCAAGTCCTGAGCACAAAAAGTCCCAGCAAAGCAGCAGCAATGTGGATAAACAGCAGCAGAAGAAAGCAAACCCATCTTCCTGTCTGATTGGATGAATTCCACGGAGGGGCGAGCAAGATGGCGGTGGCAGCATGTTGAAATGCTCAAAAAGGACTGAGTGACTCGGGCAAGCCACATGCAGCTAGCATGCTGGCTAGCGACATGAAAGAAATGGACCCTTCGTGATGCGTTCAACGTGCCAGCGCTGTGGTGGGAAAGGCTCCATCATAAACACGCCCTGCGCCGAGGTTCAGGCCAAGAAGAAGAAGACGATGACTTCCAAGCCCAAGAAGGTCGGCCTCAGCGTGGGCGAGCTGATTGTGAAAGCCGTGGCCGCTCTCAAGAAGGCTCTGGCTGCCGGAGGCTACGATGTGGACAAGAACAAGGCCCGTGTCAAGACCGCCATCAAGAGTCTGGTGGCGAAGGGCACTCTGGTGCAGACCAAGGGCACCGGGGCCTCCGGATCCTTCAAGATGAACAGGGTTACTGAGACCAAAGCTAAGACGCCCGCCGCGGCCAAAGCCAAGAAACCGGCAGCAGCTGCTAAGAAGTCGCCCAGGAAGGCAGCAGCAGCAGCACTTCAGCCACTAGCACGAAGTCAACCGCATCAGAGGACAATAGTGAGAGTGGCTGTGACTTCACTGTGCATGTGAAGAAAACGTTTGAGGAGAACTGAACAGTTGGAGTTTGACATTTGCCACCTGTGGAGTAAAATGGCAAGAAGAGACAGTGGGGACACAGGACAAAGCTGAAGGAGAACTGCCGGCTGTTGGACTGTTGAAGTGGGAGAGGACAACAGAGTGAGAAGACTAGGTGAGAACACATAGGAATTATTTAATGTGGGAAATCAAAATTTGGGTTAGCAAACCTGGGGAAAAGAAAACTGACTGCTTAAGTTGGAAAATTGAGACGGAGTCTGAAACATTGCGAAAATAGAAACATATACAAAATCACACACACACAAGCAGAACATGCATTAACCCTACTAACAATTCCAAACACAAAATGACTCATGAAGACTCATAGCACATTAGTTAAGAAATGATTAAATAATAGCAGAGAAGTGTGTAGGAAAGGCAGCTTTAAGAACATGCTCTGCTGGAGATGCAGCTCCACAGACATGCATTAGACCTGCCTAATAACACAAACACATGTAATGAAAATTAGCTTGTTATCTTTCATCAGTGTTAAAATAGTGTCAATTTAGCAGACACTTGTTATTAAATACTGAATTTATCCAATGCAAAAAATTGACTCTCCAAGTTGCAGGACAACAATTTAACTTTTGTGGGAAAAAAAAAAAAAAAAAAAAATCCTGGTTTGATAAATCAGTGATCAGACAATAAATTTAGTGTTAAAATGGTAAATTGGGAGAAGCTTCCTGCTTGATTGAGGCAGCATAAGTAATTTACTGTATGAGGGAAATTGTCTTTTGTGATACTATTTTGAACATGCTTTTCTGTCGTCCTGTCAACTTAGTGGGTTAATAGCTGATATGCAAATTAGTTGATTGGTTTTAGATTAATGAAAGGTGACTGAATTCTAGCACGAGTGAATGAGATGTGTTGGAGTTGTTGTGTGTTGAGTGGAGACTCTAAAACACTGAGTTTCCTGCTTTGATGTGCGAGTGAATCCTGTATTTAGATACACAACTCTGAATACGTCAGAACAGACTGTTTTGTGAAGTGCATGACAGCATGTCACATGTTTTATGATGAAGGGAAAAGGAAGATTGAATAAAATAGATCTGTGGCCTAAATGAGTGAAGAGCACAGACCTGGTAATTACACTCATAGCTAATAAGACATTAGGATTATGTTGTGTGTTGTGCAGCTGATGGTTGATTTGGAGTGAATCTAGCTGATGATTTTTCTTTTGTTGTGAAGTTGAGCCTGCCGATTAGTATGATGGTATGATAAACCATGCTAATGGTATGATTTACCCTCCTGAGATGGGGAGCTTGTGTCATGACTTAACAAGGCCTTTTATTTTGATACTTTCACAGTGCACTGAGAGTTTGGTTTGATAATCTCTGTTATTTTTTATTTTTCATTTTTGAACAAGCACTGATTTTTGCTTGTGAATTTCTTTTCTTTGAGCAGATCTGCAAGTCGGGAATTAAAAGCGTTACACGTCGTCAAGAAAATTGTTGCAAGTGAGTTTCTCCACATTTAAAATGGGTTCAGGAGAAAGCCACTTATTTGGGACAATTAGGAAATGAGAGTCCCCCCCAAAAAGGATTCAACGAGGAAATCCAGTCTAAATTATTTTTCTTTTTGAAATAACGTCGTTTTGCTGAGCGTGGAAACGAATGCGATGATAATTTCCACAATTAGCAAAAGAAGGAACCACTGAGTGAATGAGTAAGAATTTTAAAATATCTGACTGACTGACTGAACATGATTGTGTGAAGCTAACCCCCACCTGACAAAGGTGCAGATGAACCCATGTGTTTCCTTTTACAGGAGCAGAAAGATGACAGCAACACTCGAGGTTGCATGATGATTTAACCTTTTAAATGCCATTTTCTGTGTCTGTGCATTTATCAGGTGTGTTATTCATAGGCTTGAGTTGCTCACAGAGATATCTGTGACAAAGTATGCATACGCCTGCGCAAGCGCTAATATTTGCATTTTCTTTTCTTACAGCATGCCAGTTCTTCATGTGAATTGATGATGCGATTTATACCAGGACAACTGGTTGATGTTTTTTCCTACTACAGGATTTCTGGGTTTATGTGTGAGGGAAACTGTGTTTACAGGTTATGAGTGGTGATGCTGTTGCATTGTGTTGATGGGAAAATGTGAAGGTTACTTTGATAATGTGAATAACCTGTGTGAAATTTCCTGTGTTGAGAACTGGTGTTACTTCTTTCCACAGCTAGGGTTGACTTTATGGTGTTTTTATGGCACCTCTGGAACCTGTTGACCTGTGTCTGACCTCTGTCTGACTACAGTCAATGTGTATTGCTAATGTTAGTTTCTTTGAGAATGCTGTGGAAGATTCAGCTGAACCGGACAAGTGACATGAGTAAAACAAATAAGAGATACAGTGTTTCTGGGATAGTTTGATATGGGCTCATTAGCTGGCCACTTTTGAGCCCATAGTAATATATAAGTGGAGTGACTTTGCTTAAGAGCAGTCACCGATTACATTAATGTTGCCTGAGTACATGGGATGATCCATGTCTGAGGCGACTTATGAAAATAATTGTAGTTTACTGATTTGAGAAAACCTGCACATGACACTTGTCTTGCTGATGTTGAATGCTTCTTGTCCTTATGATACAATTGTTTACAGGTATGAAGTTTGATTTTACTTCCAGATTTTGTTTTCCAGGCCATGATGGTGTGTATGCAGGCTCCTGGGAGAGCCAGGTGTTAAGCAAACTTAATATGCAAAGCACACTAACATTTTCATTGCAGGATTATGGGTCCAGGGTGGTGCTGCTCCAGGGGAGGAGATGCCCTGATGTTGCCTGGGATATGATCTAGCTAATCTTTTTCTTTAAGACTGGAATCCAGGTTTGGTGAGTTGACGCATGGGTGTGTCCATGCGTCAAGAGGAGGGGTCCAAGGATTAACATTAAACAATGTTTTTTATTATTGTTGCAGTGATTTGTGTGATTAAGCCGTTTTATTTACAAATATTAAACCTATGCAAGTGGTGCACCCATGTTCAGATGAGGCTTTGATGGCCTATAAGTGAAGTTCACTGAACTAAAGAATGTGGTTTGATGATTGTTGACATACTCTCCAAATAGTTTGTCTTCCTAGCAAGGAAATACAGGTGCAGCAGTAATCCCCTGAGAAATCTTCAGAGGCCCAGTGAGAAGCGCATAGCTGACAGGACCAGGCAGTGGTTGAGGTCAAAGATCAAGCTGATTGGGGCCCATCATGAAATCAGACCTTGGAGCCACAGCAAGGACCATGAAACTGCCTGCAAAATAGAGGAGAGGATCGTCCACAAGATGGGAGAGAGGCTTCAGGAGGATCAGAGATCATCTTCAGCACAGCAGACATCACACAGAGAGCTGTGCTACTAAGCTTCCAGGAAATCAAGAGGAGACTTCCCACAGCAAGATTTTAAATAAAATGAAAGATTCAATATTGACGCTGAGGAAGACGACTAAGGTGTACGACGTGCTCTGCCTTAAACCTTCAGCAGCGTTGGAACATGAAAACTCGTGGGATGAGGGGAGCGTGCCAAGCTCCATCGACAGCGCAGAAGGAGTTCGAGGATGACATCATGATTCTGTGAAAGCACAGGAACCAGAAGCTATGGTGGTGATGACAGCAGTTTCCTATGAACATCACCTAATGCTGTGCCACTATACTGTGCATACGATGACACTCTGAAGGCTGCTGGGATCATAACAGCAGTAAGATGACGGAACCCAGCACCCTTTCCACAGAGAGCTTTTTCTGCAGAGCGTGGACAATTAAGGAGTCATAAATATCCCCCTCACAAGACGAAGGTCTGAAGTCAGGTGATGGGGGCTGGTAAGAGGCCATAAAACTAGAGTGCTGAGAGGTCTGCAGCTTGGAAATAGCTGAGACCCATGTTGATGAACCACAAAACCAACTAGTATGTTTGAATGTCTATTCTACATACATTTGGACTCTGGTCCTATGGACAGTGATGGAAACAACTGGAAGAGACATTCATGACGCCCTGCAGAGCTTAAACCACTCTGCAGAGAGACATGTGATGTGCACACCCGGAGGAAGCACCACCAAGTTGAGATGTTTTTGAAAATGTTACTTTTTTAGTTTCACTATTAAATTAACAATTTCTTTGGTTGCTCGTAAGATGCAGTTTGCCATGAGATGAGCTCAATGAATGGGGTAACTGCTAATACATTTATTAAACTGTGTACCTTTCAGTAATTTAGGGTGATTTGACATATGCTGAGTATAAAAAGGTTTGCATTGAAACTGTCAGACATGACGTATTCATACCTGGGAACTTTTCAGGCATAAAGGTCAAAAAAGGGGGAAATGTTAGATTTGTATTGTTGATTGTCATTTATGCTTAGAAATATTTACTTATATATGCTTAGAGTTTTGTAATTAGTTGTAGATTGGTAGAGGTTTTGATCCTTGATAGTCTGCAAACTTTGTGTGTATTAGACAGCACTTTGGGAGCATGAGAGGTCATACCGTGTCTTATTATTTTATGGTAGGATTAACGTAGTTGCGTTTGTTCTAGTCTAAGTGCTCTTTGTTTAGATGAACTGCAGGACTTCCTCACCGTGTTATCTAGGATGAACCATCTAGGGTGAGGGGGAGGCTACCCTCTTCCTGACCAAGGATGTTTGACCCTTTGATCAGCAGTCCCCCCACACACACACACACACACACACACACACACACACACACACACACACACACACACACACAGGCAAGGTACTCTTTGTTTGTATGTAGACGTCGTATGTTAATGAACCTATGCATATTCATGTAACCTCAATAAAAGGACAGTGTATGGGAGAACGGACGAGACCAACTGGAGTCAAGCGGTTGTCCGGTTCTCTCCCGTGCACGAGTAACATGAAGAACTTTGCCTATTTGTGTCTTGCTTAGCAGTGTAATTATATTGTCTTAACGTTCCAGCGAATAGGTTTATGCTACAAACCTAACAGTGGCCAGTCCAGCTATGGTCGTGCCATCAGTAAACCCTTCACGTGCCAGCGATGGCACGTGTGCCCAGGGATGCCCTGGTCTTTGTTATTACAGATTGCTTTCTTGGAACTCACATACAGTTCTTGGTATTTGGGATTGTGTGCTTGGAATTAAGATAATGTTTGTAATATTAGAGATTGCTTTCTTGGAACTGAGATACAGTTATAATAATACTAATACTAATACTAATACTAATTATTATTATTATTATTATTATTATTATTATAACAATCTTATTTTTTTAAAACAGCTTTTATTTGAAACCACCTTTCAGAACACTCAAGGACACTGTACACAGCAGAATGCTCTGTGGTGGCTGTAGCTCGTAGAGCATGTCAGCCACTAACCAAAAGGGTGGTTGTTCAATCCCAGTCTGCATGCCAAATATTCCAGGGAAAGATTTGAACCCCATGTTACTAAGATACTAACTCTACAATTCATCCATCGGGGTCTGAATGTGTATGAATGATAGATAGAGCACTTAACAGCTTAGAAGAACTGCCTGTGTGAATTTTGTTTTCAATATTTACCTGATGACAGCAACTTTTAAGGGAGCAGGAACAGTACCCAGTGGTAAGCGAAGAGTAGACGATAGCAGATATGAGAGGAAGCAAAGAGGGTAGACAGGCCTTGACCAAAACTCTAGGGATGGGATCTAGCTGACAAGTAATAGTTTTTAACTTACAGATGAGATTTGAAATATCAGCAAGAAAGGGAAGTTGGAAAGCAGAAAAACAGTGTGATGGGAGTGGAATTGCAAAGGAAGAGCTACATGGAACATCAGAAACCAGGTCTTGGTGTATTTTGTGAAATTTCTCAATGAAATATAACATTAGAGAAAAACAGAAGGAAGATGAGTAAAGGTGAGCAGGTAAAAAATATGGTAACGTGAAAGACTAGTTGAACAGGGAAAATAGTATCTTGGTTGAATCTTCATTTCAACAGATAATGGTGGAGTAATAAGCAGATTTTGTTTGATTAATACACTCCTTATAATACAAAACATAATTATTACACATTTCCTTATGAATAGTAAGTTTTCTTATAGAGACATTCAAGCCTTTGACTTTTTGCTTTCAGAAGCCTTAGTTCAGCTATAAACCCGGGTGCTGACTGAGAGAATGATATAGATTCAGTTTTGAGTGGGGCAACAGAGTTTAGAATACTGTTGAGACTAGAGTTATAATAGGAATCCAAGTGCTCTTGGCTGAGCAAGTTATGAAAATGCAAATGACTAGAGAAAGCAAAAGAAACGTTCTCAGGATTGATTTTCTTAATATTCCGAAAAGAAATTGTACTTGGTTATAGAAAAGGTAATTTTGCAATTGAAAGAAAGAAGCAAGTCATCAGAAATTAGCAGTTCATTAGCTTTGCAGTTGGAAGGAGTAAGTCCAGAGCAACAAACAAGGTCCAAAGTATGGCCTTTAAACGGTGTACATTTTAGGACATACTCAGGTCTCAGACAAAAAGTTGTCAGGTCACAGACAGAAAAATGTCAAGTTTCAGGAAAAAGCTGTCAGGTCTCAGACAAAACGCTGTCAGGTGTCAGGTCTCAGACAAAAAGTCGTCAGGTCTCAAAAGTTAGGTCTCAGCTGTCAGGTCTCAAAAGTCAGGTGTCAGGTCTCAAAAGTCAGGTCTCGGGTGTCAGAAGTCAGGTCTCAGGTGTCAGGTCACAAAAGTCAGGTGTCAGGTCACAAAAGTCAGGTGTCAGGTCTCAGGTGTCAGGTCTCAAAAGTCAGGTGTCAGGCCTCAAGTGTCAGGTCTCAGGTGTGGACGCTGCTAGCACGGGGTGCCCACAGAAATGCAAAGCAGTCCAAAGACTAGAAAATATGGTGAAGCATATCTTCCCTTTGGCTTCACCTGCACAAGTGCCAAGGTAGGTCAAACAGCATCCCACATTCTTGATTTTTAGTTCACACACACTTGTTGTATTGACTAACTACTCCTGATATTTTGGAGATGTTAGCTCTTTATACAGTAAAGTTACAGCGGGATACAAATAATATCAGGCTGATCCTGCCACAATTTGTTCCCCCGGTTCAAATCACAAACAGTATCCCACAGTTGTTTATGTTTTTGAACCCATTTTGCACAGAGAGGCATTTTTTGAAAAATGTATTGATAGCAATGTTGAATATTATTACACAGGAAAAAAACAACGACATGTAAAACAATTACACCTTGACGCCTCTGCCTTTCTAAATGAAGGGACAGTAACTGCATGTGTATATGTAAGCATGTAAAACCTGAAGATAGTCAGATTAACAGTATTTTGTCTCTATCTGCCATTCTGCAAATATACTAAATATTCAGGTTAAGAAACAGTCTGGATAATTCTTAGTATTGTTCATGGTTAAATGTACAGTACTCAGTACAACTTACATCCTTTGAAAGAAATAATTGAAGCATTAATTTTTGTTGTCTGCAAAACTGTAGAACCGAAAAAATGTAACAATAGAACTTCAGATCCCCAGTGTGTGAGGACAGAGAAGGATTGCTTTTATTTCAATTTCGAGAAATAAACTTTATATTTCAGTTTGTGATGATTCTGTTCTCATCATGATTACAGAAGCTGCCATCAGATTCAGACCTCAGCACCAACCAGTGACAGCAGACAGAGCATCCAACATGTTCACAAGTTAACTGTAAAATTAATTAATGAAAACAGTACAAAGGTTCAAGTACCACTTGTGCTGTCAATGAAAGCTGCAACTGTTGTGTTGTGTTGTGATAAAACACTGCAACTGACTGGCAATACACAACAAAACACAAAAGCCAAGCCATCATGAGTAGTTTTTAAGTGTTTAGTTATCCATCAGTAAAACATGAAAAAAAAGGCCCTGAACTGAACTGCAAGTGTGCATGTCCAGGTCGGTCAAAAAGGATATAGGGTACATCAGTGAAGTAACAATTTTTTGTTGATCATAAGGAAAACTCGCTACTCCAGAGATGTGGTTGTTCTGTTTCTCAGCCAAGATGACAGCAGTTCACACAAAGAAAATATATTAATATATTATCATGCTGTTTACAACTACATGAATGAGATTTATTACTATTACTGAAGGTCTGCGGCTCCGAACCGTAGTAAAGGGACCTCTGGCTAATACGTCGTAGCCGAAAACTAGCTTTACTTTGTTGTCTGGGTCATCTTTGCTAGCAAGAGACAGAGAGAGGCGTTGAAAGGCTGCTCCAACAGAACTTATTGTTTCGGAGGAAAACACAAACACGGTGTACAGTCGAGTCTTAATAGCTTACTTACAACTGGGCTCGTCAGGCACTCTTCTTGGCTGCAGTGGTTATTATTATATTTACATGCTTCCAGCTCCCGTTTCTGCTCAATGACAGCTCGTACTTTTCCACTCTCCTTTTTCTCCCTCCTCGCACTCACAGACACATAACGGGTATGGCAGTCCATTCTCCCTGCAACACGGACTACACTGCCGATGAGGCTACATTCTTTAGGGCTATGTCTGTAACACTCTCCCTTTTAGCTTAGCACAACAACAACAAAAAGGCGCTCTCTCACCCTGGAAACACACAGTCGCAAAGAGAGCGCGCGTCACCATGGCAACCATAACGCTGCTGCCTGGAACAACAGAGCATAGCTGTCAAACAAAACCCAAACAATCCTGACCCGCAACAATACAGTTACTCATATTTTGTATTTTAAATATGTAACGGCGGTACATGTACTCTGTTACTCCCCAACACTGTCTGTATGAATGACAAAGGGTTCAAACAACTTGACAAGGTTCTCCATCTTGGTCCAATCACTTGTGAGAAGTGTATCCATCCCCAGCTTCTCAAGTAGTTGGTTTAGTTCAGCTCTGGTTTGGTACTGTTCCAACAAGTGGTACAATCCCAGATCAGACTTTTGTCACACCTTTTAAACACTTCTTCATTTGTCACTGATGATTTTCTTACAGCATGTACCAGATTTCTTGCTTTAGTTATGACTGAATCAGCAGTTGGGTGTTTCATGGCATCTTTCATTGTGAGATGGAGAGTGTGCGCTAGGCGCGGCATTCTGTGGAACTTGCTGCTTTCCCCATATTCTTGCAGCTCAATGTCTAAAAACCCCCCCCAAAAAACAGACAATTATAAAACGTGTAAACATTATAAACATAGAAGCAATAATCTAAAAATCTTGTTATATTTCCACTTGAGGTATGTATTTGATTTGATAAAAACAATTTCTCAAACTACGGACATTAGCTCTGTGCTGCAGGTCTCTTCTGCAAGCAGACCTGTTTTAAATCATTTTATTTCTTAATAGTGTGAGTCACATAGCTATGAGTTAAACATAATCAATATTTAATACTGGACAAAAGATTAGTCAAGATTAGTTGGTTACGTTGAAACCAAGCACACCATTGTTTTTCTTTTGACCAAATTGTGCTCTGCCTAGATTGATTACAAGAAGGCCTATGACTCAATGCCCCACAGCTGGATACTGGAATGCCTAGAATTGTACAATCAACAGGACCCTAAGAGCCTTCGTTAGGAACTCAATGGGGATGTGGCGTACAACACTAGGCCAACTTCAAGCTCATAGCACAAGTCACCATTAAGTGCGGGATCTACCAGTTCAAGTTCAAGTTTCTTTATTTGTCACATGCATAGTCATACAAGTATAACACACAGTGCAATGTAGCCTGACACGCTCCTCGACTTGTGCACAAATTGGGGGGGTAGAGGAAGACCATTACATATAAATATATATATATAGTATGTACATTGGGTGAATGTGCAGTAGCAGCAGCAAGCTACTAATAATTATTTATAGCTACAATAATATAATAATATAATATAATATATATATATATATATATATATATATATATATATATAATATATTAATATTAATATAATAATTATGAAATCCGGACTTCAGCAATTATTGACCTGTTGAAACGCTCAGCTGTGTCCAGGTTTCAAAGGTCTAAGTGGTGATTTAAGGAAAAGCTGAAGAATTAAGAAGAAAACAGACACTGTCAGGTTGCTGGGTCGTTGGTCCACCCTGACAGTGAGTTTATTTTGTATTTATGATTGCTTTTTACTGCATTTTTCGAGAAGTTCAAGTTTTTGCAGTTAGTACGAAGTTTTTTTGTATTTCTAGTTCATGTTTTCCTGCCTCTGGCTCATTCCTGTGTCTCATCTGAGAGTCTGTTATGTCCTTTGTGTATGTTTCCTCAGTCATGTCTGTGTTTCCCTCCATTTCTCTAGCTCACTTTCTCTTTCTTCGTCTCTCGTCTCCCTTTTCTGTTCCCATGTCTCCCCTGTCTGTCATGTGTATCCATGTGTGTTCTTCCTCAGTGTTTCCTGTTTTATTTTGACAGTCTCTCTCATCCTGCGTTCAGTGTGTTTAGTCCCAGCTGTGTTCCCCATGTGTTTCTACTTCCCTTGTCACTCTCATGTGTATATATTGTGTGAGTTTCCCTTTATGCCTGGTCAGGTTGAATGGGTCAGGTTAAATGTTTCAAGAACTTTTCATTTTACACAAAGCTTTCCCTCCATCAGGCAACCTACTCCACAGCGTCCCAATATACTCTTTGTTGATTGGCTCAAAGCTCTAACAGTTGAAAGTTGATATAATGCTGAATGGTCTATTTCAAAATGTTTTTAAAGACGTCATTTTTGATTGTTGATATGTTTTTGATTAACATCATTTTAATATTTCTTCGAATAAAGAGAACTGAAACATTTTTGCACACTGCCTCGATTTTTTCTTAACTTCCCTCTTTCATCCAGAAAGAAGAAACAACAACAACAAATATTACTAAGAAAAATGTGCACAGCAATCACCAAACGCTCGTGTTGTGCAAGTACTATACCAAACAGCTATACAGGCCTTTCATATATATAAAAATACAGAACTTTAAGATCTACTGTTTAAACTTTTACATGCTATCTGAACTTAAGCTATTTGAAGACTTAAGAAGTGTGTTGAATTTGATCTTGAGTTTAAGTAAAGAAGCCTACTTTGCCCTGTTTCACAGAGTATGGCTTGGTTCACTGCGTCTGAAAATTCACAAGTTTTCAAAGGGGAAAGAAATTATGTATCTCTATAACCCACAGATACAATAAAATAATTCTGATTATATGTCTTATACTATGTATTAAATACAAAATCCTGCTCTCTTACACACAGACACACAAGCAGTCACCACCACATCCATTAAAACCAAACATCAGCTGAGCACTCTGTGTTCAAGACGGTCATTGTGCAGACATATGAGACACAAAAGGAATTTGAAAGCCCAGTGAGCACGATTAAAGGGCAGGAAGCTCCAATTAAATCTGCAGGTCCACTTTATCCCCCCTGACTGATTACTCATGACTTACAGTACATATCTGAACTGATTTGGTAGATGAGACACTTTGATCATCTTCTTATTTTGTCATGGTACCAGCATTTCTAAGTCTTAGGCTTTTGTTTAAGTTTCCAGTTTAAACATTTGTATTTCTAATTTTCTTAGTTACTATCTGCTCAGGTTATATTTATAGTTCTAGTCTTTAGGTTTTTGATACTGTTCCTCCCCTGTTTTCCTCATTTCATGTTTAGTCTCTGTTATGGTTCAAAAATTGAGGAAGGAGAGTACAAACCACCATGGTCCAGAAGGTCTTTGGTCAAACAGTTGATTTTTAATGACACATGTGGGAAGACACTCTGTACGCAGACAGCCAGTTGTCTTCGACTTAATCAACACATACACAGATTCTTATAGCATCAGGGTTTGAATTTACTGACGCCCCTTCATACGTCACAAACAGGATATATACATACGTCAGATCAAAACCACAAAGACCTTTTAACACAGTTTTTAAGAACATCGTCTTCCATCTCCCTAACAGGTGCATCCTGTCCCTGCCGGATGCTCGCTTTGTCATCCTGACACCTCAGCAGCAGTTTGGCGACAAACTGCTTTTGCAAGCCAAGCAAAACATAATTAAACTTTCCCCCATAAATGATTCTCTCTAACTGAGTGTGTGTGTCTGTGTGCTTAACCACAATTGCACCCTGTTTCACCTCACGACTAGCTCCTGACCTCTCACCAGACAGAGAGACAGAAACCACTCTCGTATATGTAATAATCGAACTGAAACTATGGATATATCATCTACTTAAAATAAATGTTTTAATCAAGAACCTCTACTAAAAAGCTTAATACAAGAATATAAAAGTATAACAGAATCTTTTAAATAACCTAGCAATTAAAATAGCCTCGTCTAGCCTGCTCCTCAGAATAACTTTCGGTTTCAGTCCTGCAAACTCTCTGCAACTTCCTGTTTCCTGTCAGCCTGTCACTTAATCTTTCTGAAAGACACACACTGTTTAAACCTCTGAATACAATATCAACTCCAGATTATATTTTTAATGCAATGGTAATGATAATAATTATTTAGCAATAGCAGTAAAATAATTTCCCTGCTCCACATCTCCCTTGTCTTCATGTTCATTTATCTCCTGTGTCTGATTTCCGTGTTTCCTTTCTGTCTCCCCAGTTGGCTATGTCCCTATGTCTGTCTCGTCCCCAGTCCCAGTGTCAACCCCACGTCTTAGTGTGTGTGCATGTTTCCTGTTTTATTTTGATAGTCCCATGTCCTGTGTTTATTGTATTCAGTTTTGCTTCCTCCCTGTCATGTCTCTTTGTATTTAGTCCACCGCCTTCCTCTGCCTGTTGTTGTGTTGTCTCACATTGCTGTGTATTCCCCTGCTGTCCTTGTGTCCCTCTCTTCTCTTATTCTCCCCAGTACCTGATCCTGGTTTCGAGTTTTCAGTTCTCAGTTTACAATCACTGTTAGGTTTTGTTTACATGTATAGCTTAGGATTTTGGCTGTTCCCTGACTCAGGCTAAGGAGGCACTGAGAGCTGGCCCAGGTCATTGGTCCTCCTCTTCTACGGCGCTGCAGCTTAATTCCTCCATTACTACGTCACCACAGCAGCAGGAGTCTTCTACATCACCACAGCTGCAGCAGCGGAAGAAATTTTCCATGTCTCTCCTCCTCCAGGTCCCAAGTTTTTTTTTTTTAAAGACAAAGCTGTCCTGATCTGAGTGTTTAGATTCTAAAACTGTTTATTCTGACGCAGTTTCCTCCATTTTAAAAAAAAAAAAAAAAGTTTTCATCATGCTCCTTCCAAGCCTGGAAGTATTACTACAGAGACTGGTAACTCCAGCTCAAAGAATTTAGAAGACTGTTTTCTTCACACTCCTCCCAAGCCTGGAAACTTTATAGCCCCTTTTGTGTTAGTACCTTCGCGCATTGACAGTTTACCGCAGTTTTCCATTAGGTCATAGTACCTGGTACCTGGTACCTGGTACTTTTTCAGATCCAAACGATCCGAGCAGGTACTAAAATGTGATGTCGTCACACTGCATGACACTGATTGGCTGGTCAGTAGTGTCACTCAATGAGTCATGAGAGCTTCTCATTCACGAAAGTCAAAACCGTCATCTTTGAAACCCAGCAACGAGGGAAATAGCTCCCAAAAAAAAAGAAATGCGGTGATCCTTGAGTCTGACGAAAAGCCACAGACCAAGCAGTAGGTATATTCTTGCCTAAATGTCCACCTTTAGTCTTCGTATCGCACATTATTGACGTCGTGGGACGTGCAGATGCATTGCTATGTTGACAAGCATGCACACAAGGTAGTACTAGGTTGTAATGGGAAACCAGTCATTCCAAGCCAAGTTGTGGTGATAAGGGGGTGAGTCGATCTGAGTAGCTGCTAATGGATAAGGGCCTTGAGATTGTTTATTCCAAGGCTTTGTTACCCAGTTCCGGATAATAACAGTTTTTCTGGAACTGTTGTGCAGCTAAACTGGGCCAATTACAAATTGAAACTTTACCCAGGCGGAATTCAGCAGTGTAGGGACTAACGCGTTATTAAGTAATGCGTTACAGTAACTACGTTATTATTGTGATAATGAGCACGGTAACTAGTTATTATGTCAAAATCAGGAACACGTTAATCGTTACTGGGATTTAGATAGGCTCGTTATTCATTACTTCTTGTGGTGGCTATCGCGGCGCATCCACAGATTCATTAGCAAGTGGTGGAGGCCAGCAGGTGGATGAGGGAAAGGTGAGGCAGGAGGAGCAGAGACCCGAGGAGTCCGAGTGTCAGGTGAACTGAACTTCAGGTAAGAAGGTATGACCTGCAGTCTGTCTGGGTCAGATATAAACTACGTTTAGGTGGAGTTTATTTTCGTTATGCTGACTTTTTCGTACTGGGTACTAGCTAGCATCACAAGTTTCTATACAGCTGGGTGGGTGCTATGATGTTACTGATGTTGAACTTTATTTTGTTCATAAGGTTAGTTAGTAGAGTTTCCAACCGTCCCGTAAAAACGGAATCGTCTCGTATTCAGAGAAAATATTATGCGTTTCGTATTGAGGTGAAAAGGAACGTACACTCAACAAAAATATAAACGCAACACCTTTGTTACTGCTCCCATTCCCCATGGGATGGACGTAGAGACCTAAAATTCAGTCCAGATACACAATATAACCATCCCTCCCAAACAGTGGTCACAAATCAGTCCAAATGTGTGGTAGTGGGCACATCTGCCATATTGAGATAATCCATCCCACCTCACAGGTGTGCCACATCAGGATGCTGATCTGACATCATGAGTAGTGCACAGGTGTACCTCAGACTGCCCACAACAAAAGGCCACCCTGGAATGTGCAGTTGTAGTAAGTGTAGTTGTAGTGCAGTTGTACCCTCGGGCAGACTCACTACTACCTACCCCCAACAACAGCATCCAGCACACATTAACACAAGGCTCCAGCCTGTCTCTCTCAACCACCCAGGTTAGGAGGGAAATGAGGAGGATTAAAACCAAGTTGGCATCAGGTCCTGCGCAGACCAACTGTGTTGGGTGATGTAGAACATCTCTAACCTGACCCTGAGGCTGGGGAGAGTCCCACAGTTCAGGAAAATCTTGACATTCAGTGAAAAAATAAACAATTATATTAAACAAAATTGATTCCAAACAGAAACAAAGACATTTCAGGTTTTAATCTTGCTGCACATTGTGGCTGGGTTTAACAGCAGGATGCAGGAGAACAATGAAGAGACAAAATCTGAATCAACATTTGCGATGTAGTCATGGTAGTCATGGTACATAAGAACTGCAGGCACAATGCAGTTCTTCTCCAGGACTTTATCACGAGGAAGAGCTGCAGTCAAGGAACACGGATGCATAAGCTGCAGCAGTACCTGCGGAAGAAGCAGCAGTCTGCATCTGCTTCCACAAACGCTCCAACTAAGCCCCTGGGTAAGTTGTTTTAATAATATTTTAATAACATTGTTGATGTGAAATAAGTTCAGTATATATTTATCTAATTGTTGCCTGCATCACAGGGATGGATGAGGATAAAGACCTGGAGGACGCAATGCTGAGCATCTCACCTCCAAAACTAGACATGCAGAGCTGTAAGTACTGCGTTATTACTAAATGTCAGACATGATAATGGCTAAGTCTGTTTAAATCTCATATGCCTCTGTCCTCTGGCTCTGCATAACTAGTCACTGTGCCAGCAGCAGCAGAAGGGTCCACACCCAGAGGATCTTCAGCAGCAAACACGGGTTTTCAAATGAAAGGTTTCAGAACTGGAGTACAATTGTTTTCCATGAATTGCTCTCCAAAGCTGAGCCTGAACTTGAACTTTTATATATCGTCTTGTTCTTGTTTTTGTGTGTTCTGGCCACGTTCTGGCGATGTTCCTCTAATAGTATAGTTGTATGCTGGCATTATACTAACTGTCCTAAGGACTATGAATTGATACCTACCATCATGAATTGATACCAACCACAAAGGGTGAGTATGTGTTCTTGTTCTCTATGAATGTGTTAAAAACAAATTAAGTAGCAGTAGTTACTAACACCCGAATGCATGTTGTTCACTGACTTATACCGCTCCTCCTGCTTCGATGTGAAGAGGTTAAAATGATTTGGTTTGTCATTTCTCTTGCATATGAATAAATTACATTTGTTTTGCAATGAGAAACAGGAGACCAAGATGGCGCCGCGTATGGATGCCCTGGTGCTTCAGTGCGTTACTTTTGTTTTGTTTTTGTGCATTTCTTCTGTGTCTGGGCACTCCTCTGGATACTCTTACACCAGAGAAGTGCTTCTTAACTACAGGACTACAACACCTGTGGATTTATTTCCGATATTTGTCGCATCTGCGGCAGATTTACTGCAGACTCTGATCAGGAAAGTGAGACGCCGAAAGAGAGGGAAGCGAGCCGGCGCACTCGTGCGTCTGAGGAGACGCGGACTGCGAACTGCTCTTCCTGGGATCTTCCTTTCCAATGTACGCTCACTCGGGAATAAGATAGACGAACTGTCCCTGATGAGAAGCATGAACAGAGACTTTGCCTCCTCCTGTGTCTTATGTTTTACGGAGTCGTGGCTCAGCGAGAACATCCCGGACTGCGCGCTTGAGCTGGAGGGTTTTCATCTGCTGCGCGTGGACCGGCAGGCCTCTCTCTCTGGTAAGACCAACGGTGGAGGCGTCTGCTTCTACATCAATAGTGGCTGGTGCACAGATGTGACAGTGATTGCTCAGCACTGCTCTTCCTCTCTGGAATATCTTTCTCCGCGGGAGTTGCTTCATTCATCCTGGCCGCTCTTTACATCCCGCCAGACGCGGATGCGCAGGCAGCTCAGTGCGCACTCGCAGAGCAGATACTCCACATGGAGCGGACATTCCCGGACTCTCTCATCATTGCTCTTGGGGACTTTAACAAAGCCAATCTGAGCCATGAGCTTCCGAAATATAAGCAGTATATTAAATGCCCGACCAGAGAGGAGAGGACATTAGACCACTGTTACAGCACGATCAGCGGGGCCTACCGCGCGGTGCCCCGCGCTTCACTTGGACTTTCTGACAACGTCATGATCCACCTAATCCCCGCGTACAGACAGAGGCTGAAGCTCTCCAAACATGTCGTGAGGACTAAAAAACTGTGGAGCAACGAGGCTGTGGAGGAGCTTCGCACGTGTTTGGAGTCCACAGACTGGGACACAATGAAGGCTGCTTCTAACAGCTTGGACGAGTTTACGGACACTGTCACCTCCTATATCCACTTCTGTGAGGACAGCATTGTGCCATCACGCACCACGGTGAGTTATAACAATGACAAACCCTGGTTTACTCCTAAACTCAAAAAGCTGTGGCTGGAAAAGAGAAAGGCGTTCAGAAGCGGAGACAGGGACTGCTACAGAGAGGCCAAGTACAGGTTCACTAAAGAAGTGGACATTGCTAAACATCAGCACTCTGAGAAGATGCAGCAGCAGATCTCAGAGAATGACTCGGCCTCTGTGTGGAAAGGTTTTAGGAATATCACGAACTACAAGCCTAAAACCCCCCACTCCACTGATGACCTGCTCTTGGCCAACACCCTCAACGACTTTTACTGCCGTTTTGACGAGCCATCAGGCAGCCTTCACACCTCCAACGGCCCCAACAATAGAGACACTTTGGACACTAATTCCCCCACCTCTCCCCCCTCCATAGAGCCATCACCACCTTCAAACTGTTCACCTACAACACCCCCCTCCTCACCCCACACAAAAGAGGATTTCACACCACCTCCTCCAACCACAACTCTTCATATTCATGAAGCAGATGTGAGGAAGCAGTTTAAGAATCTGAATGCTCGGAAAGCTCCCGGCCCAGACGGTGTGTCTCCTGCCACCCTCAGACACTGTGCAAACGAGCTGGCCCCAGTGTTTTCTGGCATTTTCAACTCCTCACTGCAGGCATGTCATGTGCCTGCCTGCTTCAAGTCCTCTACCATAATCCCTGTCCCCAAGAAACCAAGGATCACTGGACTAAATGACTACAGACCCGTGGCTCTGACATCTGTGGTCATGAAGTCATTTGAGCGCCTAGTTCTCTCCCATCTCAAGACCCTCACGCCCCCCCTCCTGGACCCCCTGCAGTTTGCATATAGAGCCAACAGGTCTGTAGACGACGCCATCAACATGGCCCTACACTCCATCCTGCAGCATCTGGACTCCCCAGGAACTTACGCCAGGATCCTGTTTGTGGACTTCAGCTCTGCCTTCAACACCATCCTTCCAGACCATCTCCGAGGCAAGCTTTCCCAGATGAATGTGCCTGATCCCACCTGCCGGTGGATCACTGACTTCCTGACGGACAGGAAGCAGCATGTGAGGCTGGGAAAGAATGTCTCGGACTCTCGGTCCATCAGCACCGGCTCCCCTCAGGGCTGTGTTCTTTCTCCTCTGCTCTTCTCCCTGTACACCAACTGCTGCACCTCCACCCACCAGTCTGTCAAGCTAATTAAGTTTGCAGATGACACCACCCTTATTGGGCTCATCTCGGACGGGGATGAGTCTGCCTACAGGAGGGAGGTTGAACGTCTGGTGTCTTGGTGCAGCCACAACAACCTGGTGCTGAATTCCCAGAAAACAGTGGAGATTATTGTGGACTTCAGGAAGCACACAGCTCCACTCCCCCCCATCATCCTGACTGACACCCCCATCACCTCTGTGGACTCATTCCGCTTCCTGGGTACCACCATCACCCAGGACCTGAAGTGGGAGCCCACCATCACCTCCGTCATAAAGAAAGCCCAGCAGAGGATGTACTTCCTGAGGCAGCTGAAGAAATTCAACCTGCCAACACGGACGATGATGCAGTTCTACACCGCAATCATTGAGTCCATCCTCACCTCCTCCATCACTGTGTGGTACGCTGGAGCCACTATCAGGGACAAACAGAGACTGCAGCGTGTTGTGCGCTCTGCTGAGAAGGTGATTGGCTGCAGACTCCCATCTCTGCAGGACCTGTACACCTCCAGGACATTGCGGCGTGCAGCTCGGATCTCAGCTGACCCTTCTCACCCTGGACACAGTCTGTTTGACCTGCTCCCCTCAGGCAGGAGGCTCCGGTCCATTCGCACCAGAACCTCTCGCCATAAGAACAGCTTCTTCCCCTCTGCTGTTGGACTCATGTCATAACCATATGACTGTTCCCACCACTAACACATGATCCTACGCTGTGTTCACTGCATCATTCCATGTTTAGCACTGATCACCACCTGCACTCATGTATATATCTTTCTACGTAGCACTCTTAATTCTTATTCTCATGTATATATCTCATGTATATCTCATGCATATATCTTTCTACGTAGCACTTTAAATTCTTATTCTTACTTTTATTTTTTTCATGTCTATTTAAGCGCAATTTATGACACTATGTTTGCACTGAAGCACCGCAGCAATTTCCTAATGTTGTAAACCTGCTCAACATTTGGCAATAAAACCCTCTCTGATTCTGATTCTGATTCTGATTCTGAGAAGTAAGAGAATGGGTGTGTGAGTTCCTACTAACAGCAACACTCACATACAGTGTAAATTATGAAGTTGCTCCACCCGAACAATGGGCGGGTTAAGAGGCAGGCAGATTTTCATCGCTGCGCTGAAAAGAATTAGTGCAATTCAGAGCGTGCCCATTCCCCCACCTTTGCAGAAAGCAGAAAGACAGGGAGCCAAGGTCAGGAGCCAGTCTCGCTAAGAATTAGAAAAACATGTGAAGATGTAGCTTTTATGACTAGGTGGGGGTCGTCAGAAGCTATAAAAGACTGTGAGATCTGTCGCCATGTTGAGACGTGCTGCATACCCTCTGCAAAACACCTCTCCCGTCCGGACGTTTTAATGCTCTTAAGTGTTGAATTGTATGGAAATAAATGATTGTTGATTGAGCATTTATACACCGAGTACTGTCCTTCCTTCAGCCCAAAGATTAAAAGAAAAGAAGAAGCATTTTTGCTACCAAAAACTATTATGAACAACATTTGATGCTTTAACAGTGTGGTAAGTTTAACTCAATCCAAAAAGATTTCTTTCTTTCTAACCTGTATCATATTTTAGTTTAATACTCCACGCTTTGTAGCTACCAAGAGCAAGCAACACTTCATGATGAGTTCATTTACTGACATGGATGAAATGAAAATTATGTTATACAGTCTTTTCTGATAATTTTGATACAAAGACAAGGTAACCACACACTGGAGACAAATAATTACTTAATAATAAGTACATTAAGCTGTAGAAATAAGTACTTAAGTACAAAATGTACTACATTTGTATGTTTGTGTCTATTTAAGTAGCCTCAAATAACTGTGAACGAACTGTATCCCTGAGATGAAAATATAAATCAAGGGCCTGGGACATGGGACAAGCTTGATTCCTCCATTATTATTGTGCACAAATCAAACACTTGCACATCACATGAGACTGAACTAACAAAAGTGCAGCTATTTTTACACAAGGTCAAATCTTCTGTTAGTGGAATGAGACAGTCTTCTGCACCCTAAAGGTGAGGGGCCATGTGCATGACATCAGGTATCCCGCAGGGCACGTTGTTATTCTTTGAGGGCCTTATACGGTGAGCATTCCAAACACTCCGGATGTCATTCAATACCTCCTGATGAAGAAACAAGAATTAGGTCAGAGCTGTAATACAATGCATTTTTAAAATGTCATTATGGTCTAAAATAAGTGTGGTGCATCCTTAAATAAATTGAAAAGCAGCAATGTTTGAATGCAGTTTAATGAAAACCAAAGGAAGAGGGAGTGATGGCAAAAAAAGAAAAGAAAGAACAACACCAGGCAAACCAGTGAGTTGTGGGATCTGGGCTTTTCTACAAAATTAACGAAATAACCTAAAGAAAATTTACCCAAAGGAACTGTCAATAGAAAATTGTACTTAGTAGTCAGTAGGGCTGCTCAATTAATCGAATTTTAATCACGATTACGATCTGGGCTTTCAACGATCATTAAAAATGACTGGGCCGATTATTAGCCCCTCCCTCGTGCTTTACTCTCGCGAGGTGGCAAATCGAACACACGTCACATCAATTAAGAGTACCTGAGGAAAGCTAACCAGACGTTATTTGGAGAGGAGAGGATAATGGCTGCTAAAGAAAGAATGCCGTTGGTTGAAAAGCGAGGTAAAACTACTTCAGTGGTGTGGAAACATTATGAGTCCGACGTGGATCAAGTCGATATAGTGTGTAAACTTTGCTACGATGTTGTAGCTGCACCACAGGGCAACACTACAAATTTATTCAATCATTTGAAGACCGCTCACAAAGTGACATACGATCAAACAATGAAGGAGCATAGAGAAAAACCCTCAACAACACATGCTTCATCCTCACAGACCTCCATTCACGCTACCATGTACAACGCGACTAAATATCCCACCAGCTCCCAGAGACACAAGGAGATAACAAACGCGGTAACGTTTTTCCTCGCCAAAGACCAATGCTCAATTAACACAGTGGACACCCCCGGCTTTAAGAAACTAATCAACACTTTGGACAAACGGTATAACTTGCCATCTCGTCACTATTTTAGTCGAGTGGCGATTCCCGCTTTATATGATGAGTGTCATGATGGTGTCACAAAGGAAGTGGCTACAGCCCAATATTTTGCCACCACAACGGACTTGTGGTCAAGCCGCACCATGGAGCCGTATTTGAGCCTCACGGTACATTTCATTGACATGGATTTCAACATGAAAACAAAATGTCTCCAGACAGCATTTTTCCCAGAAGACCACACAGGGCAGAACATAGCTGCAGGTCTGAAACAAGCACTGGCTACGTGGGATCTGGAGGAGAGTAAACTCATCTGTATAACCACAGACAACGCTGCAAATATCATACTGGCTGCACAACTGAATGGCTGGATGAGGCTCCAGTGCTTTGGGCACAGATTACATTTGGCCATAGGTGAGTAGGCCTAATTCCTACTGAATATGATGCATAATGTGATTTTCTTTCAATAAGTATACAACATAATGCTTCGAATGAATATAATAAATAAAAAACAATTTAAATTCAGAGATACTTTTATTCATTCTCACAGTCATACACATTTTCTATGAATTATACAAACACATAAATAAGCTACCATCACTTTGTCTTATTCATTCACACTCAAGGAAATGACAATCATCATCCTGATAATGCTTGTTTATATTTTTTATGTTTTTATAGAAAGAGCCATGAAAGATCACAGGATTGAGCGTGCAGTGGGGGTCTGCAAAAAAGTGTTCAGCACCTTTTCATTCAGTTGGAAAAAAAAGAGAGAGCTGAAAAAGGCACAGGAAGACCTCAAACTGCCAGACCACTCCTTAAAGACTGAATGTCAAACCAGATGGGGATCTAGGCAGGCCATGGTTTCCAGAGTCCTTGAGCAGCAGAAGGCCATTGCCCATGTCCTCTCCCAAGACAAAGGAACCAGGCACCTCATCCCCTCATGGCAGGACATTGATGTCCTTGAGGCCATCAACAAGACCTTGGGACCTCTGGTTGAATTCACTGATGCACTTTCTGGAGAGAAATATGTGAGTGTGTCTTTAATAAAACCAACACTCCACCTATTTAACAACTCAATCTTGGCTGAGCAAGATGATGACACAGACCTCTCAAAATGCATCAAGAGGAGAATACTGGAGTACCTAAATGAAAAGTATGGTGACTCACCAACACAAGAGTTGCTTGACATGGCCACTGTCCTGGACCCAAGGTTCAAACTGAGATATGTAAGCGAGGTCAGCCAAGAGACAATAAAAGCCAGACTGACAATGGAAATGAAGTCCATCATGGTATTTATAAAGATACTAAACATCTATCTATCTATCCATCTATCTATCATTATTTATAGTAATTATTTAAGGATTGTATTTTAGAATGCCAAACCCGAGACAGATAAAACCGGTTCCTCATTCTGTGTTGCTGTCATTTTATGTTTGTCCCATTAAAGGAGGCTGCAGTGATGGGGACACCTGTTGGCAACACGGAGGTTGCTGATGATGGTGCATCAAACCAAAAGAAGAGGAAAAAGGGCCTAAGCAGCTTCTTTAAGGCCCCTCACAGCACAGCTCCAGGTGCAGAACATGCTCTTCAACTGGACCAGGCCATAGCTTTTGAGCTTTTTGAGCCTACCTCCAGGCAGGGACCCTGGACACAGAGGAAGACCCACTGGGGTGGTGGAAGCTATCACAGAACCTCTTCCCACGACTCTCCATCCTGGCAAAGAAATATCTTTGCATCCCAGCCACAAGTGCCTCATCAGAAAGGGTCTTTAGCACTGGTGAAAATGTTGTCAACTGCCTGTGTGCATCCCTGAAGCCTGATCATGTCAATAGGCTGGTGTTTTTGGCTAAAAACCTTTGAAAGGTTGCAGGAACCATGTTTTGTTGAGCCATTTTGAGATTGTATGGGACTCAGGCCTACTAGTTTTTATTTATTTCTTATAAAAGGTACTACTTTCAGTGTTTAATTTTATTTTTGTTCAGGCAGCAACTTTAGTTGACATACCTCAATGTCAGTTTGATGCAATTGTGCATTGTGTGGCTACACAGCTTGCCTTGATGTTTGGTTATTTGTATGCATAAATATTATGCAGTAGTTTGAAGTTCACTAAACATTAATGTTTACATTTTTTTATTTATTTTTTATATTGCAAACATTTGCACGGTTATCAGAATTTGCACATTATTTTATGACAATCTTTAAAGCAATTATTCAATGCATTGTTATTGTTAAATAAATATCGTGAAATAATCGTGATCTCAATTTCATTGAAAATAATCGTGATTATCATTTTAGCCATTATCGAGCAGCCCTAGTAGTCATTATAATCTTTTGAATAATATAAGTTTGCATATGATAGAATACTGCGTGATCATCTCTTTATAACTCAGACTGTTTTTAATTCACTGTGACCCGTTATCACGCAGGGAAGGAGCAGTACCTGCTACATAAGAGCTTAACAAGCAGTTTCACTTCGTAGCAGGAGCCTCTCCTGGAACACGCGCACAAACACACACATATACACATCCACATTCCAATGTTTTGATCAAATGCACCTACTGTTGTATATAAATATAGAACAGGGCAGTGGCAGAGCACGAGTCCCGGAGCTGTCGCTCTCGTGCCAGTGCTCTGTGACTGCCCTTGCATGAGTCAGTTTTCTTCAGCTTTGTCCCGTGTCTCTCTTTGTCCCACTGTCTCTTTCATTGCCATCTCACTCCAAACATGGCAAATGTCAAACTCAGACAGTCTTCTCAAAAGTCCTTCACACACAGTGAGGTTGCAGCTTGCTGGAAACGCATCTCCATCCATCCAATCTAGATGGTGGTTCTTCTCTTTCTGATGCTGTTTGCCCACAGCGCTGCTGGACCTCTCTGCTCAGAACTCTGGTATTGTCTCTTGGACTTCTGTCCACCGTTGATGTTCATGCTTGTGCTTCTGGAACTGCACTCGGTGTCTTCAGGGAGAGATTAGCTTCCTTGGAGCTTGCTTGTTCAGGATGAGGATGGGAAGCTGCAAAACAATTCAGCCAAAAAATTCTGGCTGGGTGTTTCTATTTTTTCTAATGATTTTAACCTATAATTTTCTTCCGACTGCTGCCCGTGGAGAATTGATCCAGGTCCGTTCCCCACCTGTAATCGACAGACTGAGAGACTTTCATTATTCACTGTGACTGCATATGTTTTCATCACTCCTAAAGCAACACATCTCTGCTTATTTTGTTTTGAACTCTACTGACTTTAAACCCCAAAAATGAACTTTTTATTTGGTCTTAACCGCAAACACAAAAATCTTCTTAATGTTATTGTTAATTATTTTCATCCACCACACTCCAAATTATGTTTTCTTTTGTGTCCAGCAGGGGAAGAAGGTGACCTGTAGCGTCACTGCTTCCCCCAGTTGGAGACAATTTCCCACTCACACTTCCACACTTTTTGTTTTCTTTGTTTTCATCATTTTCTTTCTCTCTCTCTCTCTTTTTTTTACCCCATTGTTTTACACCCACACATTAACCTGTTAACTCACTCCTCCAACCTCATTTTCCTTTCACCCCAACAGCTCTCATACACTCAGCAATCAAATTCTCCATTCATCCTTGAATACTTGAATACTTGATCACCTTTAAATGTCACTGTTAATTTTATCAATTTATTTATCATTAGTTTAACACTAATCCTTTCTTTCTTTCTTTCTTTCTTTCTTTTTATTTACTTTAGTTCATTTTTTCCTCTTTGATCACTACGATTTCTTGACTATTTATTATTTCACAAAAAATCAACTAATCTACTTTGTCTCCCTCTTTGTCATCAAGGAATTCACACACACTCACAGGCTGGTCACTCGCCCCCACCTTTTCTTTCTCTCTCACACACACTCACATTTTACTCTTCGTTCGTTCCACCTGTGAACCCGCCCCCTCGAGGCTGGCTCACACGCACCTCATGCTTCTCGCAGTCCCATTCAAACTTTCTGCGAGACACTTCTGCTGATTCAGGACAACGCCCTAATCAGCACACAGAGCGGGTGCCGTCCGCTCTCGTACATTTCACAAATCATTCAAACTGCGCCACGGACTCGATACCGCGGTTTCTCTTCCCCTAAACAATATAAAACCAAATTAAACCCCCAATTGACTTCACAGTTTCCAACAATTCGCGACACGGCATCCTGCCGCGATTTCTACACACCACAAACACACACTTTTAGACACGAATTCTTTTTGTTACTTTAATTAACTCCCGTACTTCAGACGAGACGCCGACTCTAACGGCGCTTTCACACACACTACACCGTCCTCCTTCTGCATCAGGCACTGGTTCAACTCAGCTCGGAATCTAACCCGCGAAAGCAACCGATCCTGCTTTTATGCATACTTCAGACTGTGACAGGGACCTCTCCCCGACTTAGTTATTTAAGGAGCCACGAATCCCCAGGTCACCACCCTGGATCTCCTGCCTTCAGGTCCTAGCCCCGCGTCCGAGACTAGGTGGGGTAACCAAACCCGTGACACGCGCAGTGCTCAGCTGGCGACACAGCCTTTCAGCCCCGCTTTCTAACTAATAGTAACACAAGTTTCCTGCTTTAACGCACGAGGACGGATCACCGCCACTTTTTTCCTAATAACTAAGACGGATGAAACACCGATGCTATTAATCCGTAACCAAAATCTCCTGCTTTAACGCACTGAGATTTTCTTACGGGGCGCAAAACATCAACTTGGAGTTCTTACAAAAGTCTCTTGCTTTAGTCGCTCACAGTACGCTAAACATCAACTTGGAGTTCTTAGAAAAGTCTCTTGCTTTAACGCACTGAGACGGACGCTAGCCGCCTTTTTTTTCTACTGAGTGAATTTACACTGGGATACGTTCAACTTAGCGAACAGATAATTTAGGCTTTAAACAATATGCACGGTTCGAAAATAAACAGGTTGTGCTTACCTTTTAATCATGTGAGCTAGCTCTCTGTTCGCCTCGTTTCACGATCTCAGCTCTGCCAATTCATCTCTGCGCCTCGAGCGAATCCCAGCGGTGTCGGCACCAAAACTGTTGAGAAATCAGTTTTACACCGGTTCTTTTTATTCCTCGAGCATCCAGAGATGGCACCGGACTCAGTAGTCATTTTCATAAAACTTTTATTCATCTTTATTCATCTTCATTTAAGCATGCACTTCTAGAAGGGAAGACGAGGCTGGTGTGTCCCTCTGCAAAAATCTTCACCCCTTTGTCTGTGAAACACAGTTTTATAGAAGGACCCCATCAACCAACACCGAACAAAAACAAGCTCCAGCGAACCAAGTGAATTGTCCAAAACAAACACACAGGCTGGAGTTCAAGAACAAAACACAGTTCAGGGGGCCGACCGTGCACACGGCAGCGGCGGCGACGGGGAAACCGTTCAGGCGGCCGACCGCGCGGACAGCAACGTCGGGGACGGGGAAACAGTTCAGGCGGCCGACCGTGCGGACAGCAACGGCGGCGACGACACAAGTCTGGAGGCTGACCGTGCGGACAGCAACGGCGGCGACGACACAAGTCTGGAGGCCGGCCGCACGGAAAGTAGCGGCGGCGTTTGGGAGGTCGTCAATATCGGCGATGACACCCAACAAGCGGCCTGGCAGATGACCGCCGATGTCGAGGCGGCAGTTCGGGACCTGAAGGTGGTGTGGCCTTCGCAGCACCAGACGAGATGGCAGCAGAGGCCGGGCCAGACGAGGCGGATGCTGAAGCCGGGCCAGGTGAGGCAGAAGCGGATGCTGAAGCCGGGCCAGGCGACGCTGATGAAGCCGGGCCAGGCGACGACGATGAAGCCGGTCCAGGCGACGACGATGAAGCCGAGCCAGGCGACGACGATGAAGCCGGTCCAGGCGAAGACGATGAAGCCGGTCCAGGCGAAGACGATGAAGCTGCAGGAGACGAGGATGATGAAGCTGCAGCAGACGAGGATGAAGCTGCTGTTGCAGCCAGCGAGGATGATGAGGCTGCAGCTGGCGGCTGGACGGGCTCCTCGGGCCCTCCAGCTGACGAGGCAGGAAGCTGGACGGGCTCCTCGGGCCCTCCAGCTGACGAGGCAGGAAGCTGGACGGGCTCCTCGGGCCCTCCGGCTGACGAGGCAGGAAGTTGGACGGGCTCCTCGGGCCCTCCAGCGGAGACAGGCGGCTGGACGGGCTCCTCGGGCCCTCCAGCGGAGACAGGCGGCTGAATGGGCTCCTCGGGCCCTCCAGCTGACGAGGCAGGAAGCTGGACGGGCTCCTCGGGCCCTCCAGCTGACGAGGCAGGAAGCTGGACGGGCTCCTCGGGCCCTGCGGCTGACGAGGCAGGAGGCTGGACGGGCTCCTCGGGCCCTCCAGCGGAGACAGGCGGCTGAACGGGCCCCTCGGACCCTCCAGCGGAGACAGGAAAGTGCTGGCCGGGCTCTCCAGAACCCCCAGCGGAAATAGTCACTGAACCAGCGGGCACAGGGGCCCCTGGCACACGCAGGGCTGAACCAGCAGGCACACTGGCCTCTGGAAAACACAGATCAGAGCCAGTAGGTGCACAGGCCTCTGGCAGGAACAGATCGGAACCAGCAGGCGCACGGGCCTCTGGCGAACACAAAGCAGACTGCGGCTGCACAGAGCATTGACTCAGCTCAGGCAGCGACAGCCGGATGCAGTCCTCAGCTGGCTTCAGCCAGCCTCCAGGGGTCCAGAGTCGGCTGGGGGCTGAAACCCAGCCTCTGGGGAGGCCCTGGAGTGCGTCACAGTCTCTGAACTGGCCAGCTGTTGAGGACTGATTACAACATTGTGTGGTGTGTCTCTCTGCTTGGAATGAACACATGAAAAATAGTTATTTTCGGGTTGGATGGACTCAACTTTTTGTACCGGAGGAGTTGGTGAAGATGATGGCTGAGCTGATAATAAGGCTGATGAGTCTCTTACCAACTGAGCTATTGACTGGGCTATGGACTGTAACATAGTGTCTACTAAGTCTGGCTGTGACTGTAACTGGGCTATGGGTAGTGAGGCTGAATGTGATGGAGGTGATGACTGAGCGACTAACTGAGCTAATGACTGCTGGGCAGCTAACCGAGCTACCGGCTGGGCAGCTGACTCAAAAAACACAGCCCCGGAATAAACAGTCACACGATCTGGCGAAACAGACAGAGTGTCTTTTCCATTCACCACAGCCGGCAACTCTGAAGTCCTAATATCCGGATGTGGGGTGACGCGCCAACGGCACCATCGTCGCTTCCTCCCGGGCAAAACCTCCGGCGGGCCGGGCAAAACCTCCGGCGGGCCGGGCAAAACCTTCACCGCCAGGCTGGGTTGGGAAGCGATAGCGGCTGGTGGGTGAAGGTGCAGTTCGTTGAGTATGAAATTCTGTGCGAGCGGGTGAAGAGAGTCCAGCAGCCAGGAGTGAGCAGAGATTAACTGCTGTAGCCTGGCTTCTACAGCGCGGTGAAACTCCTCTCCCTCACGTTCGAGCCACAGATTGACCAACCTTGAAACTGTCATGGTCTGGGTGGGTACCTGCAGGTCTCCAACAGCGGCCCCTCCTCCTTTAGGAGGAGTTCGGTTGCTCCTCCCTGGCTGACCACCTGTGAGCAATTATTCCAGCAGTATATCAGACCTGCGCTCTCAACCGTTCATCGCCTGAGTATCTGCTATCCCCATCTTAGTCAAGTGGAGCATCATAACTCTGTCCAGAATCCGTGTGATGACTTACTTGTTCTCCTTGTTCTCAGAGGTAGCACCTGGAGTGGAGGTCTTGTCTCCCTCACTCCCGCCTTCCTGGATCTGGGCCGCTTGCTGCTGATACGACGTGGCCTGCCTCCCCACGTCTCGACCGCTTCCGGGCCTTCCGCCCCACCTGTCCCCTCCACCTGGAACCAAGTAAGGCAACTCAATTCAACTGTGGAGGATCGTTGCTTGTCTGCTGAATCCCACTGACCGTGATCTCCTCTTATTCCAGTGCCCCGGCCCCTGCCTAGTCCTGTTTCCGCCTCCCCGCTGCCTCTGCTGTTCAGCCGTCTCCTAGAGGTGTCTAGGTCACCCTCCGTTATCTTAGATTATCCTACGCGCCACTAGTGTGGTGGCGTCGTTTTGTTTTTTGCTTGTGTTTGCCTGTGGGCGCAAAAAAATCCTTTGTTCCTTATCGTCTCGCTTCCGGGTTGGTTTCTGCACCTGTGTCCATCTCTGTTCCCTCGTGCTGCTGGGCCGTGACAGAAACACAGTCAATTAATTCCTCCCGAAACTCCTGGGAAGGTGCGGATGCTGCTGGGTCCATGTTTGGTCGGCTCGTACTGTCACGGCTGGCGGGTTGAGCCGTGTGGTGTGGAGGAAAAGGAGGACCCAAAATGCAGACAGCCGACGATATGAGTGAGGGTTTATTTACAGGTGACAGTGGCAGAACAGACAACGAATCATGAGACATAGTAACGGAAACCTAAACTGGGAAAACTAAAGAGCAACTAGAAATCCTCAAGACACGGGGTGAAAGGCAGAAAGACGCAGACTGACGGAGGATACCAAAAACGCAGAGATACACAGATGAACGCAGACGAGCCGACAACAAACACAGACCGACACCCACTATATATACACACATACACAAGGTAATCGGGTAATCGCACACAGGAGGGAAGAACAGCTGATCTGAATACACATGATGACTGGAGGACACAAGCTGAACACAATGACAACAGACACAGACCTTCAGAATAGAACAGGAAATCCAGAACACGAGCCTTCAAAGTAAAGCAGGAAACACACAGACTGATTTACAACACAACACGGGGACATGAACAGAGCACCAAGGACAGACACAGGTAGGGCTGAATATACACCAAACTTCAGGTTCAACCCTAAACTAGTACAAAATCAGAATAAACACAAGGCACAAAACTGAACTTCAAGGAAACACAAAACGCTGGGTCAAAATGACCCAGGACCATGACAGTTAGTGTGTTAAAAGCTTCAAGGCTGAAGGAAACAGAATGACTTGGGACATCTACATCTTTACATTGGCTGTTACTGGAAGTTCATTTTATTTAGGAATGTGTTCATTTGAGTTGGATGTTTTCATTGATCAGTATTAAGTGAACAAATGCATTTTAAAAAACAAAATCTCTCTCTTTCAAACAAACAGAAACAGAAACCCACACACTCTTTCACACAAACGCAAAAACACACAAACATAGAAAAACACATACTCAGAGATTAACTGTTGAATTTAAAAGCACCCTTATATGATATACCTGCATCCCAGAACTCTCCAGTGGCCAGGATCAGAAAGCAGCTCTCAGATGTGGCTACACTGCAATTTATCCTGTCTTCTCCTTAGAATCTGCATGGCTTGCCCTACAAACTGGAAAGGTCAGAGGTCCACATGCAAAAACAAACTTTCACACAAACACAAACATCCATCCATCCATCCATCCATCCATCCATCTTCATCCGCTTTATCCGAGGCCGGGTCGCGGGGGCAGCAGCCTAAGCAGAGAGGCCCAGACCTCCCTCTCCCCAGCCACCTCCTCCAGCTTATCCGGGGGAACACCAAGGCGTTCCCAGGCCAGCCGAGAGATATAATCTCTCCAGCGTGTCCTGGGTCTGCCCCGGGGCCTCCTCCCGGTGGGACATGCCCGGAACACCTCACCCAGGAGGCCCCCAGGAGGCATCCTTGTCAGATGCCCGAACCACCTCAGCTGGCTCCTTTCGATGTGGAGCAGCAGCGGCTCTACTTTGAGCCCCTCCCAGATGGCCGAACTTCTCAACCTATCTCTAAGGGTGAGGCCAGCCACCCTTCGGAGGAAGCTCATTTCTGCCGCTTGTATCCGCGATCTCGTTCTTTCGGTCACTACCCACAGCTCGTGGTCATAGGTGAGGGTAGGGACGTAGATCGACCGGTAAATTGAGAGCTTCGCTTTTACACTCAGCTCCCTCTTCACCACGACGAACCGGTGCAGCGTCCGCATTACTGCAGCCCCAATCCGTCTGTCGATCTTCGGCTCCCTTCTCCCATCACTCGCGAACAAGACCCCGAGATACTTGAAGTCCTCCACTTGGGGCAGAAACTCATCCCTGACATGGAGTGGGCACTCTACCCTTTTCCGGCTGAGAACCATGGCCTCAGATTTGGAGGTGCTGATCCTCATTCCCACTGCTTCACACTCGGTTGCGAACCGTTCCAGTGTGAGCTGGAGGCCCCCACCCGATGAAGCCAACAGAACCACATCTTCCGCAAAAATCAGAGATGAGATTCTGAGGCCACCAAAGTGAAATTATGAACAGAACCGGTGACAAAGGGCAGCCCTGGCGGAGCCCATCACCCACCGGGAACGAGTCCGACTTATTGCCAGCAATGCGAACCAAGCTCTTGCAACGGTTGTATAGGGATCGAATGGCCCGTAGCAATGGGCCAGACACCCCATACTCCATTGCAAGACCTCCCACAGGACACCCTGAGGGACACGGTCGAATGCCTTCTCCAAGTCCACAAAACACATGTAGACTGGTTGGGCAAAATCCCATGCACCCTCAAGTATCCTCGAGAGGATAAAGAGCTGGACCAGTGTTCCGCGACCAGGACGAAAACCGCATTGTTCCTCCTGTATCCGAGGTTCGACTAGCGGACGAACTCTCCTTTCCAGCACCCTGGCATAGACTTTCCCAGGGAGGCTGAGGAGTGTGATCCCCCTGTAGTTGGAACACACCCTCTGGTCCCCCCTCTTAAAGATGGGGACCACCACCCCGGTCTGCCAGTCCAGGGGTACTGCCCCTGATCTCCACGCAACATTGCAGAGGCGTGTCAACCAGGACAGCCCTACAACGTCCAGAGCCTTCAGGAACTCGGGGCGGACCTCATCAACACCAGGGGCTCTGCTACCAAGGAGCTGTTTAACTGCCTCAGTGACCTCGCCCCCAGAAATTGGTGGGTCATTCTCCTCATCCCCAGACTCTGCTTCCTCCTCGGAAGATGTGTCAGTGGGATTAAGGAGGTCCTCGAAGTATTCCTTCCACCGCCTGACAATTTTCTCAGTCGACGTCAGCAGCGCTCTGCCAGCACTATACACAGTGCAGGTAGAGCACTGATTTCCTCTCCTGAGACGTCTGACGGTTTGCCAGAATCTCTTTGAGGCAGTCCGAAAATCTTTTTCCATGGCCTCTCCGAACTCCTCCCACACCCGAGTTTTTGCTTCAGCCACTGCCCGAGCCACATTCCACTTGGCCTGTCGATACCTGTCGGCTGCCTCCGGAGTCCCACAGGCTAACCAAGCCCGATAGGACTCCTTCTTCAGCCTGGTGGCTCCCTTCACCTCTGGTGTCCACCATTTGGTTCGGGGATTACCACCACGACAGGCACCAACCACCTTGCGGCCGCAGCTCAATGCAGCAGCTTCGGCAATGGAGACGCTGAACATGGTCCATTCGGACTCAATGTCCCCAGCCTCCCTCGGAATGCTGTTGAAGCTCTGCCGGAGGTGTGCGTTGAAGACCTCGCGGACTGGGGCCTCTGCTAGACGTTCCCAGCACACCCTCACTACGCGTTTAGGTGCACCGGGTCTGTCCAGCGTCCTCCCCCGCCACCTGATCCAACTCACCATCAGGTGGTGATCAGTTGACGGCTCAGCCCCTCTCTTTACCCGACTGTCCAGAACATATGGTCGCAGGTCTGGTGATACGATTACAAAATTGATCATCGACCTACGGCGGAGAGCGTCCTGGTGCCACGTGCACTTATGGACACTCTTATGTTCGAACAAGGTGTTCGTTATGGCCAAACTATGATTTGCACATAAGTCCAATAACAAAACGCCGCTCGGGTTCAGATCAGGGAGGCCGTTCCTCCCAATCCCGCCCCTCCAGGTCTCGCTGTCGTTACCCACGTGAGCATTGAAGTCTCCCAGGATGTAACTGCTCCTGAAGGTTTTTCATGTTCGAAGTAGAATAAAGGGCCATGCTCCAACTGATGTTCAGCCAGTATTTTAATCTTCTTTTCACCAGCAAACACCGTGAAAAACTATGGTGAAATGATCAATGAAAAACACGGATATTACATCAGCAGAACAAAAATTACAACTCAAATAAAACATACACACAAAGTAAATGCACCAACATACCGTGTGCGCCTTTCTACTGAACATTCATGAGCAATTGTAGTCCATATTTTCTATATTTCCACCATTTACACAGGCCAGCATTCTCTTTGTGGCTCGAGCCTCAGTCTCTGGTGACACGTGCTCTTAATTGAGCCTCACCCCAAAGCATGCGCACCACAAAGCGCCACACTCAGGCCCACCAGTAGGTGGCGACAACACAACATGAATCCAGATTAAACACCAAATTTTTCAACATTGCAATCACATAATAATTACATTTCAATGTGACAGCTACACTGCCACCAAAATTACAAAGGATTTCTATTTACAAGTGTTAAACAAAATTAAATCCTGTAATTTTTAATAAATTGACAATCAAACATCAACTTATGTCACAAAAAAAAAAACACTTCTTAAATAAACTTATAGATCACATATTATGTTTGTGCTCTTAACCCATGTACTACTTCACTGTAGTTTAGACCCTTTAACTAGTACCACTAGTTTCTGAACTGGTCTCTCAAGAAAAGAGACTTGTTTCAAACGTTCACCTTTCTTTCCCAGATCCTTTTGCCCTATTTGGATCTTAACCTTCCGCACTAACCCATCATCATCTTCATTGGCTTCAACCACCCTTGCCAATTTCCACTCATTTCTTGGAATATTGTCCTCCTTTAAAATCACTACATCTCCAACCTGTACATTTTGTTTAGGACTATGCCATTGTTGTCTTAAACTAATGCTGGTTAGGTATTCCTTGCGCCACCTGCTCCAGAACAACTCTGTTAAATATTGCACCCTCCGCCACCTCTTCCTGGCGTACAAATCTTCTCTTACAAATCTACCAGGAGGCGGAAGTGGCACAGACTCTTTCATTGTGAGCAAATGATTAGGCGTCAAAGGCTCAGCACTGTTGGGGTCGTTGATTGTATCAGTAGTGAGTGGACGATGGTTCAAAATTGACATGGCCTCGTAGAAGAAAGTTCTCAATGAGGTGTCATCTAAACTCCCTGTGGCTTGGGCTAGGACAGAACTCATGACATTCCTAACAGTGCGGATCTGTCGTTCCCAAATGCCTCCTCTGTGACTAGCTTCAGGAACATTCATTTGAAAGTCACACTGGTTTTTAGCTAGATAAGTAGAAATCATCTCCTTGTCTAACTCCAACAGACCCTTCTTGAACTCGTTCTTAGCTCCGACAAAATTTGTCCCTTGGTCAGAACGAATCTGTCTGACTGTGCCTCTGATTGCTATGAAGCATCTTAAAGCGTTTATAAATGCGTCAGTGGAGATATCCTCCAACATCTCAATGTGCGCGGCTCTCGAGCTTAAACACGTAAACAAAAGGCCATACCTCTTCCATTCCTTTCGACCTTGTTTCGTATAGAAGGGGCCGAAAACATCAACTCCAGTGTAGGTGAATGGGGGCGAAGGATCCACTCTGTCAACTGACAAGTCAGCCATGCGTTGTTCTTCAGCTGGCCCACGCACTTTTCTACAATTGACACACCCTTTAAGGTATTTGGCCACTACCTTACTGCCACCTATGATCCAATAGCCACTTTCCCTGAGTTTGTTCAGAGTTTGGCCTCGGCCTTGGTGTTGCGTTTTCTTGTGACAGTGGTCAAGAACAAGTTGTGTGACAATGCCTTCCTTTGGAAGGATTACTGGATGATTCAATGCAAATGATGCTGAGGACTTTCTCAACCTTCCTCCAACCCTAAGCAAGTTGTCTGCCAAAATAGGATCAAGTTGATACATTTTATGAGTTTTTGGTAGTCCAGCTGAGTTTTGACTGAACCATTTGAGCTCTTCTTTAAAGACTTCCCTCTGTGCTGCCTGGAGGAGTACAAAAGCGGCCATTTGTCTTTCTTTTACACTAATGGGTCCTGAGTTATCTCTCCTTGCAAGTCTTTTAATTCTTGCCACAACGTTAAGAGCTGTATCCCAATTGGAAAATCTTGAGAACCTCTCAAGAAAGCTGTTTTCTTCAAGGGCATTTGTCTTCAGGACCTTTACTTCTGGGTCCCCAACAAGAAGATTAGGGGAATGTTGGTTTGTGACAATTTCCCTTTCCCATAGGAATTTAGGTCCAGTGAGCCAATTCGAGCTTAGCAGATCTGCCACCTTGAGGCCCCTAGACGCGTGATCAGCTGGATTTTGATCAGATTCAATGTAAAACCATTGCTTCGGATCAGTAGAGTCTCTTATTTTCTGAACTCGATTTGCCACAAAGACATGAAAGCGGCGAGCATCATTTTTTATGTATCCAAGCGTCACTTTAGAATCTGTCCAGAAAAACTCCTCGTCAATTTTCCGCTCGAGCTCTGACCTGAGGAAGTTACTTACAGCTGCAGAAACTGCAGCTGCAGTGAGCTCAAGGCGTGGGATAGTGATTATTCTTGTGGGTGCCACTCTGGCTTTACCCATGACCAGTGCACAATGCACGTTCTTATCAGCAACAATCCTGATGTATGAACATTGTCCATAGCCACTGCTGCTGGCATCCGAAAAATGATGCAGCTCAATTTTTTTGACCTTGCCGAAATTCTCAGGAACAAGGCATCTTGGTATTTCAATCCTTTTTAGATTCTCCAAGTCACCGAGCCATGCTTTCCATTTGGTCTCTAGTGCCGGGGGAATAGGATCATCCCATCCCACTCCGCGTTTGCACATTTCCTGGAGTACTTGTTTTCCTGTCAAAATGTAGGGTGAGAGAAATTCTAACGGGTCATACACACTAGCAACTGTTGCTAGAATTCCTCTGCGTGTGGCTGGCCTTTCTTTGAGTGCTACACTGAATGAGAACACGTCAGCTTCTATGTTCCACTTTACTCCCAGCACACTTTGCATTTGAATTACAGAGTAGTTCAGGTTTACATCTTTAGTCTTGCTGGCTCGTTCTGTTTCTGGGATAATGCTCATGACCTCCTTGTTGTTGCATGCAAATTTGTGCAAGCGCAGTTTCCCTTTTGCACAGACCTCTTGTGCTTCACAGACCAGCAGCTTGGCTTCCCTGACTGAATCAATGCTGATTAGCCCGTCATCCACATAAAAGTTTTTGTGAATGAATCTGGCTGCCAGTGGGTAGTCCTTTTTTTGTTCCCTGGCGAGATACTTCATGGCATAGTTAGCACATCCCGGTGATGATGCCGCTCCAAAAATGTGCACTCGCATGCGATACTCCTTAGGCTCAGTATCTGTATTCCCGTCCTTCCACCACAGAAACCTTAAGAAGTCTCGATCCTCTGGGTTGACATGGAAGCGATGAAACATTTTTTCCACATCACACATAATTGCTATTTGATGCTCTCGAAATCTGCACAAAACCCCTGCCAGAGCATTAATCAAGTCTGGGCCTGTGAGTAGGTGGTCATTTAAAGAGATGCCTTCGTGTTTAGCAGAGCAGTCGAAAACAACTCGAATTTTCTCTGGCTTCCTGGGATGATACATGCCATGGTGCGGAATGTACCATGTGTTACTACCTGATGTGCCATCTGCTTCCTCTGCATCACCATCCTTAAAGACACTATTCATGAACTTGATGTAGTCTTCCTTGTACTTTGGGTTCTTATCCATTTTTCCTTTTAAACGTTTCAAGCGAAACATTGCAAGCTGCTTGTTATTTGGAAGCTGTGGGCGTTCTCTAAAAGGCAGAGGCATTTCTAAATGGCCTTCCTCATTGTAGTGAATGTTCTCATTCAGCATCTCTAGAAACTGAATGTCCTCTTGAGATACACTCCCTTCTTTATGGTTTGTGTCCAGAAAGTCAATTTCAAGTGCTTTAATCACAGAAGCAGGTGTGACAGATGGCAGCTCCTTTACTGTGACACGATGACAGATCCCTGCTGCTTCCATCGAACTTTTCCATGGCTTAATGGCTCCCACGATACTCCACCCTAAGTCTGTCTTTATTGCATAGGGATCATAATCATTTCCTGGTATGACTTCCCTTGGCTTTAGTGCTCTTGCACAGTCGTAACCGATGAGAAGAGCTATAGGACAGTCCAAGAGATCTGGCATTTCATTTGCAATGCTAAGTAGATGGGGCCACTTCTTTGCTGTCTCTCGAGTTGGAATAGTGTGTTTCTCCAATGGAATGTACTCTTGAGTGTAAGTTGGTGGCAAGTCAATGTACTTTTCTGAGTTGTACCCTCTTACCCTCAGTCCATCCACTCTTTGACTAGGTACAATCGAACACCTGTCAGTCATTGTTGTCAGCTTTAGCTTCACTGGTTCCCTGCTTGCCTGTATCTTTTCACAAATATCTTGGTCAATAAATGTGTTGCTGCTTTGGGTGTCTAGCAGAGCATAAACCAATGTCTCTTGATTCTTCGCTGATGAAGAAAGCCACACTGGAACAATCATTGAAGTGCAATCATTGTTGCCCACTCTCACACTGCACGATACGGTGACTGCATTCTCCTCTTCTGATGGTGGTTCAGGTTCATCTCCCTGTGGAGGATCTTCATGGAGAGGAGAAGGGTGGCTTCGTCTGCAGACATTACATGTTGCTCTCTGTCGACAGTTTTTGGAAATGTGGCCGACTCGCAGACAAGCAAAGCACATATTGTTGTCCCTAATAAACTGTTTCTTTTCTTCAAGCGGCATTGCTGTAAACTTTGCACATTTATAGATAAAATGGTTTTGCTTGCAGCAGATACATTCAAGTTGCCGTTTGTTCTGAGTTGAGGAAGGGTTGGGTTTTGATTTTCTGTGGCTCTGAACTGGAGTTGTGTTCTTCACATCTTTAGACCCATTTGCTGATGTCACCAGGACACTGGCCTTCAGACGTTTTTGTTCTTTCTCAGGTTTTTCAAATGTGTTTTTTAAGGCAAACAGAGAAGAAACAGGATTACATGCTATACGCGCCTCTTCAGCCACAAAGTCCGCAAATTCTGCAAACCCTGGATATGCCTTTTCTTCATCCAGTAATTTTGTGACATAACGATTCCAGCGGGTTGTGGCCCAGTCAGGAAGTTTCAGCAATATTTTTTGATTTTCTTCACAATCATCTAAAACCTTGAGGCCTTGGACGTGAGGCATAGCATTCTTACAAGAAATGAGGAAATCACTAAACTCTCTCAATTTAAGTGACTCCTTTGGACCAATCTTTGGCCAACTGCTTAGTTTTCCCCTAAAGGCTCTTTGAACTACAAATGGGTGTCCATAGCGTTTGTTCAGAGCATCCCAAGCTTGTTTGTAAGCTTCCTCGTCACTTCGATAAAATGTCCCTTCTAAAACACAGAGAGCTTCTCCACCAATGTACTTCTTCAAGTAGAACAGCTTATGGGCTGAATCTGTGCAGCTAGTCTCGATAAGCGCCTTAAAGCAAGTGCTCCACTCAACAAATTTAAGTGGGTCTCCTGTAAATGTAAACGGCTCTGGCACTGGGAGTCTAGACATTACTAAGGACTCTTTTAATGCCTGTGTTACGGCTGTGGCCATAAGAACACTGTGTGGGCTGTTTGTTCTGTGTCTCTTTACTGTGCTTAAGACTCTCTACAGGTACCTCCCCTAATGAAGAGTAGTGAGCTGATTGGACCATGGAACAGGTGACCACATTCAAAAAGCCGCTCTGACAGCTCCAGAGAGAGAGAGAGAGAGAGTGTGGAACGAGCGAGTAGCCTGACAGCCGTCGCAGTCCTGACCCTGGTTTTCCCAGCCTGCGTTTATCTTGTGTATTTGTGGGAGTGTGAATTGTAAGCTTAGGCACTCGTGGGCTGAAGCGGAAGGGGTGAGCTGCCTTTTCTTTTGGAATCGTTTTCTCCTGTTTTCTTGGTCAGGGAGCGAGGGATAGCTCTGTCATTTGTTTGTTCTTTTTTCTTTCTTAGGGTTTAGTTAGTCTTTTCTGGTGGGACTTAGTTGGTTTTGTTTATTATTTTGGCCTGGGCTCACCCCGGAGCTATGCTTCTTGTCCTTAAATAAAATCACTTTTTTTACTTACAACTGGTTTGGATGTTTGGCTTGGGAACCAGGGCGGGGATTTGGTCTCTCTCTCCTCCAACCTTATGTGCGTCCCTACCCGCCTAGACTAGGGGCGTAACATAAATGGGGGCTCGTCCCTTTTCGTTCGTGTGATTGGTTCGTTTCCTTTTTGCGTTTGTGGTGGGGGGGAAACGTCGTGCGCGAGTTTTGCGGCTCTGGAGTGCGCGGATGCGGTTGGGTGTCTGCGGTGTTGTGTTTTCCTTTTTCGCTTTGCTCGTGATGTCGTTTGACATGGATGATTTTGCGCAACGTCCCTCCATTGAAAAGTTGGAGCGGTGCACAAAAGCAGATTTGTTGGTAGTGGCTAACTTATTCAGGGTGGATGTTCCGTTGAATGCTAAGAAGGCGGAAATTAAACACTGTTTGGTGGAGAGACTGGTGGACAGGGGAGTGTTTGGGGGGCAGAAAACCTCGCCGAGTGGGTCTGGGAGTTTGGAGACGGCAGTGGGGGCGGAAGCTGCTGGGGCCGTCCCGAAGCCTTCCAAGGGGCGGATGCCGTCGGGGGCGGAAGCTCCTGTCGCCATTCAGTCTCCTGTATTTGACCCGGCTGGCCAGGTTGGGGCGGGTTTGGTGACGGAGGATCTCAGGCTTGCCCTTCGCTTGAAGGAGGTGGAGTTGGCGGCTAAGGCTAAGGAAGTGGAGCTCATGCATCTCCGCATTCGAGCTATGGAGCTTGATCGTTCTCGAGCGAGTGACGCTGCTCCCGTTCCTGTAAGTACACTCCCCGACACTCCCACCATAGACCAGTTTAACGCTAGCAAACAGGTTGTTTTGGTACCTCCTTTTAGGGAAGGAGAGGTTGACTCATATTTCACTGCTTTTGAGCGCATCGCAACCACTTTAAAATGGCCAAAGGACGTCTGGAGTCTGTTGCTGCAATGCAAATTAATGGGAAGAGCGCAGGAGGTCTGTGCGAGTCTTTCTATTGCGGACAGCTTGGATTATGAGGTTGTCAAATCCACTATTTTGCGGGCTTATGAACTTGTCCCAGAGGCGTATCGACAGAAGTTTCGTGCCTGTCGCAAGTTTGATAGTCAAACGTTTGTGGAATTTGCACGTGAGAAAACTGTCTTATTTGACAAGTGGGTGGCTGCCAGTCACGCGGAGGACTTTACTCAGCTAAAGGAGTTGATCCTGCTGGAAGAGTTCAAGACATGTCTCCCTGAAAACATTGTCGTGTATCTTAATGAGCAGAAGGTGGGGTTACTGTCTAAAGCCGCGGTCCTTGCCGACGAGTTTGTGTTAACTCATCGTGCTGCACTTTCGACAGAGCGCCGTGAGTACACTTCCTCACCTCGTCCTGTCAGAAGTTATAGGGTTTCCCCTAAGCGCCAGACACGTTCTGCTGCTATTCCTATGTCAGATCGCAAATGTTTTTATTGTCATGAAATCGGGCACCTCGTTGCTGCTTGCCCATCACTACAGCGCAGGGAGCAGGCCAACACGGTGAGGAAGCCGAAAAGTGTGGGTTTCGTTCGTTCTATGTCAGCTTCCACTTCACCTAGCAATGGAGTGGGAAGTGAAGGCTTTGATGAGAGCTACCGCCCTTTTGTGTCGGAGGGGTTTGTTTCGTTGAATGAAAAAGAGGAGGATCGGGTGCCGATCATGATTCTGCGTGACACTGGGGCCGCGCAGACTCTTATTTTGAAGGGTATTCTACCTTTTTCTGATGACTCTTTTTGTGGTTCGGATGCTCTTGTCTGGGGTGTAAAAATGGATGTACTACGTGTGCCATTGCACAATGTGTTTCTTCAATCGCCGCTCGTTTCGGGTTCGGTACCGGTTGGCGTGCGCGACCAGTTGCCAGTGCCCGGAGTTGCGATGATTCTGGGGAATGATTTGGCTAACGGAAAAGTGTTTTCTACCCCGAGAGTGGTTGAGATACCGGTGCCTGATATTTCATTACCTAACCCTGTCGCTGAGGAGCATTCCTCCTCTGTTTTTCCTGCTTGCGCGGTAACTCGTGCGCATAGGCGCAAGTACGGTGACGTGGATTTATCTGATTCTTTTCTCTGTGCTGGTGGTGGTCCGGAGTCTGAATCTGAAACCCGTGTTCCACTGACGGGCGACTCTGAGGCGATGCTGCCTATTAGCCCATCAGTGACACCTCAACTGTCTTTGGAAATCAACAAAAAGGAGTTGGTTTCGGCACAGCAGAGTGACCCAACTCTTGTGAGTTGTTTTTCCGCGGCCAACTCTAGCGACCAGTACCCTCGTGTTTATAGTGTCGAGGATGACGTGTTGATGCGTACTTGGTATCCGCCTACAGCTGGTGATTTGGGTTGGAATGTGTTTAAACAGGTTCTGGTGCCTCAACAGTACCGACCCAAAGTTCTTGGTCTTGCCCATGACAGTTTTTCTGGACATTTAGGTATTAGGAAAACCTATCACCGCATTCTGCGTCATTTCTTTTGGCCAGGATTGAAGAATGACGTCGCTCAGTATTGTCGTTCTTGTCACACCTGTCAGATTAGTGGTAAGCCTAACCAAGTCATTCCACCCGCTCCATTACACCCTATTCCAGTTTTAGGGGAACCTTTTGAACACATCCTCATCGACTGCGTTGGTCCGCTCCCTAAAACAAAATCGGGTCACCAGTACCTCTTGACTCTGATGTGTGTTGCTACCCGTTTTCCCGAGGCAATTCCGTTGCGCACCCTTAAGGTTAAACCAGTTGTTAAGGCATTGGTGAACTTTTTCTCTATCTTTGGTTTACCAAAAGCGGTTCAAACTGACCAAGGCTCTAATTTCATGTCTAGGATTTTTGCTCAGGTTTTGCAGTCACTTGGCATTAAACATCGGAAATCTAGTGCCTATCATCCGGAGTCGCAAGGTGCGCTCGAGCGGTTTCATCAGACATTGAAATCGATGATGCGGAAATTTTGCCTTGAGTCTCAAAAGGAGTGGGATGAGGGGTTGCCGCTGCTTCTGTTAGCAGTGAGAGAAAGTGTGCAGGAGTCGTTAGGATTTAGCCCTGCTGAGCTGGTGTTCGGTCACACAGTGCGTGGCCCCTTGCGATTGCTTAAGGAGAACTTCCTGTCCGACACTGTTGCCCCTAAGGAAAATGTGTTAGACTATGTGAGCTCTTTCAGAGAGCGTTTGCATAAAGCGTGCGCAATTGCACGGGATGCTCTCAGTGCAACACAAGGTAGGATGAAGAGGAAGTTTGATGTGAAGGCTGTGCAGCGAAAATTTGAGGTTGGTGATAAAGTTTTAACACTTTTACCAGTCCCTGGATCTTCCCTCCAGGCCAAGTTCAGTGGTCCGTATACAGTGCAGGCGAAATTGAGTGACACGGATTATGTCATCGACACCCCAGAGCGAAGGAAAAAGTGCCGTGTGTGTCATATTAATATGATGAAGCCCTACTTTGCTGGTGGTGTGTCAACAGTTGCGACTGTGGGGGTGCCGGTTTCCGAAACTCGGTATGACCCAGTAGGTGACGATTTGGTTTTCGGTTGTGCTGTGGGCTGCGCACGACTTAGGAATTCTGAAATCCTACGTGATTTAAGGTCACATTTAACTGGGGTAGACGATGATGTCCGAAATGACGTGTGTCGGTTGATTGAAAATCATCCTAATCTTTTCTCGGACACTCCATCCTGTACCACCGTGTTGGAGCATGATATCGATGTGGGGGACCATCCTCCAATCAAACAGCATGCCTACCGGGTGAATCCCACTAAGCGTGCTCTTTTCCAGACAGAAGTCTCTTATCTGTTGGAGAATTGTCTTGCTGTCCCTAGCTCTAGTGCGTGGAGTTCCCCATGTCTCCTAGTGCCTAAAGCGGATAAGACCCCACGGTTTTGTACAGATTTTCGGAAGGTGAACAGTGTGACCAAGCCTGACTCCTATCCTCTGCCCAGAATGGAGGATTGTGTTGATAGGGTCGGTTCTGCGACCTTCGTTACCAAGCTGGACTTGTTAAAGGGCTATTGGCAAGTTCCCCTAACATCACGTGCGGCTGAAATCTCTGCTTTTGTTACTCCTGACCATTTTCTCCAGTACACTGTCATGCCTTTCGGGTTGCGCAACGCTCCCGCCACATTTCAACGGCTCATGAATATCGTGCTGGGCGGCGTCTGCAAGTGTGAAGTGTATTTGGATGACATTGTCGTCTATTCAGACACCTGGTCAGAGCATATGGAGACACTCACTGATGTGTTCCATCGCTTGGAAAGGGCATCCCTCACCCTCAACCTCGCCAAGTGTGATTTTGGTAAAGCCATGGTAACGTACTTAGGAAAGCAGGTGGGTCAGGGGCAAGTGCGCCCTATCTCGGCCAAAATCCAGGCCATACTGGATTTTCCTGCCCCTCAGACTAGGCGTGAGCTTCGCCGTTTCCTCGGCATGGTGGGCTACTACCGGAGTTTCTGTCAAAACTTCGCGGACGTGGTCGCACCTCTCACTAGCCTCACTAGTGTGTTGAGACCTTTTGTGTGGACCTCTGCGTGTCAGAGTGCGTTCCGGGCTGTTAAGACTCTCCTGTGCAGTGCGCCAGTGCTGGCCGCCCCTGATTTTGCACGCCCTTTTAAGTTGGAAGTGGACGCCAGTGCAAACGGGGCAGGTGCCGTATTGCTGCAGGAAGACCATCATGGTGTGGATCACCCAATCGGCTATTTCTCAAAGAAATTCAATGTCCATCAGCGAGGGTACAGCACGATTGAGAAAGAGGCCCTCTCTCTGCTGTTTGCATTGCAGCATTTCGAGGTGTATGTTGGTGGCAGTCCCTCGCCTGTGATTGTTTATACCGACCACAATCCCTTGGTATTCCTAATGCGGATGCGGAACTCGAACCAAAGGCTGATGAGGTGGTCCCTCCTGGTGCAGGACTTCAATTTGGAAATCCGTCATAAAAAGGGCACAGAGAATGTGTTAGCGGATGCCCTATCCCGTGTTTTCCCTTAAACATGACTGTCCAAAACATCTACAAAGGAGATGTCTTTGATTTTGGGAAGGGGGGTGTTACGGCTGTGGCCATAAGAACACTGTGTGGGCTGTTTGTTCTGTGTCTCTTTACTGTGCTTAAGACTCTCTACAGGTACCTCCCCTAATGAAGAGTAGTGAGCTGATTGGACCATGGAACAGGTGACCACATTCAAAAAGCCGCTCTGACAGCTCCAGAGAGAGAGAGAGAGAGAGTGTGGAACGAGCGAGTAGCCTGACAGCCGTCGCAGTCCTGACCCTGGTTTTCCCAGCCTGCGTTTATCTTGTGTATTTGTGGGAGTGTGAATTGTAAGCTTAGGCACTCGTGGGCTGAAGCGGAAGGGGTGAGCTGCCTTTTCTTTTGGAATCGTTTTCTCCTGTTTTCTTGGTCAGGGAGCGAGGGATAGCTCTGTCATTTGTTTGTTCTTTTTTCTTTCTTAGGGTTTAGTTAGTCTTTTCTGGTGGGACTTAGTTGGTTTTGTTTATTATTTTGGCCTGGGCTCACCCCGGAGCTATGCTTCTTGTCCTTAAATAAAATCACTTTTTTTACTTACAACTGGTTTGGATGTTTGGCTTGGGAACCAGGGCGGGGATTTGGTCTCTCTCTCCTCCAACCTTATGTGCGTCCCTACCCGCCTAGACTAGGGGCGTAACAGCCTGCACCAGAGAGAGCTCACTTTCTTTTGGCACCACTTGAGTATCATATTGAGGGGCGTGAACACTTTGTGAGGTCAGGATGAATTTACCTTCAGAGTGAGGAGGTGCAGTGCTCTGAGGAACTTGGGTGCATGGGGGACTGCTAAGTGGTTTAGGAAGCTGACTGAAAGACAAAGTACTCCTTACTTCACAATTTCTTATTTCAGCATTCATTTTTGATTCCTCTTCAGCATATACATTGTATTCTGCCTGAATGACCTCAAGATCTCTTTGATTTTCCAACATTTTCAATTGCTCTTGTTGAGCTAATATCTCCTTTCTCCGGGCAGATATTTCCATTTCTCTGTTTATTTCAGCTTGCTTCGATGCCAGTCGTGCTGCTGCCTCTGCTTTCCTTGCAGATACATGACTTCCTTGCTGACTATGGCTGTGCTGGCTATTTCTTCCAGCTCTAGACACAGTTGAGCCATAAATTGATTCTGCACCTTCTCTTTGGAGTAACTGAAGGAGTGATTCTTTTACAGCTCCTGCATCAAACTCTTTGTCAACATCTGTGTAACGCCTTTTCAGAAGTATCATCATCTCAGCAGAAACTGAAGTACAGCTATCCATCTTTCTTCTCATATCTTGAGATGGTGTAGTCAGTGCACGTAAAGCCACATAATCTTGCTGTAGGTCTAACTCGCATTTTTCTACTGACTTGATCATTTCAGCTAATTCTGCTTTAGAACATTCTTCTTTAAGTTTGGACCTAGTGAGCTGAATTTCTGCCTTAAAGTTTAAATATGTTGACATAAACTTTCTTTCTTTGCTTGTTATCTCTGTCTGTTTAAACTCGCGCATTTTTTCTGTTAGTTGCCTTTGACGGTCTGTCCGTCTTACCTCTGCGTCAGGTTTAGATGATGGCTGAGGCAGCCCTACTTTGTGTATTTCAAGGTCTCTATGAATTTCTCCTATGCGTGCTTCAACTTCTTCTCTTTCTGCATCTTCAAGTTCAGTTTCTAATTTCTTTTCTAACTGTGCCTTTTCATCTTCTAAGGCTATAAGTATTTGCTCAAGGATATGAGTTTCTTGTGTACTCTGCTCCATTACAATGTTTGAACCAACAACTTAGAACAATAAAAGGAAACTTACCCAGAGTACACTACCTTAAATATCAAACAGCACAGTAATAAACTTTCAATAAATGAACAGATGTACAATATCTACACCATACAATTTTACCTTTGGCTTTTTCTTAGATCTCTTTATGCAGATCTCACAGTCTACTCTTCCACATGGGCTGCCGTCTTGGAAGAATGGCGTGCAGGGCTCTGGCTGCTCGCTCCATAACAGGCCACGTTTTTCACTGTAACTGCTCCTGAAGGTTTTTCATGTTCGAAGTAGAATAAAGGGCCATGCTCCAACTGATGTTCAGCCAGTATTTTAATCTTCTTTTCACCAGCAAACACCGTGAAAAACTATGGTGAAATGATCAATGAAAAACACGGATATTACATCAGCAGAACAAAAATTACAACTCAAATAAAACATACACACAAAGTAAATGCACCAACATACCGTGTGCGCCTTTCTACTGAACATTCATGAGCAATTGTAGTCCATATTTTCTATATTTCCACCCTTTACACAGGCCAGCATTCTCTTTGTGGCTCGAGCCTCAGTCTCTGGTGACACGTGCTCTTAATTGAGCCTCACCCCAAAGCATGCGCACCACAAAGCGCCACACTCAGGCCCACCAGTAGGTGGCGACAACACAACATGAATCCAGATTAAACACCAAATTTTTCAACATTGCAATCACATAATAATTACATTTCAATGTGACAGCTACACAGGAGGACAACAGAGTCTCTAGGTGGAGCACCTTCCAGCCTGCAAGGAACTCAACTCCTAAAGATTAAAAGGCAATTTTTAAATTCAGAGGGCAAATAGACCATAACTGGGTTGTTCTTCTGACTAAAAATGCCATGGTCTTGGGTCCAGTGACCCAGTGTCCATTTTTATTTATTTTTTTTCTTCTTTTTTTTTTGAAGATTGACATTCCTTGGTTTTGTATGAGTTATAGTTGTTGTGTTTACGTTACTGTTCAGTCTCCTTTGGACTGTGTTTCTGGGTTAAAAGAATATTCTATGTTTAGGTTCTCTGAGTGGGTTATGTTAGGTCAATTGGTTCCTTGCTATTAGTGATTATGTTTTACTTCCCTCATTGTCTAGCTGTTTCTTGTGTTTTGTGAGTTTTGTCTGTTTCATTCCTCCACTCACAAGTGTTAAGGTTACTTGTCTTGAGTTCAGTCTCAGTGTTTTTGAGACCTGAATACTAAGTGCTTATACTGAGAACGTTTTTAGCATGATTTTACCTTACGTAGTGTATATCTTAATGCATTCTCAAAAATTCAGGTAAGTAAATCCCCAAAACTTGATTCTGTCCATCCGGATGTAGTGTTTTCAGTTGGAAAAACATTTCATCACTCATCCAAGTGACTTCTTCAGTCTCAACTGACTGCAGGTTTCCCCAACCTTATAAACAGTACATTTGCATAATGAATGAAACTAGGACCAATGAAGGAACAATGGGCTGGGAGGTCAGTCCCTTGAAACCATGATCTCATACAATGTTATCATTTGGCTGAACTGGCACCTCTGTCAACTGCTTTAAGGCCCCTAAAGACTGTCTGCACCGGAGATGCTAGCCATGAAGCTCATCTAAGCCTCTGTGGGACTGAGACCCAGGCCAGGTTGGATCCAGAGGCTGAGTTGGAGGACTCAGTTTGCTCTGGACTCCCTGAAGAGCCTCTTGCAGTTTCCATGGGGATCACTGGGCAGTTTGTGTAGCCTCTTCGAGTGTCTTCTGGGGGTTCAAGTGAACCACTCCAGCACTCCGCAGCTTACAGTTTTTCTCAAATGCTAAAACACATTTCACAAACGTTTCCACCATGTTTCCCAATGTCTAAACACAACACCCTTCTCTAAAGCTACATAAACACAACCACACCTTCCTACTGCAAAACTCAAACTCCCACACCAAGAGAGCAGCTCGAAGCTGGTGGCGCTGTCACTTGGTGTTCGCTCGCTCTGTGGTAGAGTATCACTTCCTGTTCCTGTTCCTGCTCAAACACAGTGGTGTTTCTGAGTAGCTTATTTGCTTAGCGATTTAATTAACAACTTTTAAATACATTCTTCTTTCATAGTATAATCTTCACGTGCTTCCTCCGAAGCACACTTTCTGTGTACTCACTACCTAATTTATAGCCAAAGTATTCACTCACTGTCTCTGTACTGTCTCGCTAGCCTAGCTTAGCTCGTAGCCGACTCATTAGCACCATGGCTACTTCACCTGTCCCTCCTGCACTTTCTTGCTCATTGTGTCAGATGTTTAGTTACTCCTCGGCCTCCTTTAGCAGTAATGATATCTGTAACAAATGTAGCATATTTGCAGCGCTGGAGGCCAGGATTACTGAATTGGAGACTCGGCTTCGCACCCTTCATTCACCCGCAGCTAGCCAGGCCCCTGTAGCTGGTGCAGCCGAAAATAGCGTAGGCCCCGCTAGCTGTTCCCCGGCAGACCCCAAGCAGCTGGGGAATCAGGGCGGCTGGGTCACGGTGAGGAGGAAGCATAGTCCTAAACAGAAGCCCCAGGTACACCACCAACCCGTTCATGTGTCTAACCGTTTTTCCCCACTCGGCGACACACCCGCCGGGGGTCAAACTCTGGTAATTGGCGATTCTGTTCTCAGACATGTGAAGCTAGAGACACCGGCAACCATAGTCAATTGTCTTCCAGGGGCCAGAGCAGGCGACATTGAAGGAAATTTAAAACTGCTGGCTAAGGGTAAACGTAAATTCAGTAAAATCATAATTCACGTCGGCAGTAATGACACCCGGTTACGCCAATCGGAGGTCACTAAAATCAATATTGAATCGGTGTGCAACTTTGCCAAAACAATGTCGGACTCTGTAGTTTTCTCTGGTCCCCTCCCCAATCAGACCAGGAGTGACATGTTTAGCCGCATGTTCTCCTTAAATTGCTGGCTGTCTGAGTGGTGTCCCAGAAACGATGTGGGCTTCATAGATAATTGGCAAACCTTCTGGAGGAAACCTGGTCTTGTTAGGAGAGATGGCATCCATCCCACTTTGGATGGAGCAGCTCTCATTTCTAGAAATATGGACAAATTTATTAAACCCCCCAAAATATGACTATCCAGAGTTGGGACCAGGAAGCAGAGTTGCAGTCTTACACGCTTCTCTGCAGCTTCTCTCCTCCTGCTACCCCCCCAAAAACCCATCTCCATAGAGACTGTGTCAGCTTCCAAACAGACAAAAAACAAACTAAAAACCAGCAACAAACAACTTAAACATAAACAATCACAAAGAAAGAACAATACAGTATCCACATCTGAACCAAAGAGTAAAACAGTGAAATGTGGATTATTAAATATTAGGTCTCTCTCCTCCAAGTCTCTGTTAGTACATGACTTAATAATTGATCAACAAATTGATTTACTCTGCCTTACAGAAACCTGGTTGCAGCAGGATGATTATGTTAGTTTAAATGAATCAACACCCCCGAGCCATTCTAACTACCAGAAATCTCGAAGCACAGGCCGAGGGGGCGGTGTGGCAGCAATTTTTCACACCAGCCTATTAATTAATGAAAGACCCAGACAGACTTTTAATTCATTTGAAAGCCTGATGCTTAACATTGTCCACCCCAGCTGTGAAACTCAGAAACCAGTCTTACTTGTTATCATCTATCGTCCACCCGGGCCTTACACAGAGTTTCTGTCTGATTTCTCAGACTTTATATCTAATTTAGTTCTGAGCTCAGATAAAATAATTATTGTGGGTGATTTTAACATCCATGTAGATGCTAAAAATGACAGCCTCAACATGGCATTTAATCTGTTATTAGACTCAATTGGTTTCTCTCAAAATGTAAAAGAACCCACCCACCACTTTAATCACACTCTAGATCTTGTTCTAACATATGGCATCGAACCTGAACATTTAACAGTGTTTCCTGAAAACCCTCTGCTGTCTGATCATTTCCTGATAACATTTACTTTTACAATAATTGATTACACAGCGGTGAAGAGTAGACTTTATCAAAGTAGATGTCTTTCTGAAAGCACTGTAACTAAGTTTAAGAATATAATCCACCCACTGTTATCATCTTCAATGCCCTGTATCAACACAGAGCAGAGTAGCTATCTGAACGCTACCCCAACAGAGGTCGATTATCTTGTTAATAATTTCACCTCCTCACTACGTACGACTCTGGATACTGTAGCTCCTGTGAAAACTAAGGCCTCAAATCAGAAGTACCTGACTCCATGGTATAATTCTGAAACACGTACCCTAAAGCAGATGACTCGTAATCTGGAGAGGAAATGGCGTGTCACAAATTTAGAGGATCATCATTTAGCCTGGAGAAATAGTTTGCTGCTTTATAAGAAAGCCCTCCGCAAAGCCAGAACATCTTACTATTCATCACTGATTGAAGAAAATAAGAACAACCCCAGGTTTCTCTTCAGCACTGTAGCCAGGCTGACAAAAAGTCAGAGCTCTTTTGAGCCAACCATCCCTTTAACGTTAACTAGTAATGACTTCATGAACTTCTTCACAAATAAAATTTTTATCATTAGAGAAAAAATTACCAATAATCATCCCACAGATGTAATATTATCTACAGCTACTCTTAGTACCATTGATATTAAGTTAGACTCTTTTTCTCCAATTGATCTTTCTGAGTTAACTTCAATAATTACTTCCTCCAAACCATCAACGTGTCTTTTACGGTGTGTTCACACCGAACGCGATGGACGCGAATAAAACGCCCCAAACGCCCCTAATTTGACGCGTGTACATTCGCGTCTCAACGCGTGTCCAAGAAAAATCCATCGCGCGTCAAAATATCATATTTGACGCGCGTGAACCGGAAATGTGGGAGGAATGTGGGAGGGAGTTGTGCCAGACCGGTATCTTTGCAAGATGGCAGCTATCGAGCTAGCGCTTGAAGAGAGAGTCTCCCTTCTCTATGTACTGTGGAGAGCAGAGCAGCAGCGTAAAAGACATCCTCGCCGTACCTGGGTCCATCAGGTCCTCCAGAGGCATGAGCAGTTTGGTGAGTTTCACCACTTGCTCCAGGAGCTGCGCCTGGATGACGGCCGATTCCAGCGCTATCACCGTCGGCCAGTTTGAGGACCTGCTTTCCCTCGTCGGTCCCAGCATCGCCCGCCTAGACACCAACTACAGACGCTCAATCCCACCTGCAGAGCGCCTGTCCGTCTGCCTGAGGTTAGTAAAACTATTTAATACGGTAGTCCTTTATTGATACCTGTGCTAATATGCTAATCCATCCAGTTATACACTGCTAACATGGATGTGCTATGCTAACAGTGAATGCTGTCGGTGTTTACTGAAAGCAAACTGTGGTACAGAGACGACTCTTTATAATATTTCTAGTGATACTCAGAAGGTCTCATCAAGTCCCGATTTAATTCGATTTATGCTGTTATCAGTGTTTGAATGATAGCATGGCTGTGGTGTCACATCAATGTATGCGCTCGGTGTTTGCTGATATCAAACTGTAGCATTAGGACCACTGAGTTAACCTTTGTAGTGATACTCACTCCTTTATATTTAGACCTGGTTTAATTCTGGGATAGTTGAATATTTGTATATAATCCCTGCAGCTGTCAGACTATAACAGGGGTCACCAGCCTTTATTAAAACAGAGTTAGATAAAACTGAACAGTTTGGTTCATCTCTAGTTACATGGTTCTATCTTGATAAGCTGTCTTATCACAGATTAATTTTTCAAAAATATTAATGATTTAAGCAAGGAAAGGGCTACATGTCAACATACAACTCTTTATTTCTATTAATGTCTTACTTCATTCCTACCTGATTGACATGTTTAGGAATTGTGAGTGATTGGCTCACTGTAGTTGTGAAAGTTGCTACCAATCAAATTATGATATGTTAAAGTTAAAACAAAACACAACTGTTTTAGATATTATCTAATATACATTTTGTAATTATCCTTATAATTACAAAAGGTTTTATGTAAGATTCATGTTTTGTGATTTAAATCTGACATCACAAAAGTATTTTGGAATTTGAATAATGTATTTTGTAACTGCAGTACACATAATACTGATTTTGAACAATTTTGTCCAGGTTCCTTGTCACCGGGGACTCCTTCAGGACCATCGCGTTCAGTTTCAGAGTCGGTGTGTCCACGGTGAGCCAGATCACCCCCAAGGCAGCGACGGCCACCTGGGACTGTCTAGTGGACGACTTCATGGCTGTGCCTTCACCTGGAGACTGGCGCTCCATCACAGAGGGATTCCAGGAGCGCTGGAACTTTCCTCTGTGCTGTGCAGCTCTGGATGGGAAGCACATCCAGACAAAGGCACCCCATATATCATATAGGAGACACACACATTGATATACACTAAATATTCATTTCATTTCTTTTTTGTGGTGCCCAAATTGATGCACCTGCTTGATTTTGTTTAAACAATTATTGCACACTTTCTGTAAATCCAGTAAACTTCTTTTCACTTCTCAAATATCACTGTGTGTGTCTCCTGTATGATATTTAACTGACATTTTTTATTGTAACAACCAACAATTTATACAGGAAAATAATGTCTATTAACAAGGTTGCCCAAACTTCTGCATCCCACTGTATCAGTATATTTTGTCATTAGTATAATATGAAATAAATTCTACATGTGTCAAGTCGTGTGCCAACATTTGCTGTGTAGTAGAACTGAGACATTAGTCATTATAAACATTTATTTGAAATAATATTAAAAGTCTCAAACAGAAAAACATTAAACATAAATATATAAAATATAAGAATTTACAGAGAGACAGGAATAAAAAGGACCAGCTGCTCTCCAGAGCAGGAACAAGGCTGAGGAGGAAATGCTCCATTGGAGACTGGTGTGGCCTCTTCAGGGACTCCAGGATGGCCAGCTCCACCGCCGATGGACCGTCCTGGGACCCGTCCCTCATCTGCCTCGGAGCCGTCCTCCTCTGTGGGCCTGTAAAACAGCACAAAACACAAAGAAATGAGAAGGCTGCTACTAGATTTTAATTTCAACATTGAAAAAAAAAAAAAAACAATAACAGGATATAATCAGATTGGTTGTAGATATTTAGTAAAGGTGATCACAAGGGAATCCCACCGACTAAAAAGGTATCAGTGCTTGCTGTACATATCTGTGGGTGCAGCAGCAGGAGCTCAGGGACTGGGGATGCTCTGCTGCAGAATCAGTTGGTTCTATCAATACAGTATTAAATGTTAACAGGTTGGATATAATAATCGTAGAGTAGACAGTGGTCCCTCATTTATTGCAGGGGTTCTCAGAATAACTAGCCCCTGGTCACAGTTCTCACAATTGATTCTCAAAGTGCAAACCTTTGTAGATTGCAAAACGTAAAAGTATTATTATGCCGCGGTTTGTCTTCATCTGCCCGCCACTTTCGTGCGCCTTTTTCCCCTCACGGTGCAGGTGTCTATTTCCGAATGAGGCTCATAGTTATGGGTGTTTTTGTGCTGTTTTTTCTATTGGACGCGATGGTTATCAAAACCAAACGTGATAAATTTGGCAAGCGCAGGAGATTTGTCAATCAGGCTGCAGAATGCAATGCTGTACTGTGCAATAAAAAATCAGCGAAAAAGCAAAGCAGTGACGGATGAACAGCGGGACCACTGTGTGCTGTTTATTAATAAACAATAAAATATATTCCTAAATGACAACATGCATAAAAGCAGAACGGTATTTGTACGTCAGTGGGAAAATAGCGGTGGCTTGCTAGCTTTTGTGCGGCTTCCCCGGGTCAGTGAAAACTTTCAAAAGAGAAATGAATGAACTTACCAGGTTGCCCGATCTCTTCACATATCTTCCTCCAAGCTCGGTCCTTTTTATTCCTGTCTCGGTACTGAAAGCAGCTGGTGTTGTACAGCTCCGAGTTGTTTGCTACCGCATTGATTAGCCTTCCCCTCCATTGAAGTATGAAAGGCTTTGGCTGGATCTGCCCCTTTGACCTAGGTAACAGCCACGTCACCAGGCTCCTGATTGGTTGTCGCGGCGCGATTTGACGCTGGAGTTCAGATTTTTCCAACTCGAGCGGTAGACGCGAAACGCGCGTATGCACAAAATGCAACACAAAAACTCACGCGCGTGGTTTTATTCGCGAGTCAAACGCGCCAGACGCGCTACACTGACGCGCGTTTCACGCGTTTTGGCGTTTTCGCGACGCAAATCTGCTTCCGAATTTTCGCGGGACCCGCAATCGCGCGTCATCGCGCCTTTCCATTGACTTTACATGTAAACCTGACGCTCTATTCGCGTCCATCGCGTTCGGTGTGAACACACCGTTAGACCCCATTCCTACAAAACTGCTCAAAGAAGTCCTGCCATTAATTAATTCTTCGATCTTAAATATGATCAACCTATCTCTAATAATCGGCTATGTACCACAGGCCTTCAAGCTGGCTGTAGTTAAACCTTTACTCAAAAAGCCATCTCTAGACCCAGCAGTCTTAGCTAATTATAGGCCAATCTCCAACCTTCCTTTCATATCAAAAATCCTTGAAAGAGTAGTTGTCAAACAGCTAACAGATCATCTGCAGAGGTTTATTTGAAGAGTTTCAGTCAGGTTTCAGAGCTCAGCACAGCACAGAAACAGCTTTAGTGAAGGTTACAAATGATCTTCTTATGGCCTCTGACAGTGGACTCATCTCTGTGCTTGTCCTGCTAGACCTCAGTGCAGCGTTCGATACTGTTGATCATAATATCCTATTAGAGCGATTAGAACATGCTGTAGGTATTACAGGTACTGTACTGCAGTGGTTTGTATCATATCTATCTAATAGACTCCAATTCGTGCATGTAAATGGAGAGTCCTCTTCACACACTGAGGTTAATTATGGAGTTCCACAGGGTTCAGTGCTAGGACCAATTCTGTTTACATTATACATGCTTCCCTTAGGCAGCATCATTAGAAGACATAGCATACATTTTCACTGCTATGCAGATGACACCCAGCTCTATCTGTCCATGAAGCCAGATAACACACACCAATTAGTTAAACTGCAGGAATGTCTTAAAGACATAAAGACCTGGATGGCCGCTAACTTTCTGCTTCTTAATTCAGATAAAACTGAGGTTATTGTACTCGGCCCTGAAAATCTTAGAAATATGGTATCTAATCAGATTCTTACTCTGGATGGCATTACCTTGGCCTCCAGTAACGCTGTGAGGAACCTTGGAGTCATTTTTGACCAGGACATGTCCTTCAACGCACATATTAAACAAATATGTAAGACTGCTTTCTTCCATTTGCGCAACATCTCTAAAATTAGAAATATCCTGTCTCAGAGTGACGCTGAAAAACTAGTTCATGCATTTATTACTTCCAGGCTGGACTACTGTAATTCATTATTATCAGGATGTCCAAAAAACTCACTGAAAAGCCTTCAGCTAATCCAAAATGCTGCAGCAAGAGTCCTGACAGGGACTAGAAAGAGAGAGCATATTTCTCCTGTTTTGGCTTCCCTTCATTGGCTTCCTGTTAAATCCAGAATTGAATTCAAAATCCTGCTCCTCACATACAAGGTCTTAAATAATCAGGCCCCATCTTATCTTAATGACCTTGTAGTACCATATCACCCTATTAGAGCGCTCCGCTCTCGCTCTGCAGGCCTACTTGTTGTTCCTAGAGTATTTAAAAGTAGAATGGGAGGCAGAGCCTTCAGTTTTCAGGCCCCTCTTCTGTGGAACCAGCTTCCAGTTTGGATTCGGGAGACAGACACTATCTCTACTTTTAAGATTAGGCTTAAAACTTTCCTTTTTCTAAAGCATATAGTTAGGGCTGGACCAGGTGACCCTGAATCCTCCCTTTGTTATGCTGCAATAGATGTAGGCTGCCGGGGGATTCCCATGATGCATTGAGTTTTTCCTTTCCAGTCACCTTTCTCACTCACTATGTATTAATAGACCTCTCTGCATTGAATCATATCTGTTATTAACCTCTGTCTCTCTTCCACAGCATGTCTTTATCCTGTCTTCCTTCTCTCACCCCAACCGGTCGCAGCAGATGGCCGCCCCTCCCTGAGCCTGGTTCTGCCGGAGGTTTCTTCCTGTTAAAAGGGAGTTTTTCCTTCCCACTGTCGCCAAAGTGCTTGCTCATAGGGGGTCATATGATTGTTGGGTTTTTCTCTGTATCTATGAAGCGCCTTGAGGCGACTTTTGTTGTGATTTGGCGCTATATAAATAAAATTGAATTGAATTGAATTGAATTGAAGCTGTCAAAACTGTAAACACTATACACAGCATTACACACTACAGCAAAACAATTGAAAACACAATGCACAATCTGTGAGAAGGTTCTTTGGTTCATAACTGCCAATGCATATTTTTATAAACTGTACAGTAACGGATCGTCATAGAACCCTGCAGAGGATTAGGCATTTAGATTTGTGAGTTTCACATGAAGACTATAAATCTATAAAAACATCCTGCATGTACGTACACTACTGTAACACAACTCAATGCAAAAACAGAATCTATCGCACACAACAGTACTCTCGGAAACATGATCAGGGTGTGAAGTCTTTTTTATTGTCTACACGGTCTTTTTACAGTATTACACACAGTCACTGTGCGGCATCATGTCGCCGAGCTGCATTGGGCCACATCACCTCATCCACATCACAGGCTATATTGTCCGTTGCTAGGCACCGCGGGAAAGGCGCCCTGGAATGGCGAATCCATCCCTGGAAGGCCTCCACTGGGATGTCAGCACAGGCCAGCTCCATTGCCCGTACGAGGTTCTCTCTTGTGTATGGCTGTCTGTCATACACCTTCCATCTCCATGTGGCATTCTTTCAGCTCTAAAGAAAGACACATGTGTTGTCAATTGACCGATTTATATGTAAAACTACATGTAAGGTAACAGACCACTGTCACAGGCCTGTAGAACTGTAGTGTGACAAAGAAAGCAATAGCGTACTATACCTGTTGTGTTGTCTAAATGCCTTGATAATGGTGGCCACGGTGAACCTACTCAGGTTTGGATGTACTCTTCGTCCCGCTTCAGCCATTGTCATGCCATGGACAATGACATGATCAATTACTGTTGCTCGCATATCATCTGTTATGATGGTGCGAGGTTGTCTTCTTCTCCCACCTGGACCTTCTCCCCTCACTTGTTGGCCTCCTTCTCTTCCTCCTCTACTCCGAACTCCTCTTCTTCTTAGGCCTTCACCTCTTCCTCCTCTGATCTCAACCCCTCTTCCTCTTTGGCCTGCAGCTCTTCTCCTTCCGCACGCTCGAATGCCTTCATCCATTGTGATTGTTTGGCATCTTCACCAGACTATGCTTTTATAGGTGGGGTCACATCATTAGCAACACGTGTTTTCAATTTTGAGTTGTTGTGTGTAGTGACTGACGCCAGGTGTGTTCCCTGTGTTCACAGATTGGTGACTGTGGCAAGCATTTTGCATCACATGGGCTTTCATTTGAGAATATGAGCAGAGTTGTTTTGCCACATGTGTTTTAGCAAGGGAAAATGTGTTTAGATTTATGAGTACAGAGGGTTGTGTTTTGTGAATTGTGTCTTCATGTGACATGTGTTTATGGTACTGGAATATGGTGGCTACATTTTGTAAATGTGTTTAGACTACTGGTCATTTGGGTTACAGGATTGGCTTTTGTGTTTTAACATTTGAGAAAAACTGTAATGATTTAATCACTGAGCACAGCCTTGATTTTATGTTTTTAACTGAAACTTGGTTGGACCAAAGTAACAGTGGAGCTGTTCTCATCGAGACGACCCCTCCTAACTACAGTTTTATCAGTGAGGCCAGGGTGAGCAGGAGAGGAGGGGGGGTTGCTGTCTTATTTAATGAATCATTTCAATGTAAGCAGCTATCTCCTGGAAGTTTTCAGTCTTTTGAATATGTGGCTTTACAGCTGAAGGCCCCATCCAAAGTTGTGTTTCTTAATGTTTACAGGCCTCCCAAATACTGCACAGATTTTTTTAATGACCTCAGTGAACTGCTGTCTGTGATCTGTGTTGATTTCGACGGTGTAATTATTGTTGGGGATTTTAACATTCATGTGGACAACCCTCAGGACAAAGGGACTAAAGACCTGAGTAACATTCTGGGCAACTTTGGGCTGACTCAGCATGTAACAGAGGCCACACATAATAGAGGACACACTCTTGACCTACTGATCTCCAAAGGCCTGAGCATTTCAAAGGTTACTGTGTCTGATGTGGGCCTGTCTGATCATTACTGTGTTTTCTTTGAAAGTAAAATCTCAGCCCACACAAATATATCAACAACAGTGATCACAAAACGATGTATAACTGAACACAGTAGTGCAATTTTTAACCAGGTCTTCCCATTAACACCTGACCTGTCCAGAGGGTCAGTCAATGAGCTCGTCAATAGCTTCAATGCTAACATGTTAAATGTAATGGACACTATTGCTCCCATTAAGGTGAAGGTTATCTCTGGAAGGAAAAAGTCTCCATGGAGAAACTCCACACTGGTGAAAAATGAAAAAAGAGAGTGTAGGAAAGCTGAGCGCAGATGGAGAAAAACAAACCTCCAGGTTCATTATGACATTTATAAAGAGAAACTTCACAATTATAATTTACAACTGAGGAGTGCAAGGAGGTCCTACTTCTCTGACATCATCACTAAAAACAGCCATAATGCTCGGGTCTTATTTTCTACAGTTGACAGGCTAACAAACCCTCCTGTGTCAGTGGCAGCTGAACTTCATTCAACCATGGCCTGCAATGACTTTGCCAAATTCTTCACAGAAAAAATCCAAAAAATTAGACAAGCAATTGGTACATCAACAGCAGATCCAGGATATGTACTGTGTCCACCAAAAAACTGTTTAAACACCATGAAACAGTTTCAACCTATTAACAGCAAAGACCTGGAGGACATCTTAGGTCAACTGAACTCCTCCTCCTGCTGTTTAGATGTCCTGCCAACAAGTTTTTTCAAAAAGGTCTCAAAGACTTTAGAGTCAGACCTGTTACAGATCGTCAACTTTTCTTTATTATCAGGTGTGTTTCCAGAATCACTAAAAACTGCTGTAATCAAACCTATACTGAAAAAGGACAATCTTGACAAGACACAAATGAACAACTACAGGCCGATCTCAAATCTCCCCTTTTTAAGCAAGATCATTGAAAAAGCAGTTTCTCAACAGCTCAATTACTTCTTAAAACAGAATAATTGCTACGATGCCTTCCAGTCAGGTTTTAGACAGAACCACAGCACTGAAACCGCTCTGACCAAAGTGTTTAATGACATATGTCTGAATACAGACAGTGGAAAAATGTCAGTCTTAGTTTTACTGGATCTCAGTGCAGCATTTGATACAGTTGACCACAACATATTACTTAAACGACTGGAGAACTGGACAGGTCTTTCAGGAACTGTACTAAACTGGTTCAAAACATACTTAGAAAACAGGAAATACTTTGTATCAATAGGTAACTTCACATCTGAGCAGACAAGTATCACATGTGGAGTTCCCCAAGGTTCCATCTTGGGACCCCTTCTGTTTAACATTTACATGCTCCCACTGGCACAGATTATAAACAACAACAAAATAAACTATCACAGCTATGCAGATGACACACAAATATATATCACAATGTCACCAGGAGACCAAGGCCCTGTGCAGGCTCTTGGTAAATGCATTGAGGAAATCAATGACTGGTTGTGCCACAATTTTCTCCAGCTAAACAAAAACAAAACTGAGGTAATAGTCTTTGGCGCCAAAGAAAAACGATTACAGGTCACCAGAGAACTTCAATCTATACATCTAAAAACCACAAACCAGGCGAGAAATTTGGGTGTAGTGATGGATGCAGACCTAAACTTAGAAAAACACATTAAGACAATAACAAAGTCAGCTTACTATCACCTCAAGAATATTTCAAGGATAAAAGATCTGATGTCTCAACAGGACCTGGAAAAACTAGTCCATGCATTCATCTTTAGTAGGCTTGATTACTGTAACAGCATCTTTACAGGTCTACCTAAAAAATCAGTCAGACAACTACAGCTCATTCAGAACTCTGCTGCTCGAGTCCTCACTAAGACCAAAAAAGTGGACCACATCAGTCCAGCTCTGAGGTCTTTACACTGGCTGCCTGTCCGTCAGAGGATAGACTTTAAAGTTCTGATGCTGGTCTATAAAGCTCTGAATGGTTTAGGATCAAAATACATCAGTGACCTCCTGACCCAGTATGAACCTTCCAGATCCCTCAGGTCATCTGGATCCGGTATTTTATTAGTTCCCAGAGTCAGAACCAGACACGGAGAAGCTGCATTCAGCTTTTATGCTCCTTATATCTGGAACAAACTCCCAGAAAGCCTCAGATCAGCTGAAACACTCAGTTTATTTAAATCCAGGTTGAAGACTCACCTGTTCTCAGCTGCATTTGAATAAAGCACCAAATCCACACTTTTAAGCTTAAATTTCAAAACTTACATTTAACTACTGATTTTATCTACTGTTCTGATTTTATCTGTTTTGATTTTATATACTGTTTTGTTTGTTTGTCTGTTTGTTTGTTTGTTAATTAGTTAGTTAGTTTATTTGCTTGTTCTAATCAATTTTAAATCATGCTTTTTATTTGTTTTTTCTAATGTCTCTGTAAAGCACTTTGAATCACCTTGTTGTTGAATTGTGCTATACAAATAAACTTGCCTTGCCTTGCCTTGCCTTGCTGCACTGGGCCCCGGTCTGGATGGGCCTGGGCCCCCTTTCCCTGGCGGGTCGCGGAGTATGGGGGTGCCTACTGGGGTCAGCGGGGGAGCTGGCCCCTCCCCATCTCCAGCTGCCTCCCTCTTCCCGCTCCACCACAACCACCCATGCCGGGCCTTGGAGTAGGGGTATGTCACCAGGGTGCAGAGGAGGCTACCCCCCCTCTGTCCCCTTCTGGCTGCCTCTGCCTCAATTTTATCCCACAACTTAGACATTCACATTACTCACACCCTCATTACACATACATATAGGATCTTGGGGGTGGGCACGATACACGGAGTCCAAGTTACCATCAGGGTGTACACCTCACCCCTGGCGTCATTGCCCACCTCTCAATTTTAAATACACGTAGACATTGAGGGCTAGCAGGAGGGACTATGCGCTTACCTGCTGCTCTCTGGCAGGTAGCTCCTTGCCCTCCTGGGTTTTAAATGCACCTTAGAACACACATGCATCAACACTACAATGAGCGGGTGGAGGGAGGTTTGGAGTCTTCTCTCACCCCCTGTCAGGGACCAAGCAGTAAAGCATAAAGGACACAGGTGGTTTTAATTCAAAAAAGGGGTTTTATTGACCCAAAAATATGAAAACATATTTAACAAAGCCAAAACAGGCAGACCAATAAAAGAGGTCAACTCAATAGACTAAACTCAAGATAATAATTAACAAAACCTCAAACAAACATATGACAAACTGACCTCCTGAAATGACACACAGGGGGACTTAAATACTGGTTTAGCTAAACCAAATGACACACACGGGGGAAAACAAGATGGCTGCCATATAACCAACTAATACAAAACATTTAAACAAACATGAAACACCCCCCAGGCAATGAAGCATGTGGTGCAATCCAATTAGGCTGTCAGTAGTACTTCAGGTCTCCCAGCCCTTTGCCACACCTTTTGCCAGACAGGAGGAGACACCAACCCCCAGGTAACTCAAACAAAGAAAGATGTATTATATAACATAAAACAGAACTTTGACCTTGCAAGGTTAATATGTGTGCACGCCATATAAACATTGGAAGGTGTGATAGAAAAATGAATACATTTAATAAAGAAACAATATTGAACAATAAGTAGAATATTTTAAAGTAGTGACTATAAATTAAACTAAAGTGAACAGCGGGTGGTGAGGTGTGGAGCTTACCATGTGTGGCATGCCATCACACCCCCATTCTCTGCGACCTGCTGGAGCGGAGGGGCTAGGAGGAGGAGTTGGCCGTCCGACTGCGGTCTGGAGTGTGGGGCCTCCCTGCTGCTGCGGAGTCGGGGCGGTCTGCCTCTCCTCACCGCAGGGAAAAGGGTAACACCACCTGGGTCTGGGTGCAGTTCCCCCCTCCAGGGGCAGAGGTACCTAGACCCGGTTCGTAGAGTACGCTTGGGGAGTGTGATCGTGTGTACAGCGTCTCTTTATGTCTGTCTCCACGTTGGTTGAGTGTGGAGTAAGTGCATATGAGAGCATGAGGGTGGGAATGGATGTTTGTATCTGTGTGTGCCTGTATGTCTGTGTCTATATGTCAGGTTGGGTATCAGACGCCACCCCTCTGGGGACATCTCAGGCCCTCCAAGGTTTGGAGGCCTATCTCCCCCCACCACCACTTCCCCTGCCAGTGGCGGACTCCCTCAGACATCGGTGCGTTGGTGGTTCTTTGTGTCTGGGGATGGGCGTCCAGGTACACACCGGCTCACTCATTGGCGGCCGCTTATCGGGGCCTGGAGCCTGGGGCTCGCTCGGGCCACTTCGGAGTAGAGATGGACCGATCCGATATTACGTATCGGTATCGGTCCGATACTGACCTAAATTACTGGATCGGATATCGGAGAAAAATAAAAAAATGTAATCCGATCCATTAAATTTCACGAAAGCACTTCACAAAACTTGCAACACGCCGTAACTCACCTCAGAACGTTAGCACGTCGGAGCAGTATGCATCACGTGATAGAGCGGCTGTGGCATGGGGGACCTGTCGGTGGTCTGGATAGCATTTTGGAGCTTCGCTAGCAACCCGGCATTTCATCTCCGACAAAGTTATCCCCGAGAGAAGTAAAGCAAGTCTGTAAGTCCATCTCTGAATGTTTGTAAAGCATTCCTGCGTTAAGCTTAACAAACGATATATGGAGCGACTGCCTCTTCTTGCTGCTACTTCAATCATGAAACTGATCAGCTGATCGGCTTTTCTGTCGCCAGTACGTCTCTTGTTTGCTTTTGGCCCACTTTGCACCAGAAAGAGGAAACCAGCGGCTGAACAACAGCAGCACGTTTAAGCTTGATAAGCTGTTGTTAGAATTTATTTAATATTACTTTTTACACCAGGATCGTTTCCTACGTACCTGACGCTGGTAACTGTGCAGGGGCGGATCTAGCAAAGTTTAGCCAGGGGGGCCGATAGGGCATTAACAGGGAAAAGGGGGCACAAAGACATACTTTTCTTTCTTATTCTCATTTAAAATGTCTAGCTTTTAATAAATAATTATCTGACACCCAAAGTTTTAATTTGATGTAAAATGAATAGAAGTCAATTACTGTATATAGTAACTATTAAGTCTAATATACCCTAGTAAGCTATAGTACTTTTTCCTTTGGGAAGGTACCATCTGTGCAGTCTGCAATTTTGTTGAAGAAAGATGTTGAATCTGTTTAATATTTCTTGAAAAATAATTGATTTCTGTGCATTTTTTTTCACACTGCATCAAATTAAGGTTGATTACGTCGATTAAGCATCATGAGGTCGAGCGTGAGGGGTGGTTCCCTATTTTTTATTTATTTATTTTTGTTGTTGCTGGGAGTTGGAACCCTATTAGTTAGGTTGCTTAATATTTATGCTAAGTACTCTTTAAAATACCAGAATAGGGAGGATGATGTAGGTTTAAGTTTATTAGATTGATCAGTATTGCTGAACTATGAATTCTTTTTTTTTTGCATACAGGTATAACAGAATAGCTTTAGTGTAGTTGTTGTTTTAAACTTGAGTATGAACTTATACAAAATGCAGCAAGATATTTAAAAAACAGTTTTGTTGATTAAAAAACACTATATCGGATTCATATCGGTATCGGCAGATATCCAAATTTATGATATCGGTATCGGTATCGGACATAAAAAAGTGGTATCGTGTCATCTCTACTTCGGAGGTGGGGTGCCCCCGGCCTCTCGGCCTGGGGCTTGGTCACTAAGGCACAGCTGGCTGTCGGCGGAGCTCACGGGCGCGTCACTGCAACTCCCCCTGGCTTCTGCTCCGCGGCTGCTGAGTGAGCTCTCATCTGGGACTCTCCTCAGCTCTTTCTGGGACAGTGGCCCCTCTGTTAGTCTTCCTTGGTCTCTTGTGTTCTGGGGGCCTCACGTTAGCAAAGGTAGGAGAGTCAAGCACGAAAGACGGCACTGCAGGAAACAATTTTTCGGTGAAAGAAAATGAACAGAATAAATGTCCTGGTAAGTAATATTAAGTTTGTTGAGTTGAAGATACTTGAAGAATTATTGCAGCCGTGGAATATTTCAGACAGTAGACTACTGAGGGGAGCTAACATAAGAGTTATGAGTTATAAGATATAATCTAAGTCGTAACATTGCTGTATGGAGTTGCAGATTTGGTTGCAGGTTAACATAGCTGGACTGGCCATCGGGCATACCGGGCATATGCCCGGTGACTTATTTTTTATTTTTTTTGTAATGGCATGAACAATGAGAGGTGGTGGATTGGCCAGATGCAGGTCGATGTGTAAAAATAACTCAGTTGTTTGGTGGTGGCTATGGCGGGGCTTCCACAGAGGCCAGCAGGTGGATGAGGGAAGGGGAGGCAGGAGGAGAGCCCCGAGGCAGCCACCAGTCCGAGTGTCAGGTGAACTGAACTTCAGGTAAGAAGTTATGCAGCAAGATATTTAAAAAACAGTTTTGTTGATTAAAAAACACTATATCGGATAACTGTTTTTTAAATTTGTCAATTGTTTGTTAAAAATGTTCGTATTTTAATATTAAAAAATGTTTTTGCCCAAAACATATGTGCACTATATGTCAGTAAAAATACTATGCAAATATTGCTGTCCTTGAATGCTGAGTAAACACTGACAAAGCACTGATTGTATCTCTTGTACTTCATCAACGCAGTATCTAAAAACTTTGCACCGTAGTGGTTAAAATCTCATTCTAATAAGAGTTAAAAGCGCATTCGGTTATTAGGTTTATAGGGTTATTGAATTATGGTTAACAGTTGGTAGAATTTTTTTTAAACATTATCTGCCAATTACATCTGCCACCCTTCTCCAAATCTGTGCCCCTACCTGCCCCCCCCCCAACAAAAATTTTCTAGACACGCCACTGAATAGCCATGCTCTAGCAGATCATTACATGAAGGAACCTTTTTAAAAAAATAAGCGCGTCCATGCTCACAGGTGTACACACGGGTGCTCACACACACAAACTACACCCTTTTTGGCTCCTACCTCAAAGCACACTGTGTTCTGTTGATCTTATGTGCTGCACAATAATGTTTAATATTTAGTATTTACTGTCATATTCCCATATATCATTGTGATGTTGTTTATTCTATTACTCTTGTTCTCTTCTGCTTGTTTTCTTTTTTCTTTCTCAACAGGTGATCCAGCTGATCGATATATGCATTTTTTTTTCTTTTTTTTTTCTTCTGCCCATTCTGTTGGTTTTTGTTTTTTGCCCTTCTCCCCCGTGCCTCTTCTCAGCTGTTTCTCTTTCCCTCTTTCTTTCTCCCCTTCTTTCCCCCAGTCAAGTCTGTCCCGTATTCAGCAAATGAAAATAAAATAAACAATAAAAGGTGAATCAAATGGACCATTATGGCAAGGCTGGGATGGTCAATTTGGTAAAGTAAATCCGTTGGGCATCTTTCCTTGCCTTTAGACAATAATTCTGATGGCAAAAGAGCCAAACGGGACAGGCAAAAAAAAAAAAAAAAAAAGCGAAGCTCTCAATTTACCGGTCGATCTACATCCCTACTGTTACACCCCGGCCTAGGCAACTGGCATGCAACACAGGAAAAATAAAAATAAGGAAAAAAGAACAAACAAAAAAAACTACTACAGTTCTCCACAAAAAAATCCCAAAACGAAAGTATTGACAACTATTTACATCAAAGCAAAATAGGACATTTATTTACATCAAAACACCAAACTATTTACAACCGGGGGTGAAGATTGCGACCATGACATACTGAAACACAAGGCTTAAATACATAGAAGGAGCAATCAGGGAATGGACCACAGGAGGGAAACACAGCTGGGGCAAATTAGACCTGACGAGAAAAAAAAGGGTGAACTGAACACACTGAGATACAACAGACCTTCAACATAAAGCAGGAAACACATAACAGTCACGCCAAAAACAAGACACTGACAACACCGAATCGTAACAGTTCCCCCCACCGAAAATTCAAACATTTAAAACATGTAACCCCAAAGAAAATGTTTAATTCATGCCCATTGCATACGGCACCGGCTGCTGTTCTGCAGGCGACGCTGATGGCTGGACGGGCCCCTTGGATCCTCCAGGGGAAACGGAAGGCTGGAGAAGTCCCTCGGACCCCCCAGCGAAGGCGGACGAAGGCTGGAGCGGTCCCTCGGACCCCCCAGCGAAGACGAACAAAGGCTGGAGCGGTCCCTCGGACCCTCCAGCGAAGGCGGACGAAGGCTGGAGCGGTCCCTCGGACCCCCCAGCGAAGACAAACGAAGGCTGGAGTGGTCCCTCGGACCCCCCAGGGAAGGCGGACGAAGGCTGGAGCGGTCCCTCGGACCCCCCAGCAAAGACAAACGAAGGCTGGAGCGGTCCCTCGGACCCCCCAGCGAAGGCGGACGAACGCTGGAGCGGTCCCTAGCACACTCCAGCGAAGGCGGACGAAGGCTGGAGCGGTCCCTCGGACCCCCCATCGAAGACAAACGAAGGCTGGAGCGGTCCCTCGGACCCCCCAGCGAAGGCGAACGAACGCTGGAGCGGTCCCTAGCACACTCCAGCGAAGGCGGAAGAAGGCTGGAGCGGTCCCTCGGACCCCCGAGCGAAGGCGGACGAAGGCTGGAGCGGTCACTCGGACACCCCAGCGAAGGCAGACCAAGGCTGGAGCGGTCCCTCGGACCCCCCAGCGAAGGCGGACGAACGCTGGAGCGGTCCCTAGCACACTCCAGCGAAGGCGGACGAAGGCTGGAGCGGTCCCTCGGACCCCCGAGCGAAGACAAACAAAGGCTGGAGCGGTCCCTCGGACGCCCCAGCGAAGGCAGACCAAGGCTGGAGCGGTCCCTCGGACCCCCCAGCGAAGGCGGACGAAGGCTGGAGCTGTCCCTCGCACCCTCCAGCGAAGGCGGACGAAGGCTGGAGCGGTCCATCGCACCCTCCAGCGAAGGCGGACGAAGGCTGGAGCGGTCCCTCGGACCCTCCAGCGAAGACAAACGAAGGCTGGAGCGGTCCATCGGACCCCTGAGCGAAGGCGGACGAAGGCTGGAGCGGTCCCTCGGACCCCCCAGCGAAGACAAACGAAGGCTGGAGTGGTCCCTCGGACCCCCCAGGGAAGGCGGACGAAGGCTGGAGCGGTCCCTCGGACCCCCCAGCAAAGACAAACGAAGGCTGGAGCGGTCCCTCGGACCCCCCAGCGAAGGCGAACGAACGCTGGAGCGGTCCCTAGCACACTCCAGCGAAGGCGGAAGAAGGCTGGAGCGGTCCCTCGGACCCCCGAGCGAAGGCGGACGAAGGCTGGAGCGGTCACTCGGACACCCCAGCGAAGGCAGACCAAGGCTGGAGCGGTCCCTCGGACCCCCCAGCGAAGGCGGACGAACGCTGGAGCGGTCCCTAGCACACTCCAGCGAAGGCGGACGAAGGCTGGAGCGGTCCCTCGGACCCCCGAGCGAAGACAAACAAAGGCTGGAGCGGTCCCTCGGACGCCCCAGCGAAGGCAGACCAAGGCTGGAGCGGTCCCTCGGACCCCCCAGCGAAGGCGGACGAAGGCTGGAGCTGTCCCTCGCACCCTCCAGCGAAGGCGGACGAAGGCTGGAGCGGTCCCTCGCACCCTCCAGCGAAGGCGGACGAAGGCTGGAGCGGTCCCTCGGACCCCCCAGCGAAGACAAACAAAGGCTGGAGCGGTCCCTAGCACCCTCCAGCGAAGGCGGACGAAGGCTGGAGCGGTCCCTCGGACCCAACAGCGGTGGCGGACGAAGGATGGAGCGGTCCCTCGGACCCAACAGCGAAGACAAACGAAGACTGGAGCGGTCCCTCGGACCCCCCAGCGAAGGCGGACGAAGGCTGGAGCGGTCCCTCGGACCCCCCAGCGAAGGCGGACGAAGGCTGGGGCGGTCCCTCGGACCCCCCAGCGAAGACAAACGAAGGCTGGAGCGGTCCCTAGCACCCTCCAGCGAAGGCGGACGAAGGCTGGAGCGGTCCCTCGCACCCCCCAGCGAAGGCGGACAAAGGCTGGAGCGGTCCCTCGGACCCCCCAGCGAAGGCGGACGAAGGCTGGAGCGGTCCCTCGGACCCCAAAGTGAAGACAAACAAAGACTGGAGCGGTCCCTCGGACCCCAAAGCGAAGACAAACAAAGACTGGAGCGGTCCCTAGCACCCTCCAGCGAAGGCGGACGAAGGCTGGAGCGGTCCCTCAGACCCCCCAGCGAAGGCGGACGAGGGCTGGAGCGGTCCCTCGCACCCTCCAGCGAAGGCCCTCGGACCCCCCAGCGAAGGCGGACGAAGGCTGGAGCGGTCCCTCGGACCCCCCAGCGAAGGTGGACGAAGGCTGGAGCGGTCCCTCGCACCCCCCCAGCGAAGGCGTACGAAGGCTGGAGCGGTCCCTCGGACCCCCCAGCGAAGGCGGACGAAGGCTGGAGCGGTCCTTCGCACCCTCCAGCGAAGACGAACGAAGGCTGGAGCGGTCCCTCGGACCCCCCAGCGAAGACGAACGAAGGCTGGAGCGGTCCCTCGGACCCCCCAGCGAAGGCGGACGAATGCTGGAGCTGTCCCTCGCACCCCCCAGCGAAGACGAACGAACGCTGGAGCGGTCCCTCGGACCCCCCAGCGAAGGCGGACGAAGGCTGGAGCGGTCCCTCGCACCCTCCAGCGAAGGCCCTCGGACCCCCCAGCGAAGGAGGACGAAGGCTGGAGCGGTCCCTCGGACCCCCCAGCGAAGACAAACAAAGGCTGGAGCGGTCCCTCGGACCCTCCAGCGAAGGCGGACGAAGGCTGGAGCGGTCCCTCGCACCCTCCAGCGAAGGCGGACGAAGGCTGGAGCGAAAGAACGAGATCGCGTATACAAGCGGCAAAAATGAGCTTCCTCCGAAGGGTGGCTGGCCTCTCCCTTAGAGATAGGGTGAGAGGTTCGGGGCTCAGAGTAGAGCAGCTGCTGCTCCACATCGAAAGGAGCCAGCTGAGGTGGTTCGGGCATCTGACAAGGATGCCCCCTGGTCGCCTCCTGGGTGAGGTGTTCCAGGCATGTCCCACTGGGAGGAGGCCCCAGGACAGACCCAGGACACGCTGGAGAGATTATATCTCTCGGCTGGCCTGGGAACGCCTTGGTGTTCCCCCGGAGAAGCTGGAGGAGGTGGCTGGGGAGATGGAGGTGTGGGCCTCTTTGCTTAGGCTGCTGCCCCCGCGACACGGCCTCGGATAAAGCGGATGAAGATGGATGGATGGATGGATGTTTGTTTGTGTGTGTGTGTGTGTGTGTGTTCCTTTCAGCAATCATATGACACACCTGGGTGGGGGATCTGGAGAGCCCCTGGGGTCTGAGTACCACTTGCTAACAATCATGATCTAAAAACATTTTGCTGTAAAAAAGGATCTAATGGTGTCAATGTGGTTGTTTCCTAAAAAGTTGTGGGTTTACGATTGTCATCACTGTGGGACTCAGTAGTTAGTGAAGTAAGAGTAATATTCTAACCTTTTGGGTCATTAATGGAAAAATGGGTCACTAAGAGTCATATCTGGATATTGGTGAGCAAAGCTGGGCTCATATCTGGATATTGGGTGAGCAAAGCTGGGCTAAAGCTGGGCTTTACAGACTCATATCTGGATGTTGGGTGAGCAAAGCTGGGCTATACAGACTTACTGGAATGTTGGTCCCAATACACACTCATTGAATTCAAGACTGCGGAAGGAGTGCTGGGCTTTGCATGCCCTAACTCAATATAACCATTATAAAAAGCCGAATATATCCATATCAGTCTCTTAGCTCAAACAGCTGCAAAACCTGTTTTCCCAGCACGGGAACCTTGAGTTCTATAAGATAAAGCCATAAACATGTGTATCCGAGTCTTCTATCAAAAGTTACAGCTATTCATATGAAGTTGTACAAAAACGCTTTCTTTCGCCAAGACAGTGCGTTTCTCACTGTTACATGCATTTTGAATGGGGAACTCCACCGAAACAAAGTATAGGTTTTCATTATGTGAATAACTTGGAAATCTTAGCTCAAACAGCTGCAAAACCTGTTTTCCCAGCACGGAGACCTTGAGTTCTATAAGATAAAGCCATAAACATGTTTGTCTGAGTCTTCTATCAAAAGTTACAGCTATTTATATGAAGTTGTACAAAAACGCTTTCTTTCGCCAAGACAGTGCGTTTCTCACTGTTACATGCATTTGAATGGGGAACTCGACCGAAACAAAGTATAAGTTTTCATTATGTGAATAACTTGGAAATCTTAGCTCAAACAGCTGCAAAACCTGTTTTCCCAGCACGGAAACCTTGAGTTCTATAATATAAGGCCATAAACATGTTTGTCTGAGTCTTCTATCAAAAGTTACAGCTATTTCTATGAAGTTGTACAAAAACGCTTTCTTTCGCCAAGACAGTGCGTTTCTCACTGTTACATGCATTTGAATGGGGAACTCCACCGAAACAAAGTATAGGTTTTCATTATGTGAATAACTTGGAAATCTTAGCTCAAACAGCTGCAAAACCTGTTTTCCCAGCACGGGAACCTTGAGTTCTATAAGATAAAGCCATAAACATGTGTATCCGAGTCTTCTATCAAAAGTTACAGCTATTCATATGAAGTTGTACAAAAACGCTTTCTTTCGCCAAGACAGTGCGTTTCTCACTGTTACATGCATTTTGAATGGGGAACTCCACCGAAACAAAGTATAGGTTTTCATTATGTGAATAACTTGGAAATCTTAGCTCAAACAGCTGCAAAACCTGTTTTCCCAGCACGGGAACCTTGAGTTCTATAAGATAAAGCCATAAACATGTGTATCCGAGTCTTCTATCAAAAGTTACAGCTATTCATATGAAGTTGTACAAAAACGCTTTCTTTCGCCAAGACAGTGCGTTTCTCACTGTTACATGCATTTGAATGGGGAACTCCACCGAAACAAAGTATAAGTTTTCATTATGTGAATAACTTGGAAATCTTAGCTCAAACAGCTGCAAAACCTGTTTTTCCAGCACGGAGACCTTGAGTTCTATAAGATAAAGCCATAAACATGTTTGTCTGAGTCTTCTATCAAAAGTTACAGCTATTTATATGAAGTTGTACAAAAACGCTTTCTTTCGCCAAGACAGTGCGTTTCTCACTGTTACATGCATTTGAATGGGGAACTCCACCGAAACAAAGTATAAGTTTCCATTATGTGAATAACTTGGAAATCTTAGCTCAAACAGCTGCAAAACCTGTTTTTCCAGCACGGAGACCTTGAGTTCTATAAGATAAAGCCATAAACATGTTTGTCTGAGTCTTCTATCAAAAGTTACAGCTATTTCTATGAAGTTGTACAAAAACGTTTTCTTTCGCCAAGACAGTGTGTTTCTCACTGTTACATGCATTTTGAATGGGGAACTCGACCGAAACAAAGTATAGGTTTTCATTATGTGAATAACTTGGAAATCTTAGCTCAAACAGCTGCAAAACCTGTTTTCCCAGCACGGAGACCTTGAGTTCTATAAGATAAAGCCATAAACATGTTTGTCTGAGTCTTCTATCAAAAGTTACAGCTATTTATATGAAGTTGTACAAAAACGCTTTCTTTCGCCAAGACAGTGCGTTTCTCACTGTTACATGCATTTGAATGGGGAACTCGACCGAAACAAAGTATAGGTTTTCATTATGTGAATAACTTGGAGATCTTAGCTCAAACAGCTGCAAAACCTGTTTTCCCAGCACGGGAACCTTGAGTTCTATAAGATAAAGCCATAAACATGTTTGTCTGAGTCTTCTATCAAAAGTTACAGCTATTTATATGAAGTTGTACAAAAACGCTTTCTTTCGCCAAGACAGTGCGTTTCTCACTGTTACATGCATTTGAATGGGGAACTCGACCGAAACAAAGTATAGGTTTTCATTATGTGAATAACTTGGAGATCTTAGCTCAAACAGCTGCAAAACCTGTTTTCCCAGCACGGGAACCTTGAGTTCTATAAGATAAAGCCATAAACATGTGTATCCGACTCTTCTATCAAAAGTTACAGCTATTCATATGAAGTTGTACAAAAACGCTTTCTTTCGCCAAGACAGTGCGTTTCTCACTGTTACATGCATTTGAATGGGGAACTCGACCGAAACAAAGTATAGGTTTTCATTATGTGAATAACTTGGAAATCTTAGCTCAAACAGCTGCAAAACCTGTTTTCCCAGCACGTAGACCTTGAGTTCTATAAGATAAAGCCATAAACATGTTTGTCTGAGTCTTCTATCAAAAGTTACAGCTATTTATATGAAGTTGTACAAAAACGCTTTCTTTCGCCAAGACAGTGCGTTTCTCACTGTTACATGCATTTGAATGGGGAACTCGACCGAAACAAAGTATAGGTTTTCATTATGTGAATAACTTGGAGATCTTAGCTCAAACACCTGCAAAACCTGTTTGCCCAGCACGGGAACCTTGAGTTCTATAAGATAAAGCCATAAACATGTGTATCCGAGTCTTCTATCAAAAGTTACAGCTATTCATATGAAGTTGTACAAAAACGCTTTCTTTCGCCAAGACAGTGCGTTTCTCACTGTTACATGCATTTGAATGGGGAATTCGACCGAAACAAAGTATAGGTTTTCATTATGTGAATAACTTGGAAATCTTAGCTCAAACAGCTGCAAAACCTGTTTGCCCAGCACGGAGACCTTGAGTTCTATAAGATAAAGCCATAAACATGTGTATCCAAGTCTTCTATCAAAAGTTACAGCTATTTATATGAAGTTGTACAAAAACGCTTTCTTTCGCCAAGACAGTGCGTTTCTCACTGTTACATGCATTTGAATGGGGAACTCGACCGAAACAAAGTATAGGTTTTCATTATGTGAATAACTTGGAAATCTTAGCTCAAACAGCTGCAAAACCTGTTTTCCCAGCACGTAGACCTTGAGTTCTATAAGATAAAGCCATAAACATGTTTGTCTGAGTCTTCTATCAAAAGTTACAGCTATTTATATGAAGTTGTACAAAAACGCTTTCTTTCGCCAAGACAGTGCGTTTCTCACTGTTACATGCATTTGAATGGGGAACTCGACCGAAACAAAGTATAGGTTTTCATTATGTGAATAACTTGGAGATCTTAGCTCAAACACCTGCAAAACCTGTTTGCCCAGCACGGGAACCTTGAGTTCTATAAGATAAAGCCATAAACATGTGTATCCGAGTCTTCTATCAAAAGTTACAGCTATTCATATGAAGTTGTACAAAAACGCTTTCTTTCGCCAAGACAGTGCGTTTCTCACTGTTACATGCATTTGAATGGGGAATTCGACCGAAACAAAGTATAGGTTTTCATTATGTGAATAACTTGGAAATCTTAGCTCAAACAGCTGCAAAACCTGTTTGCCCAGCACGGAGACCTTGAGTTCTATAAGATAAAGCCATAAACATGTGTATCCAAGTCTTCTATCAAAAGTTACAGCTATTTATATGAAGTTGTACAAAAACGCTTTCTTTCGCCAAGACAGTGCGTTTCTCACTGTTACATGCATTTGAATGGGGAACTCGACCGAAACAAAGTATAGGTTTTCATTATGTGAATAACTTGGAAATCTTAGCTCAAACAGCTGCAAAACCTGTTTGCCCAGCACGGAGACCTTGAGTTCTATAATATAAGGCCATAAACATGTTTGTCTGAGTCTTCTATCAAAAGTTACAGCTATTTCTATGAAGTTGTACAAAAACGTTTTCTTTCGCCAAGACAGTGCGTTTCTCACTGTTACATGCATTTGAATGGGGAACTCGACCGAAACAAAGTATAGGTTTTCATTATGTGAATAACTTGGAAATCTTAGCTCAAACAGCTGCAAAACCTGTTTTCCCAGCACGGAGAGCTTGAGTTCTATAAGATAAAGCCATAAACATGTTTGTCTGAGTCTTCTATCAAAAGTTACAGCTATTTATATGAAGTTGTACAAAAACGCTTTCTTTCGCCAAGACAGTGCGTTTCTCACTGTTACATGCATGCATTTGAATGGGGAACTCGACCGAAACAAAGTATAGGTTTTCATTATGTGAATAACTTGGAAATCTTAGCTCAAACAGCTGCAAAACCTGTTTGCCCAGCACAGGAACCTTGAGTTCTATAAGATAAAGCCATAAACATGTCTATCCGAGTCTTCTATCAAAAGTTACAGCTATTCATATGAAGTTGTACAAAAACGCTTTCTTTCGCCAAGACAGTGCGTTTCTCACTGTTACATGCATTTGAATGGGGAACTCCACCGAAACAAAGTATAGGTTTTCATTATGTGAATAACTTGGAAATCTTAGCTCAAACAGCTGCAAAACCTGTTTTCCCAGCACGGAGACCTTGAGTTCTATAATATAAGGCCATAAACATGTTTGTCTGAGTCTTCTATCAAAAGTTACAGCTATTTCTATGAAGTTGTACAAAAACGTTTTCTTTTGCCAAGACAGTGCGTTTCTCACTGTTACATGCATTTGAATGGGGAACTCCACCGAAACAAAGTATAGGTTTTCATTATGTGAATAACTTGGAAATCTTAGCTCAAACAGCTGCAAAACCTGTTTTCCCAGCACGGAGACCTTGAGTTCTATAAGATAAAGCCATAAACATGTTTGTCTGAGTCTTCTATCAAAAGTTACAGCTATTTATATGAAGTTGTACAAAAACGCTTTCTTTCGCCAAGACAGTGCGTTTCTCACTGTTACATGCATTTGAATGGGGAACTCCACCGAAACAAAGTATAGGTTTTCATTATGTGAATAACTTGGAAATCTTAGCTCAAACAGCTGCAAAACCTGTTTTCCCAGCACGGAGACCTTGAGTTCTATAAGATAAAGCCATAAACATGTTTGTCTGAGTCTTCTATCAAAAGTTACAGCTATTTATATGAAGTTATACAAAAACGCTTTCTTTCGCCAAGACAGTGCGTTTCTCACTGTTACATGCATTTGAATGGGGAACTCGACCGAAACAAAGTATAGGTTTTCATTATGTGAATAACTTGGAAATCTTAGCTCAAACAGCTGCAAAACCTGTTTTCCCAGCACGGAGACCTTGAGTTCTATAAGATAAAGCCATAAACATGTTTGTCTGAGTCTTCTATCAAAAGTTACAGCTATTTATATGAAGTTGTACAAAAACGCTTTCTTTCGCCAAGACAGTGCGTTTCTCACTGTTACATGCATTTGAATGGGGAACTCGACCGAAACAAAGTATAGGTTTTCATTATGTGAATAACTTGGAAATCTTAGCTCAAACAGCTGCAAAACCTGTTTTCCCAGCACGGAGACCTTGAGTTCTATAAGATAAAGCCATAAACATGTTTGTCTGAGTCTTCTATCAAAAGTTACAGCTATTTATATGAAGTTGTACAAAAACGCTTTCTTTCGCCAAGACAGTGCGTTTCTCACTGTTACATGCATTTGAATGGGGAACTCAAGGGCTGGCAAGGCTTTCGGAGCCTGTGGAGCGGACACCCTCACAAAGGGTGGCCAGGCGGCCTGGTCCGGGTTTTTTCTTCTTTTCTTCTTTCTTTCACACGCCTGGTGGGCGGTGCCACCCGATCACAAGGGCTGGCAAGGCTTTCGTAGCCTGGGGAGCGGACACCCGCACAAAGGGTGGCCAGGCGGCCCGGTCCGGGTTTTTTCTTCTTTTCTTCTTTCTTTCACACGCCTGGTGGGCGGTGCCACCCGATCACAAGGGCTGGCAAGGCTTTCGGAGCCTGGGGAGCGGACACCCGCACAAAGGGTGGCCAGGCGGCCCGGTCCGGGTTTTTTCTTCTTTTCTTCTTTCTTTCACACGCCTGGTGGGCGGTGCCACCCGATCACAAGGGCTGGCAAGGCTTTCGGAGCCTGGGGAGCGGACACCCGCACAAAGGGTGGCCAGGCGGCCCGGTCCGGGTTTTTTCTTCTTTTCTTCTTTCTTTCACACGCCTGGTGGGCGGTGCCACCCGATCACAAGGGCTGGCAAGGCTTTCGGAGCCTGGGGAGCGGACACCCGCACAAAGGGTGGCCAGGCGGCCCGGTCCGGGTTTTTTCTTCTTTTCTTCTTTCTTTCACACGCCTGGTGGGCGGTGCCACCCGATCACAAGGGCTGGCAAGGCTTTCGGAGCCTGGGGAGCGGACACCCGCACAAAGGGTGGCCAGGCGGCCCGGTCCGGGTTTTTTCTTCTTTTCTTCTTTCTTTCACACGCCTGGTGGGCGGTGCCACCCGATCACAAGGGCTGGCAAGGCTTTCGGAGCCTGGGGAGCGGACACCCTAACAAAGGGTGGCCAGTCGGCCCGGTCCGGGTTTTTTCTTCTTTTCTTCTTTCTTTCACACGCCTGGTGGGCGGTGCCACCCCATCACAAGGGCTGGCAAGGCTTTCGGAGCCTGGGGAGCGGACACCCGCACAAAGGGTGGCCAGGCGGCCCGGTCCGGGTTTTTTCTTCTTTTCTTCTTTCTTTCACACGCCTGGTGGGCGGTGCCACCCGATGACAAGGGCTGGCAAGGCTTTCGGAGCCTGGGGAGCGGACACCCTAACAAAGGGTGGCCAGTCGGCCCGGTCCGGGTTTTTTCTTCTTTTCTTCTTTCTTTCACACGCCTGGTGGGCGGTGCCACCCCATCACAAGGGCTGGCAAGGCTTTCGGAGCCTGGGGAGCGGACACCCGCACAAAGGGTGGCCAGGCGGCCCGGTCCGGGTTTTTTCTTCTTTTCTTCTTTCTTTCACACGCCTGGTGGGAACCTTGGTGTTTTCCGGAACTCTGAACATTCCGGAATTCCGAACATTCCGGAACCTTGGTGCATTCCGGAACTCTGAACATTCCGGAACCTTGGTGCATTCCGGAACCTTGGTGCATTCCGGAACTCTGAACATTCCGGAACCTTGGTGCATTCCGGAACTCTTAATATTCCGGAACCTTGGTGCATTCCGGAACTCTGAACATTCCGGAACTCTGAACATTCCGGAATTCCGAACATTCCGGAACCTTGGTGCATTCCGGAACTCTGAACATTCCGGAACTCTGAACATTCCGGAATTCCAAACATTCCGGAACCTTGGTGCATTCCGGAACTCTGAACATTCCGGAACTCTGAACATTCCGGAATTCCGAACATTCCGGAACTCTGAACATTCCGGAATTCCGAACATTCCGGAACCTTGGTGCATTCCGGAACTCTGAACATTCCGGCACTCTGAACATTCCGGAACCTTTGTGCATTCCGGAATTCCGAACATTCCAGAACCTTGGTACATTCCGGAATTCCGAACATTCCGGAATTCCGAACATTCCGGAACCTTGGTGCATTCCGGAACTCTGAACATTCCGGAATTCCGAACATTCCGGAACCTTGGTGTATTCCGGAACTCTGAACATTCCGGAATTCCAAACATTCCGGAACCTTGGTGCATTCCGGAACCTTTGTGCATTCCGGAATTCCGAACATTCCGGAACCTTGGTACATTCCGGAACTCTGAACATTCCGGAATTCCGAACATTCCGGAACCTTGGTGCATTCCGGAACTCTGAACATTCCGGAACTCTGAACATTCCGGAACTCTGAACATTCCGGAATTCCGAACATTCCGGAACTCTGAACATTCCGGAATTCCGAACATTCCGGAACCTTGGTGCATTCCGGAACTCTGAACATTCCGGAATTCCGAACATTCCGGAACCTTGGTGCATTCCGGAACTCTGAACATTCCGGAATTCCGAACATTCCGGAACCTTGGTGCATTCCGGAACTCTGAACATTCCGGAACTCTGAACATTCCGGAACCTTGGTGCATTCCGGAACTCTGAACATTCCGGAACTCTGAACAGTCCGGAACCTTTGTGCATTCCGGAACCTTGGTGCATTCCGGAACTCTGAACATTCCGGAATTCCGAACATTCCGGAACCTTGGTGCATTCCGGAACTCTGAACATTCCGGAACTCTGAACATTCCGGAATTCCGAACATTCCGGAACCTTGGTGCATTCCGGAACTCTGAACATTCTGGAACTCTGAACATTCCGGAATTCCGAACATTCCGGAACCTTGGTGCATTCCGGAACTCTGAACATTCCGGAACCTTGGTACATTCCAGAATTCCGAACATTCCGGAACCTTGGTACATTCCGGAATTCCGAACATTCCCGAACCTTGGTGCATTCCGGAACTCTGAACATTCCGGAATTCCGAACATTCCGGAACCTTGGTGCATTCCGGAACTCTGAACATTCCGGAACCTTGGTGCATTCCGGAACTCTGAACATTCCGGAACTCTGAACATTCCGGAACTCTGAACATTCCGGAATTCCGAACATTCCGGAACTCTGAACATTCCGGAACTCTGAACATTCCGGAATTCCGAACATTCCGGAACCTTGGTGCATTCCGGAACTCTGAACATTCCGGAACTCTGAACATTCCGGAACCTTTGTGCATTCCGGAACCTTGGTGCATTCCGGAACTCTGAACATTCCGGAACTCTGAACATTCCGGAACTCTGAACATTCCGGAATTCCGAACATTCCGGAACTCTGAACATTCCGGAATTCCGAACATTCCGGAACCTTGGTGCATTCCGGAACTCTGAACATTCCGGAATTCCGAACATTCCGGAAACTTGGTGCATTCCGGAACTCTGAACATTCCGGAATTCCGAACATTCCGGAACCTTGGTACATTCCGGAACTCTGAACATTCCGGAATTCCGAACATTCCGGAACTCTGAACATTCCGGAATTCCGAACATTCCGGAACCTTGGTGCATTCCGGAACTCTGAACATTCCGGAATTCCGAACATTCCGGAACTCTGAACATTCCGGAATTCCGAACATTCCGGAACCTTTGTGCATTCCGGAACCTTGGTATATTCCGGAATTCCGAACATTCCGGAACCTTGGTATATTCCGGAATTCCGAACATTCCGGAACCTTGGTATATTCCGGAATTCCGAACATTCCGGAACTCTGAACATTCCGGAATTCCGAACATTCCGGAACCTTGGTGCATTCCGGAACTCTGAACATTCCGGAATTCCGAACATTCCGGAACCTTGGTGCATTCCGGAACTCTGAACATTCCGGAATTCCGAACATTCCGGAACTCTGAACATTCCGGAATTCCGAACATTCCGGAACCTTTGTGCATTCCGGAACCTTGGTATATTCCGGAATTCCGAACATTCCGGAACCTTGGTATATTCCGGAATTCCGAACATTCCGGAACTCTGAACATTCCGGAATTCCGAACATTCCGGAACCTTGGTGCATTCCGGAACTCTGAACATTCCGGAACCTTTGTGCATTCCGGAACCTTGGTGCATTCCGGAATTCCGAACATTCCGGAACTCTGAACATTCCGGAATTCCGAACATTCCGGAACCTTGGTGCATTCCGGAACTCTGAACATTCCGGAATTCCGAACATTCCGGAACCTTGGTGCATTCCGGAACTCTGAACATTCCGGAATTCCGAACATTCCGGAACCTTGGTACATTCCGGAATTCCGAACATTCCGGAACTCTGAACATTCCGGAATTCCGAACATTCCGGAACCTTGGTGCATTCCGGAACTCTGAACATTCCGGAATTCCGAACATTCCGGAACTCTGAACATTCCGGAATTCCGAACATTCCGGAACCTTTGTGCATTCCGGAACCTTGGTATATTCCGGAATTCCGAACATTCCGGAACCTTGGTATATTCCGGAATTCCGAACATTCCGGAACCTTTGTGCATTCCGGAACCTTGGTATATTCCGGAATTCCGAACATTCCGGAACCTTGGTGCATTCCGGAACTCTGAACATTCCGGAATTCCGAACATTCCGGAACCTTTGTGCTTTCCGGAACCTTGGTATATTCCGGAATTCCGAACATTCCGGAACCTTGGTGCATTCCGGAACTCTGAACATTCCGGAACCTTGGTACATTCCGGAATTCCGAACATTCCGGAACCTTGGTGCATTCCGGAACTCTGAACATTCTGAAACTGAACATTCCGGAACCTTGGTGCATTCCGGAACTCTGAACATTACGGAACCTTGGTGCATTCCGGAACTCTGAACATTCCGGAACCTTGGTACATTCCGGAATTCCGAACATTCCGGAACCTTGGTGCATTCCGGAACTCTGAATTCCGGAATGTTTGGAGTTCCGGAATGCACCAAGGTTCCGGAATGTTCAGAGTTCCGGAATGTTCAGAGTTCCGGAATGCACCAAGGTTCCGGAATGTTCGGAATTCCGGAATGTTCAGAGTTCCAGAATGCACCAAGGTTCCGGAATTCAGAGTTCCGGAATGCACCAAGGTTCTGGAATGTTCAGAGTTCCGGAATGTTCAGAGTTCCGGAATGCACCAAGGTTCCGGAATTCAGAGTTCCGGAATGCACCAAGGTTCCGGAATGTTCGGAATTCCGGAATGTTCAGAGTTCCGGTATGCACCAAGGTTCCGGAATGCACAAAGGTTCCGGAATGTTCAGAGTTCCGGAATGCACCAAGGTTCCGGAATGTTCGGAATTCCGGAATGTTCAGAGTTCCGGAATGTTCAGAGTTCCGGAATGCCCCAAGGTTCCGGAATGTTCGGAATTCCGGAATGTACCAAGGTTCCGGAAAGTTCAGAGTTCCGGAATTCACCAAGGTTCCGGAATGCACCAAGGTTCCGGAATGTTCGGAATTCCGGAATGTTCAGAGTTCCGGAATGCACAAAGGTTCCGGATTGTTCAGAGTTCCGGAATGCACCAAGGTTCCGGAATTTTCGGAATTCTGGAATGTTAAGAGTTCCGGAATGTTCAGAGTTCCAGAATGCACCAAGGTTCCGGAATGCACCAAGGTTCCGGAATGTTCAGAATTCCGGAATGTTCAGCGTTCCGGAATGTTCAGAGTTCCGGAATGCACCAAGGTTCCGGAATGTTCAGAGTTCCGGAATGCACAAAGGTTCCGGATTGTTCAGAGTTCCGGAATGCACCAAGGTTCCGGAATGTTCGGAATTCCGGAATGTTCAGAGTTCCGGAATGCACCAAGGTTCCGGAATTTACCACGGTTCCGGAATGTTCAGAGTTCCGGAATGCACAAAGGTTCCGGAATGTTCGGAGTTCCAGAATGCACCAAGGTTCCGGAATTCAGAGTTCCGGAATGCACCAAGGTTCCGGAATTTTCAGAATTCCGGAATGTTCAGAGTTCCGGAATGTTCAGAGTTCTGGAATGCACCAAGGTTCCGGAATGCAGCAATGTTCCGGAATGTTCGGAATTCTGGAATGTTCAGAGTTCCGGAATGCACCAAGGTTCCGGAATGTTCAGAGTTCCGGAATGCACCAAGGTTCCAGAATGCACCAAGATTCCGGAATGTTCAGAGTTCCGGAATGTACCAAGGTTCCGGAATGTTCAGAGTTCCGGAATGCACCAAGGTTCCGGAATGTTCGGAATTCCGGAATGTTCAGAGTTCCGGAATGCACCAAGGTTCCAGAATGCACCAAGATTCCGGAATGTTCAGAGTTCCGGAATGTACCAAGGTTCCGGAATGTTCAGAGTTCCGGAATGCACCAAGGTTCCGGAATGTTCGGAATTCCGGAATGTTCAGAGTTCCAGAATGCACCAAGGTTCCGGAATTCAGAGTTCCGGAATGCACCAAGGTTCCGGAATGCACCAAGGTTCCGGAATGTTCGGAATTCCGGAATGTTCAGAGTTCCAGAATGCACCAAGGTTCCGGAATTCAGAGTTCCGGAATGCACCAAGGTTCCGGAATGTTCAGAGTTCCGGATTGTTCAGAGTTCCGGAATGCACCAAGGTTCCGGAATTCAGAGTTCCGGAATGCACCAAGGTTCCGGAATGTTCGGAATTCCGGAATGTTCAGAGTTCCGGAATGCACCAAGGTTCCGGAATGCACAAAGGTTCCGGAATGTTCAGAGTTCCGGAATGCACCAAGGTTCCGGAATGCACCAAGGTTCCGGAATGTTCGGAATTCCGGAATGTTCAGAGTTCCGGAATGTTCAGAGTTCCGGAATGCACCAAGTTTCCGGAATGTTCGGAATTCCGGAATGTTCAGAGTTCCAGAATGCACCAAGGTTCCGGAATTCAGAGTTCCGGAATGCACCAAGGTTCCGGAATTCAGAGTTCCGGAATGCACCAAGGTTCCGGAATTTTCGGAATTCCGGAATGTTCAGAGTTCCGGAATGCACCAAGGTTCCGGAATGTTCGGAATTCCGGATTGTTCAGAGTTCCGGAATGCACCAAGGTTCCGGAATTTTCGGAATTCCGGAATGTTCAGAGTTCCGGAATGCACCAAGGTTCCGGAATGTTCGGAATTCCGGATTGTTCAAAGTTCCAGAATGCACCAAGGACTCTGGGTAGGTGCGGGAAACAGGCGTTATCTTACACGGAAACAGGCGTCATCTTACACGGGCAGGTGTGGGAAACAGGCGTTATCTTACAAGGGCAGGCGCGGGAAACAGTGGTAATCTTACACAGGCAGGCGCAGGAAACAGGCGTTATCTTACACGGGCAGGCGCGGGAAACAGTCGTTATCTTACACGGAAACAGGCGTTATCTGACACGGGCAGGCGCGGCAAACAGGCGTTATCTGACACCAGCAAGTGCGGGAAACAGGCGTCATCTTACACGGGCAGGTGTGGGAAACAGGCGTTATCTTACAAGGGCAGGCGCGGGAAACAGTGGTAATCTTACACAGGCAGGCGCAGGAAACAGGCGTTATCTTACACGGGCAGGCGCGGGAAACAGTCGTTATCTTACACGGAAACAGGCGTTATCTGACACGGGCAGGCGCGGCAAACAGGCGTTATCTGACACCAGCAAGTGCGGGAAACAGGCGTCATCTTACACGGGCAGGTGTGGGAAACAGGCGTTATCTTACAAGGGCAGGCGCGGGAAACAGTGGTAATCTTACACAGGCAGGCGCAGGAAACAGGCGTTATCTTACACGGGCAGGCGCGGGAAACAGTCGTTATCTTACACGGAAACAGGCGTTATCTGACACGGGCAGGCGCGGCAAACAGGCATTATCTGACACCAGCAAGTGCGGGAATCAGTCGTTATCTTACACGGAAACAGGCGTTATCTTACACGGGCAGGCGCGGGAAACAGTCGTTATCTTATACACTCTGGTGCGGCAAACAGGCGTTAACTTACACGGGCAGGCGTGGGAAACAGGTGTTATCTTACACGGGCAGGCGCGGGAAAAAGGCGTTATCTTGCACCGGCAGGTGCGGCAAACAGTCGTTATCTTACACGGGCAGGCGCGGGAAAAAGGCGTTATCTTGCACGGGCTGGCGCGGGAAACAGGCGTTATCTTACACGGAAACAGGCGTTATCTTACACGGGCAGGCACGGGAAACAGGCGTTATCGTACACGGGCAGGCGCAGCAAAAGAGCGTTATCTGACAAGGGCAGGCGCGGGAAGCAGGCGTTATCTTACACGGTCAGGCGCGGGAAACAGGCGTTGTCGTACACGGGCAGGCGCACCAAAAAGGCGTTATCTGACACCGGCAGGAGCGGGAAACAGTCGTTATCTTACACGGGCAGGCGCGGCAAACAGGCGTTATCTGACACCGGCAAGCGCGGGAATCAGTCGTTATCTTACACGGAAACAGGCGTTATCGTACACGGGCAGGCGCAGCAAAAGAGCGTGATCTGAAAAGGGCAGGCGCGGGAAGCAGGCATTATCTTACACGGTCAGGCGCGGGAAACAGGCGTTAACTTACACGGGCAGGCGTGGGAAACAGGCGTTATCTTAGACGAGCAGGCTCGTGAAACAGGCGTTATCTTACACGGAAACAGTCGTTATCTTACACGGGCAGGCGCGGGAAACAGGCGTTATCTTATACGGAAACAGGCGTTATCTTATCCGGAAACAGGCGTCATCTTACACAGGCAGGTGCGGGAAACAGGCGTTATCTTATAAGGGCAGGCGCGCGAAACAGACATTTTCTTATACGGAGACAGGCGTTATCTTACACGGAAACAGGCGTCATCTTACACGGAAACAGGTGTCATCTTACACGGGCAGGTGCGGGAAACAGGCGTTATCTTATAAGAGCCGGCACGGAAAACAGGCGTTTTCTTACACGGAAACAGGCGTTATCTTACACGGGCAGGCGCGGGAAACATGCGTTATCTGACACGAGCAAGCGCGGCAAACAGGCGTCATCTTACACAGGCAGGCGCGGGAAACAGTGGTAATCTTACACGGGCAGGCGCAGGAAACAGGCGTTATCTTACACGGGCAGGCGCAGGAAACAGGCGTTTTCTTACACGGAAACAGGCGTTATCTTACACGGGCAGGCGCGGCAAACAGGCGTTATCTTACACGGTCAGGTGCGGGAAACAGGCGTTATCTTACACGGGCAGGCGCGGGAAACAGGCGTTGTCGTACACGGGCAGGCGCACCAAAAAGGCGTTATCTGACACCGGCAGGAGCGGGAAACAGTCGTTATCTTACACGGAAACAGTCGTTATGTTACACGGGCAGGCGCGGGAAACAGGCGTTATCTTACACGGGCAGGATCGGGAAACAGGCGTCATCTTCCAAGGGTAGGCGCGGGAAACAGGCGTTATCTTACATGGCCAGGCGCGGGAAACAGGCGTTAACTTGCACGGGCAGGAGCGGGAAACAGGCATCATCTTACACAGGTAGGCGCAGGAAACAGGCGTTATCTTATATGGAAACAGGCGTCATCTTACACGGAAACAGGCGTCATCTTACACGGGCAGGTGCGGGAAACAGGCATTATCTTATAAGGGCAGGCGCGGGAAACAGGCGTTTTCTTACACGGAAACAGGCATTATCTTACAAGGGCAGGCGCGGGAAACAGGCGTTATCTGACACCGGCAGGAGCTGGAAACAGTCGTTATCTGACACCGGCAGGCGCTGGAAACAGTCGTTATCTTAAACGGGCAGGAGCGGGAAACAGGCGTTATCTTACACAGAAACAGGTGTCATCTTACACGGGCAGGTGCGGGAAACAGGTGTTATCTTATAAGGGCAGGCGCGGGAAACAGGCGTTTTCTTACACGGAAACAGGCGTAATCTTACACGGGCAGGCGCGGGAATCAGGCGCTGTCATACAAGGGCAGGCGCGGGAAACATGAGTTATCTGACATGGGCAGGCGCGGCAAACAGGAGTCATATTACACAGGCAGGAACCTGGCTATCGGACAAGGTACCGGACTCCGCAATACAACTACCGGGGTTCTCCGTGCATCGCGCGGACAGGTCACAGGATCTTACTGGGAAAAGCAGAGGCGGTGGTGTGTGTTTCATGATCAACAACAGCTGGTGTGATTATGCGAACGTGCACCCGGTCAAATCCTTCTGCTCACCGGACCTGGAGTACCTGATGATTAAGTGCCGGCCATTCTGGCTACCGAGGGAATTTACAGCAGTGATTATTACAGCTGTTTACATTCCCCCACAAGCCGACACTGACCGAGCACTCAGGGAACTGTACAGCGCGATCAGCAGCGAGGAAACCGCACACCCAGAGGCAGCGTTTATCACAGCCGGAGACTTTAATAAGGGAAACCTGAAGAAAGTCTCACCCAAACTCCACCAACACATCCATTTTAACACTCGTGGAGATGTCGTCCCATCCAGAACAGTTAAATCCTTCCCAAATCAAAAACCCTGGATTAACAGAGATGTTCGCGCGGTGACCAAGCAACGCAGGCCCTGGTGAAATGAGGATGGCCTCAGCCAGCAACAAAGACCCTGGTGTGGTGAAGATGGCCTCACAGGGAGAACTGGCCCTGGTGTAATGTGGATGGCATCACGCAGTAGCACAGGCCTTTGTATATTGTGGATGGGATCAGACACCAAGACAGTCACTGGTGAAATGTAGTTGGCCTCAGCCAGTAGAAAAAGCCCTGGTGTAATGTTGATGGTCTCATCTAATAACACTGTCCTTGGTGAAATATGGATGTATTGGTCAGCATCACACACCCTGGTGTAGTGTGAATGGCCTTTGCCAACACCACTGGCCCTGGTGAAATGTGCATGATATCCAGCACCACACGCCCAGGTTTAATGTGGTTGGCATCAACGAGAAGGAGAGGCCCTGGTGGCGTGAAGATTGCCTCAAGGGAAGCACTGTGCCTGGTCTAACTTATCCACATTACACCAGGCTTCTACCGGCCTGTGATACCGGTAGAAGCCGGCATCAAACTCCCAGGTGTAATGTGAATGGCATCAACGAGCAGCAGAGGCCAAGGTTGGGTGAAGATGGCCTCTCAGGAAGCACTGTCCCTGGTGTAACTTATCCACATTACACCAGGATACATTACACCAGGCTTCTACCTGTCACGGGCCACCGGGGCAGACCGTGTGGAGTGAGTGGAGGACCCAAGAGCAAACAGAGGTGAGGACACAAAAACCGGACTTAACAGAAGGTGAGCCTTTATTTAGGGCCGAAAACTTAAGGAACAAGGCAGCAAAGCAACTGAGGGAAAACCTGAACATAGACTGGGAAAACTATGGCTAAACAAAGTACAAACTAGGACTAGTTAAGGCTTGGAAACTATGACAAGGGGTAGGGGAGATAACACAGACGACGCGACACAGACTGTAAGAAACACAGAGACTAAATACACATGAGGGATGATCAGGGGAAGTGGCCACACATGGGAACGCAGCTGACACACATGAACTTAACGACAGGACAGGAGGAGTGAGCTGAATACACAGACAGTGAATGCAGGCCTTCAAAGTAAAACAGGAAACATGAGACATGAACCGGGGAGACGTAGTACAGGGGGAGGTGACATAACTGACAGCATGAACTTGACAGTACAAGACACACAGACATAAACACACGAAGGGCAAGGGAGACGTAATGCAAGGGTGACATAATTACAAAAAGGGCTGGACTACCTTAAAGAACCTAAGCAAACAATAAACATCAAAATAGGTTAAGCATAACACACTGGGTCACACGACCCAGGACCATGACACCACCCCCCCACCAAGGGCTGGCTCCAGACAGCCCAAACCAAAAGAAACAGACCACCGAGCCCGGGCGGGCGGCGGGGGACCAGGACGGAGGGACCAGAACAAGAGAAAAAAAAAAGCCAACAGAAAACACTGGAGCACGTGACAACAGGCCAGACATAGTTCAGTGGGTCGGCCCGGAAGGCGGCAACACACCAGCCCACAGTTTACGAGTTCAGGCGGCCGACCCGGAGGTTGGCAACCCAACAGGCCACGCCATCCCCCATCAGGAGGCCGTCCATGTGAGAGGCAGTGGCGGTGCGGTTCGGGAGGCCGACCCGGAGCCCGCGGGCACAAGAGTTCGAGGGTCATACGGTCGACCAGGTGGGCGCCACAGGTGACAGAGTCACCGGTCAGGAGGCCAGCCATGTGTGTGGCAACGGCGGCGGCGAAGGGGACGGCGGAGCAGCTCAGGGGGCCGACCGCGCGGAAGGCAGCGGTGGCTCTCCAGTGTCAGGCGCACTGGCCGAGGCCCGGTGGGCACAGGACCAGTCAAGGCAGGACCAGACGACGGCGAAGCAGGAGCTGACGCAGAGGTTGGACCAGGCGACGGCAAAGCAGGAGCTGAAGCTGGACCAGGCGAAGCAGGAGCAGAAGCCGGATCAGGCGAAGCAGAAGCAGAAGATGGCTGGATGGGCGGCTCGGGCCCCCCAGCAGACATGGCATGGTGCTGGACGGGCTCCTCGGGCCCTCCAGCTGACGTGGCACGAGGCCGGTGCGGTTCTCCTGAACCCCCAGCTGACAAGGAAGGTTGCTGGACGGGCTCCTCGGGCCCTCCAGCTGACGTGGCTTGAGGCCGGATGGGCTCCTCGGGCCCCCCAGCAGACGTGGCATGGCGCTGGACCCGCTCCTCGGGCCCTCCAGCCGACGTGGCTTGAGGCCGGATGGGCTCCTCGGGCCCCCCAGCTGACGTGGCATGGTGCTGGACGGGCTCCTCGGGCCCTCCAGCCGACGTGGCTTGAGGCCGGATGGGCTCCTCGGGCCCTCCAGCCGGAAGAGACGACTGAAGCAGAAAGCAGTCTGAGGCGGAGAGAAAGCTCACGCCATTCCTAGCAGGCTGCTTCCCAGCCTGTACAGCTGACGTGGAAGGAAGCTGAACGGGCTCCTCGGGCCCTCCAGCTGACACGGCGTGAGGCCGAATGGACTCCTCGGGCCCTCCAGCCGACGTGGCTTGAGGCCGGATGGGCTCCTCGGGCCCTCCAGCTGACGTGGCTTGAGGCCGGATGGGCTCCTCGGGCCCTCCAGCCGGACGAGACGGCTGAAGCAGAAGGCAGTCTGAGGCGGAGAGAAAGCTCACGCCATTCCTAGCAGGCTGCTTCTCAGCCTGTACAGCAGACGTGGAAGGAAGCTGAACGGGCTCCTCGGGCCCTCCAGCTGGCGAGGCACGATGCAGCGGGGGTGCTGCGAGGTGCCGAGGTGGCACACCCAGGCATCCAGCCACAGGTGCAGGTCGGGCTGCGAACTGGGCAGGGAGCTGAGCCGCTGACTGGGCAGGGAGCTGAGCCGCTAACTGGGCAGGGAGCTGAGCCGCTAACCGGGCAGGGAGCTGAAGTGGACATGGAGGTGTTTGTGTCAGGGCCTGCACAAGTGGCTGAGCAAACATCAGAGCGGGATACCGACCTGGAAGCTGAGCAGGTAGCCGGGCTGAAGCCTGTGGCGAAACAGACCGCTGGGACATAACTCCACGCTCTGAGAGGGCAGGTGAAGAACTGTCCTTAGCACCCGCAATCTTCAAACAGGGGTCAAGAAAGTGAACGCTTTTAATGTTCACAGTACCGGCGTTAGACTGAGAACACGATGTCTCCTGAGTCAACAGTCTTAGAATCTTTAAACTCAGAGTTCATTGTCTCCGGCTTGATGTGAGAAAACTTGGTCACATGGACGACATTCACATGGCTGCTAGTGGAAATATTGCCTAGGGGTACGTTTCCAGTGTCAAGATCAGTAACACATACAATGTTATTCGTCATGTCACAGAAAACCAAAGTAGACTGCACTTCAATCTCAGCTTTGGGAACATTAGCTTCATGGGGTGTGGCTGAGGGAGCAACACCTGAAACAGAACCTTGTCCTTTTAAGCCATTAACGTGGCTTCTGCTGCCCTTGGCTGCCCTCGCTGTGGAGCTAAAAACAGTTTCTTCTGACTCATAACATGACTTCGACAGTGTCGCTCAGGGAAAAAGTCAGGTCAGCTAACACAGTTTGCTCATCTCCCACAGCATCCAGAACACAGTCCAGGTTATCCATAGACCCTCTAGCATGAGTCATGACTGTCTCAGGCCGAGCATGTTCAGACACACAATACACCTTCTTGGCTAACGTGCCCATGTACTCACTGTTTATCAGTTCGCCACCTGGTCTCAGGTCCTGGACTGAATTATTCCTGGCAGAGGTGGAAACAGGTGCCCTGCCCTCACGGAATGGAGGAGGGTTAATTACTGGGTCTAAGTTCCCATGCCTAGAATTCACAGTGGCGTCCTCACCAACTAGAGTGGGTTCATGGTCACAATTCTCAGACGCATTCAACTGGGAGTCAAAAGGCTCAGTTATATAAGCCACACAGGAAACAGTCTCTGGTTTCTCTAAATCATTAACATGGTATCGAATTTCCTTATCTGCTCCCTCAGAACAGGTAGACACAGCCCTGCCATCCTCGCTACATGACACTGGCAGGGTTTCTGTTGGCGCTTGTACGGCCACATGAAGAGCTTCTACATCAAAATTCCTGGAAACCCCACTTAATGGTTCACGCTCAGTGTTGCTCACATTTCCAGCAACAAGAATGCCCCCAGACTCATCATCAGTGATTGAGTGGTGGTTAACACAGGTCACACATGGAAACGCTAAACATTCATGTTGAGACACTCTACAACCCTTGGGGGGCCTCTCTAGCTGTTTAATTTCAGTCTTGCTGCTCGTAGTGTTACTATCAGCTGGTCCATTTACAGTCTCTTTAGTCTTGGCCGGTAAAACAGATATTTGCACGGACTCTGGCTCTTTGATACCATCGCCTCTCTTATGGCTGAGCCCGCAAGGCAGCAGTTCAGTAGTGGGCATAATCTCGCCCATGGAAAAGACACGTGGAGCAAAAGCACAGTCACTCACCTCCATGTCGGAAGGGGCACGAGATGAAACGAGACCCTCCCCAACCTCCAGCTGCCGAGCGGCGCCACGGTGACGTTGCCGTCGCCTCTTCCCTGAAGGCGACGCGGTGACGGAAGCTCCGGTTGCAGGGGAAGTGAAAGGGGGCAGGCCCTGGCAGCTCCGCGGGCCCCCAAGTGCCAGGTGCGTTCCCCGAAAGATTTGCTCATAGTCGGGGGTCAGCCACGGCTTCCACCGGAGCTTCTCCTCCAGCTCCGCGAGAACCACCTGCTCCCGTTCAGCAACGTCCTGGGCAGTGATTTGTGGGGACATCTCCTCAGAGCCGAAAATCGCGGACTCGGAGGCGACTTCGGCCAGCGGTTCCAGCCCAGGCGACTGCTCTGACGACACCCCGGACTCTGGCTGCGCTGACGTGCGGCGGCGACGAGGGCGCCGCTTCCTCCTAGCAGCAGCTGTTGACACAACATTGATAGCCGTGACGGCTGGCTCCTCGTCCTCCAACCACATCCGTGCCAGAAAGGAGGCTGGAGAAGCGAAGTCCGAACGAAACGGCGAGGGTGAGCGGCTCGTGTACGAAGGAATGGATGGTAGAGACCCCAGGATGCGCCCGAGTCTCAGTGAGCCAACCTTAATCACCCCGGAGCCGCAAGATGGTGGAGGCGGTGATGGGGAAGTTGCGTGACAGCGGAACGGTGGTGACGCAGCCCATGCGCTGGGCGCCTGCTCCTGAGGATGGGGTTGGAGGATGGTGCGGAGGCAATCAGAAATCAGGGGGGGTAGCGCCTCCCATAGCCAGGGGAACACGGTTACGCTCACCCGCAATGGGTGAAGCAACTCCTCCGTATCCTCCTCCCCGGAACGCTGCATCCACTGACAGCATAGCGCTTCCACTGCCTGAACGACCTCCCTTCTCTGTGTCGCTGGGTCCATACTGGTCGCGTCGTACTGTCACGGGCCACCGGGGCAGACCGTGTGGAGTGAGTGGAGGACCCAAGAGCAAACAGAGGTGAGGACACAAAAACCGGACTTAACAGAAGGCGAGCCTTTATTTAGGGCCGAAAACTTAAGGAACAAGGCAGCAAAGCAACTGAGGGAAAACCTGAACATAGACTGGGAAAACTATGGCTAAACAAAGTACAAACTAGGACTAGTTAAGGCTTGGAAACTATGACAAGGGGTAGGGGAGATAACACAGACGACGCGACACAGACTGTAAGAAACACAGAGACTAAATACACATGAGGGATGATCAGGGGAAGTGGCCACACATGGGAACGCAGCTGACACACATGAACTTAACGACAGGACAGGAGGAGTGAGCTGAATACACAGACAGTGAATGCAGGCCTTCAAAGTAAAACAGGAAACATGAGACATGAACCGGGGAGACGTAGTACAGGGGGAGGTGACATAACTGACAGCATGAACTTGACAGTACAAGACACACAGACATAAACACACGAAGGGCAAGGGAGACGTAATGCAAGGGTGACATAATTACAAAAAGGGCTGGACTACCTTAAAGAACCTAAGCAAACAATAAACATCAAAATAGGTTAAGCATAACACACTGGGTCACACGACCCAGGACCATGACACTACCGGCCTGTGATACCGGTAGAAGCCGGCATCAAAGGCCCAGGTGTAATGTGGATTGCATCAACAAGCAGCAGAGGCCCTGGTTGGGTGAAGATGGCCTCACAGGATGCACTGTCCCTGGTGTAATGTGGATGGTAGAAGCCGTCATCACAAGCCCTGGTGTAATGTGTATGGCCTCAGCCCACAGCAAAGGCCCTGGTGTGGTGAAGATGGCCTCACTGTCCCTGGTGAAATGTGGATGGTATAAGCCGGCATCACAGGCCCTTGTGTAATTTGGATGTCCTCGGCCAACACCACTGTTGGATGGCCCTGGTGAAATGTGGATGGTATCAACAAGTAGCACAGGCCCTGGTGTAATGTGGATTGCCTCATCCATCACCACAGGCCCTGGTGTGTTGATGATGGCCTCAATGGAAGCACAGGCCCTGGTGTAATGTGGATTGCCTCATCCAGCACCACAGGCCCTGGTGTGTTGATGATGGCTTCAATGGAAGCACTGGCAGTGGTGTAATGTGGATGGCCTCATCCAACAACACTGGCCCTGGTGAAATGTGGATGGTTTTGGACAGCACCACTTGCGCTGGTATAATGTGGATGGCATCAACGACTAGCACAGGCCCTGTGAAATGTAGTTGGCCTCAGCCAGTAGCACAGGCCCTGTTGTTATGTGGATGGCATGAGCCAGCAACGCAGGCCCTTGTGAAATGAGGTTGGTATCCGCAAGCAGCACAGGCCCTGGTGTTGTGAATATGGCCTCACAGGGAGCAGTGGCCCTGTTGCAATGTGGATGGCATCATCCAGTAGCACAGGCCTTTTTATATTGTGGATGGGATCAGCCACCAACACAGGCCCTGGTGAAATGTAAATGTCCTCACCCAGTAGGACAGGCCCTGGTGTAATGTGGATGGCCTCAGCGAACAGCAAAGAACCTTGTGTGGTGAAGATCGCCTGACAGGAAGCACCACTGGCCCTGGTGTAATGTGGATGGCCTCAGCCAGTAGTACAGAAACCTTGTATATTGTGGATTGCATCAGAAGCAACACAAGCCCTGGTGTGGTGATGATGGCCTCACAGGAAGCACTGGCAGTGGTGTAATGTGGATGGCGTAAGCCAAGAACACTGGCACTGGTGAAATGTGGATGGTATTGGCCAGAACCAAAGGCCCAGGTGTAATGTGAATGTCCTCAGTCAAAAGCACAGACCCTGGTGTGGTGATGATGGCCTCACAGGAAGCACTGTCCCTGGGGTAAAGTGTATGGCCTAAGCCAACAACAGTGGCCCTGGTGAAATGTGGATGGCATCAGCCAACACCACTGGCCCTGGTGTAATGTGGATGGCATCAGCCAGTATCACAGTCCCTTTGTTTTTTGTGGATGTCATCAGCCAGCAACACAAGCCCTTGGGAAATGTGGATGGTATTGGCCAGCACCAAAGGCTCTGGTGTGATGTGGATGGCCTCAGCCAACAGTACAGGCCCTGGTGTGGTGAAGATGCCCTCACAGGAAGCACTGTCCCTGATGTAAAGTTTATGGCCTCAGCCAACAACAGTGGCCCTGGTGAAATATCGATGGTATTGGCCAGCACCACAGGTCCTGGTGTAATGTGAATGTCTTCAGCCAGTAGCAGAGGCCCTTGTGAATTGTGGATCGCATCAGCCAGCAACACAAGCCCTGGTGAAATGTGGATGGTAGCAATGAGTATCACAGGCCCTGATGTGGTGATGATGGCAACACAGGAAGCACTGGCAGTGGTGTAAGCTGGATGGCATCAGCCAACAACACTGGCCCTGTTGAAATGTGGATGGTATTGGCCAGCACGACAGGCCCTGGTGTAATGTGAATGGAATCAACGAGTAGCACAGGCACTGCTGTAATGTGGATGGCCTCATCCAACGACACTGGCCCTGGTGAAATGTGGATGGCATCAGCCAGTAGCACAGGCCTTTGTATATTGTGGATGGGATAAGGCACCAATACAGGCCCTGGTGATATGTAGTTGGCCTCAGCCATGACCACACCCTGGTGTAATGTAAATGTCCTAAGCCAGTAGCAAAGGCCCTGGTGTAATGTGAATGACCTTAGCCAACACCACTGGCCGTGGTGAAATGTGCATGATATCGGTCAGCACCACAGGCCCAGGCGTAATGTGGATGGCATCAACGATTAGCACAGGCCCTGGTGGTTTGAAGATGGCCTCAAAGCAAGCACTGTCCCTGGTGTAATGTGGATGGTAGAAGTCGGCATCACAGGCCCTGATGTAATGCGGATGGCCTCAGCCAAAAGCACAGTCCCTGGTTTGGTTAAGATGGCCTCACAGGAAGCGCTGTCTCTGGTGTAATGTGAATGGCCTTAGCCAACATCACTGGCCCTGGGAAATGTGCATGATATTGGTCAGCACCACAGGCCCAGGTGTAATGTGGATGGCATGACCAAGCAACGCAGGCCCTGGTGAAATGAGGATGGCCTCAGCCAGCAACAAAGGCCCTGGTGTTGTGAAGATGGCCTCACAGGGAGCACTGGCCCTGGTTTAATGTGGATGGCTTCAGGCAATAGCACAGGCCTTTGTATATTGTCGATGGGATCAGGCACCAATACAGGCCCTGGTGATATGTAGTCGGCCTCAGCCATAACCACACCCTGGTGTAATGTAAATGTCCTAAGCCAGTAGCAAAGGCCCTGGTGTAATGTGAATGGCCTTAGCCAACACCACTGCCTCTGGTGTAATGTGGATGGCATCAGCCAGTATCACATGCCCTTGTGTATTGTGGATGTCGTCAGCCAGCAACACAAGCACTGGTGAAATGTAGTTTGCCTCACCCAGTAGCACAGTCCCTGGTTTGGTTAAGATGGCCTCACAGGAAGCACTGTCTCTGGTGTAATGTGAATGGCCTTAGCCAACACCACTGGCCCTGGGAAATGTGCATGATATCGATCAGCACCACAGGCCCAGGTGTAATGTGGATGGCCTCATCCAACAACACTGACCGTGGTGAAACGTGGATGGTTTTGGACAGCACCACTTGCGCTGGTATAATGTGGATGGCATCAACGACTAGCACAGGCCCTGGTGAAATGTAGTTGGCCTCAGCCAGTAGCACAGGCCCTGTTGTTATGTGGATGGCATGAGCCAGCAATGCAGGCCCTTGTGAAATGTGGATGGCCTCATCTAACAACACTGTCCCTGGTGAAATATGGATGGTATTGGTCAGCACCACTGGCCCTGGTGTAATGTGAATGGCCTTAGCCAACACCACTGCCCCTGGTGTAATGTGGATGGCATCAGCCAGTATCACATGCCCTTGTGTATTGTGGATGTCGTCAGCCAGCAACACAAGCACTGGTGAAATGTAGTTGGCCTCACCCAGTAGCACAGGCCCAGGTGTAATGTGGATGGCATGACCAAGCAACGCAGGCCCTGGTGAAATGAGGATGGCCTCAGCCAGCAACAAAGGCCCTGGTGTTGTGAAGATGGCCTCACAAGGAGCACTGGCCCTGGTTTAATGTGGATGGCATCAGGCAGTAGCACAGGCCCTTTTGTTATGTGGATGGCATGAGCCAGCAATGCAGGCCCTTGTGAAATGTGGATGGCCTCATCTAACAACACTGTCCCTGGTGAAATATGGATGGTATTGGTCAGCACCACTGGCCCTGTTGTAATGTGGATGGCATCAGCCAGTATCACATGCCCTTGTGTATTGTGGATGTCGTCAGCCAGCAACACAAGCCCTGGTGAAATGTAGTTGGCCTCACCCAGTAGCACAGGCCCTGGTGTAATGTGGATGGCCTCATCTAACAACACTGTCCCTGGTGAAATATGGATGGTATTGGTCAGCACCACTGGCCCTGGTGAAATGTGAATGGCCTTAGCCAACACCACTGGCCCTGGGAAATGTGCATGATATCGGTCAGCACCACAGGCCCAGGTGTAATGTGGATGGCATGACCAAGCAACGCAGGCCCTGGTGAAATGAGGATGGCCTCAGCCAGCAACAAAGGCCCTGGTTTTGTGAAGATGGCTGGGAAAAAAGGTTTTGCAGCTGTTTGAGCTAAGATTTCCAAGTTATTCACATAATGAAAACCTATACTTTGTTTCGGTCGAGTTCCCCATTCAAATGCATGTAACAGTGAGAAACGCACTGTCTTGGCGAAAGAAAGCGTTTTTGTACAACTTCATATAAATAGCTGTAACTTTTGATAGAAGACTCAGACAAACATGTTTATGGCTTTATCTTATAGAACTCAAGGTCTCCGTGCTGGGAAAACAGGTTTTGCAGCTGTTTGAGCTAAGATTTCCAAGTTATTCACATAATGAAAACCTATACTTTGTTTCGGTCGAGTTCCCCATTCAAATGCATGTAACAGTGAGAAACGCACTGTCTTGGCGAAAGAAAGCTATTTTGTACAACTTCATATAAATAGCTGTAACTTTTGATAGAAGACTCGGATACACATGTTTATGGCTTTATCTTATAGAACTCAAGGTCTCCGTGCTGGGCAAACAGGTTTTGCAGCTGTTTGAGCTAAGATTTCCAAGTTATTCACATAATGAAAACCTATACTTTGTTTTGGTGGAGTTCCCCATTCAAATGCATGTAACAGTGAGAAACGCACTGTCTTGGCGAAAGAAAGCTATTTTGTACAACTTCATATAAATAGCTGTAACTTTTGATAGAAGACTCGGATACACATGTTTATGGCTTTATTGTCATGGCTCGGCTGTGTGGCAGGCAGGAGGAGGACCCAAAATGCAAAACTCACACACACGGGGATGAACTCAAAAAGCAGCTTTATTGCTGACAAAAGATAATGGGAGATACAAAACTAAACTGGGAAAAACTAACGTAAAGCTCACCAGGAAACACGGGGGAATCACACACAGCATGAGGGAGAACACGACGCCGAACAGAGGGAGACTCAGACAGAAATACACAGAGGGTAAACGAGGAAAGTGGGCACACACGGGGAACACAGGTGACACTGATAATCATAACGAGACAGGGCGGGGTGAACTGAACATGACATGTAGAGGCACAGAGGTTCCGACAGGAGGAGAGAGAGCACGGGGAAAACACAGACATAATGGGCTGGGGAAACATGAAACAACCACAAAGGGAGACGAGGGCTCATCAATACATAGAGGGCACACAGGGGGGAGAGAGCCATGAAGGGAAAACACTTAGGGAACGACACAGCAGGGCAACTCAGAAGACATGGCCTAAATAAGGAACGAAATACAGAAATACAAAGAACTAAGAATACTGGGCCCACATGGCCCAGGACCATGACATCACCCCCCCCCCTAAAGGGCTGGCTCCCGACAGCCCAAACCCGAGAAACAAAAACAAAAACAGAAAACAACCCACCCAGGGCGGGAGGCGGGGGACCAGGACGGAGGGACCAGAACGGGAAACAAAATAAACAACAGAAAACACGGGAGCACATGACCATAGTCAAAATAAAGTTCAGGGGGCCGACCCAGAGCCCACAGGCACCAGAGTTCACGGGTCACACGGTCGGGGGACCGACCAGGCGGGTGGCACAGGTGGCGAAGCAGTTCAGGAGGCCGGCCGCGCGGGAGGCAGCGGCGGCGGCGAAGGAGACGACGGAGCAGTTCAGGAGGCCGGCCGCGCGGGAGGCAGCGGCGGCGGCGAAGGAGACGACGGAGCAGTTCAGGGGGCCGGCCGCGCGGAAGGCAGCGGCGGCTCTCCAGTGTCAGGCGTACTGGCCGAGGCCCGGTGGGCACAGGACCAGTCGAGGCGGGACCAGGCGAAGCACAGGCTGAGGCTGCAGCAGACGAAGGCTCTGAGGCTGCAGCAGACGAAGCACAGGCTGCAGCTGACGAAGCACAGGCTGGGGCTGCAGCTGACGAAGCACAGGCTGGGGCTGCAGCTGACGAAGCACAGGCAGGACCAGGCGTAGCAGAAGGTGGCTGGATGGGCTCCTCGGGCCCTCCAGCTGATGCGGCATGGTGCTGGACGGGCTCCTCGGGCCCTCCAGCTGACGTGGCATGAGGCTGGTGCGGTTCTCCTGAACCCCCAGCTGACGAGGAAGGTTGCTGAACGGGCCCCTCGGACCCTCCAGCGGAGACAGGAGGCTGAACGGGCCCCTCGGACCCTCCAGCGGAGACAGGAGGCTGAACGGGCCCCTCGGACCCTCCAGCGGAGACAGGAGGCTGAACGGGCCCCTCGGACCCTCCAGCTGACGTGGCATGAGGCTGGTGCGGTTCTCCTGAACCCCCAGCTGACGAGGTAGGTTGCTGAACGGGCCCCTCGGACCCTCCAGCGGAGACAGGAGGCTGAACGGGCCCCTCGGACCCTCCAGCGGAGACAGGAGGCTGAACGGGCCCCTCGGACCCTCCAGCTGACGAGGTAGATGGCGGCGTGGGAGCCGCGGAGTCCTGGATGAGCTCATCCGAGCTCCCAGCAGGAGCTGATGCAGAGCCAGAGAGATTTGAGACCCCTGGCTGGATGTTAAGCTGACCAGCGGACCGTACTGCTATCGGGGACTGGGCTACAGGAGCTACTGGAGCCTGCGCTACAGGCGGCACTGGAGCTACTGGGGCCTGCGCTACAGGCGGCACTGGAGCTACTGGGGCCTGCGCTACAGGCGGCACTGGAGCTACTGGAGACTGAACTGAGGGTGGCTGCGAGGGAGCTAACTGAACTGAGGGTGGCTGCGAGGGAGCTAACTGAACTGAGGGTGGCTGCGAGGGAGCTAACTGAACTGACCTGGGAGGAGAAACACGAGCAGGAAAAGGAGCAGGCTCAGAAAAAACTGTCCGAGAAATGGCAGGCTCAGGGTGCCGGCGGCGAGAGTGCCGCTTCTTTCTATCCGTGGAAGCGGGCGGGGTGAGCGGTGGAAGTCCCTGGCAACTCCGGGGACCCCCAAGAGCCAGTCGAGTCCCCCGGAAAGAGTGCTCGTCATGATCAGGAGCGAGCCACGGCTCCCTCCCGAACTCTTCCACTAGCTGTGCGCCTGCGGCGTGCTGCTGCCCCTCGTGATCGACGTCCAGGACCCCCACAGCGTCCGCGGGACGCTTCGTGGAGGGCGAGACAGGACGTAGCAGTGCGCGACGGCGGCGCTGACGCCGGTTCTTTCTGGAAGTGTGTACGATGGATGCTGGAGCCACCGAAGCAGGGGGTGATGTGGCGGCGATCTCCTCGTCGTCCGCCCACATCCTTGCCAGAAAAGAGGCAGGCGAAGTAAAGTCTGAGCAGTGTGGGGAGGGCGAGCGGCTGGTCCGAGGCGGTGCAACAGGTGTGAGTTCCTCCTCTGAAATGAGCCAGGGCTTCCAACGAAGCTCGTCCTCCCGTAAAGCTAGCAATACCTGCTGTCGCTCATCGTCGTCGAAATCTGTGGCCTCCACCATCTCGGTGCGCTGGGCTAGGTAGCTTGACAGTGGCGGAGACGAACTGTGAGTTGATGGCGGTGCAGCGGTGAGCCTCAGAGTCCCTACTCTGACTGCCTCCGGCTCGCGAGGCAGCGGCAACGACAACCGTTTGCGGGTCGGAGTCGTAGGTGCGGAGGCGGCGTTTAACACCCTCTGGGCCAGCGTGCGGGCGCGAAGCTCCTCCTTCAGGGGGGCCAGAGAGTCGAACGCCTCAAAAAGCTGTGGAAACCGCCGGAGCTGTGGCGCTTGCTGAAGGATTGCGTCAATGGCCGCCAACCCGGTGGACACCACTCTGGGGTCCGTGCACCCACAGATGCGCGTCATGAGCCGGCAGAGCCGTTGCAGCTCCTCCCCAATCTCGTCCGGACTGTCCGCTGGGTCTGACATGGTCAGATCGTACTGGAGGTCCGCGGAGGGGTTGTGAACTGCTGGGTCCATATCGTGGTCGTGTTCTTCTGTCATGGCTCGGCTGTGTGGCAGGCAGGAGGAGGACCCAAAATGCAAAACTCACACAGACGGGGATGAACTCAAAAAGCAGCTTTATTGCTGACAAAAGATAATGGGAGATACAAAACTAAACTGGGAAAAACTAACGTAAAGCTCACCAGGAAACACGGGGGAATCACACACAGCATGAGGGAGAACACGACGCCGAACAGAGGGAGACTCAGACAGAAATACACAGAGGGTAAACGAGGAAAGTGGGCACACACGGGGAACACAGGTGACACTGATAATCATAACGAGACAGGGCGGGGTGAACTGAACATGACATGTAGAGGCACAGAGGTTCCGACAGGAGGAGAGAGAGCACGGGGAAAACACAGACATAACGGGCTGGGGAAACATGAAACAACCACAAAGGGAGACGAGGGCTCATCAATACATAGAGGGCACACAGGGGGGAGAGAGCCATGAAGGGAAAACACTTAGGGAACGACACAGCAGGGCAACTCAGAAGACATGGCCTAAATAAGGAACGAAATACAGAAATACAAAGAACTAAGAATACTGGGCCCACATGGCCCAGGACCATGACATTTATCTTATAGAACTCAAGGTTCCCGTGCTGGGAAAACAGGTTTTGCAGCTGTTTGAGCTAAGATTTCCAAGTTATTCACATAATGAAAACCTATACTTTGTTTTGGTGGAGTTCCCCATTCAAATGCATGTAACAGTGAGAAACGCACTGTCTTGGCGAAAGAAAGCGTTTTTGTACAACTTCATATAAATAGCTGTAACTTTTGATAGAAGACTCAGACAAACATGTTTATGGCTTTATCTTATAGAACTCAAGGTCTCCGTGCTGGGAAAACAGGTTTTGCAGCTGTTTGAGCTAAGATTTCCAAGTTATTCACATAATGAAAACCTATACTTTGTTTCGGTCGAGTTCCCCATTCAAATGCATGTAACAGTGAGAAACGCACTGTCTTGGCGAAAGAAAGCGTTTTTGTACAACTTCATATAAATAGCTGTAACTTTTGATAGAAGACTCAGACAAACATGTTTATGGCTTTATCTTATAGAACTCAATGTTCCCGTGCTGGGAAAACAGGTTTTGCAGCTGTTTGAGCTAAGATTTCCAAGTTATTCACATAATGAAAACCTATACTTTGTTTCGGTGGAGTTCCCCATTCAAATGCATGTAACAGTGAGAAACGCACTGTCTTGGCGAAAGAAAGCATTTTTGTACAACTTCATATAAATAGCTGTAACTTTTGATAGAAGACTCGGATACACATGTTTATGGCTTTATCTTATAGAACTCAAGGTCTCCGTCCTGGGCAAACAGGTTTTGCAGCTGTTTGAGCTAAGATTTCCAAGTTATTCACACAATGAAAACCTATACTTTGTTTCGGTCGAGTTCCCCATTCAAATGCATGTAACAGTGAGAAACGCACTGTCTTGGCGAAAGAAAGCGTTTTTGTACAACTTCATATAAATAGCTGTAACTTTTGATAGAAGACTCAGACAAACATGTTTATGGCTTTATCTTATAGAACTCAAGGTCTCCGTGCTGGGAAAACAGGTTTTGCAGCTGTTTGAGCTAAGATTTCCAAGTTATTCACATAATGAAAACCTATACTTTGTTTCGGTCGAGTTCCCCATTCAAATGCATGTAACAGTGAGAAACGCACTGTCTTGGCGAAAGAAAGCGTTTTTGTACAACTTCATATAAATAGCTGTAACTTTTGATAGAAGACTCAGACAAACATGTTTATGGCTTTATCTTATAGAACTCAATGTTCCCGTGCTGGGAAAACAGGTTTTGCAGCTGTTTGAGCTAAGATTTCCAAGTTATTCACATAATGAAAACCTATACTTTGTTTCGGTCGAGTTCCCCATTCAAATGCATGTAACAGTGAGAAACGCACTGTCTTGGCGAAAGAAAGCGTTTTTGTACAACTTCATATAAATAGCTGTAACTTTTGATAGAAGACTCGGATACACATGTTTATGGCTTTATCTTATAGAACTCAAGGTCTCCATGCTGGGCAAACAGGTTTTGCAGCTGTTTGAGCTAAGATTTCCAAGTTATTCACATAATGAAAACCTATACTTTGTTTCGGTCGAGTTCCCCATTCAAAATGCATGTAACAGTGAGAAACGCACTGTCTTGGCGAAAGAAAGCATTTTTGTACAACTTCATATAAATAGCTGTAACTTTTGATAGAAGACTCGGATACACATGTTTATGGCTTTATCTTATAGAACTCAAGGTCTCCGTGCTGGAAAAACAGGTTTTGCAGCTGTTTGAGCTAAGATTTCCAAGTTATTCACATAATGAAAACCTATACTTTGTTTCGGTGGAGTTCCCCATTCAAATGCATGTAACAGTGAGAAACGCACTGTCTTGGCGAAAGAAAGCATTTTTGTACAACTTCATATAGATAGCTGTAACTTTTGATAGAAGACTCGGATACACATGTTTATGGCTTTATCTTATAGAACTCAAGGTCTCCGTGCTGGGCAAACAGGTTTTGCAGCTGTTTGAGCTAAGATTTCCAAGTTATTCACATAATGAAAACTTGTACTTTGTTTCGGTCGAGTTCCCCATTCAAATGCATGTAACAGTGAGAAACGCACTGTCTTGGCGAAAGAAAGCGTTTTTGTACAACTTCATATGAATAGCTGTAACTTTTGATAGAAGACTCGGATACACATGTTTATGGCTTTATCTTATAGAGCTCAAGGTTCCCGTGCTGGGAAAACAGGTTTTGCAGCTGTTTGAGCTAAGATTTCCAAGTTATTCACATAATGAAAACCTATACTTTGTTTCGGTCGAGTTCCCCATTCAAAATGCATGTAACAGTGAGAAACGCACTGTCTTGGCGAAAGAAAGCGTTTTTGTACAACTTCATATGAATAGCTGTAACTTTTGATAGAAGACTCGGATACACATGTTTATGGCTTTATCTTATAGAACTCAAGGTTCCCGTGCTGGGAAAACAGGTTTTGCAGCTGTTTGAGCTAAGATTTCCAAGTTATTCACATAATGAAAACCTATACTTTGTTTCGGTCGAGTTCCCCATTCAAATGCATGTAACAGTGAGAAACGCACTGTCTTGGCGAAAGAAAGCGTTTTTGTACAACTTCATATAAATAGCTGTAACTTTTGATAGAAGACTCAGACAAACATGTTTATGGCTTTATCTTATAGAACTCAAGGTCTCCGTGCTGGGAAAACAGGTTTTGCAGCTGTTTGAGCTAAGATTTCCAAGTTATTCACATAATGAAAACCTATACTTAGTTTCGGTCAAGTTCCCCATTCAAAATGCATGTAACAGTGAGAAACGCACTGTCTTGGCGAAAGAAAGCTATTTTGTACAACTTCATAGAAATAGCTGTAACTTTTGATAGAAGACTCAGACAAACATGTTTATGGCCTTATATTATAGAACTCAAGGTTTCCGTGCTGGGAAAACAGGTTTTGCAGCTGTTTGAGCTAAGATTTCCAAGTTATTCACATAATGAAAACTTATACTTTGTTTCGGTCGAGTTCCCCATTCAAATGCATGTAACAGTGAGAAACGCACTGTCTTGGCGAAAGAAAGCATTTTTGTACAACTTCATATAGATAGCTGTAACTTTTGATAGAAGACTCGGATACACATGTTTATGGCTTTATCTTATAGAACTCAAGGTCTCCGTGCTGGGCAAACAGGTTTTGCAGCTGTTTGAGCTAAGATTTCCAAGTTATTCACATAATGAAAACTTATACTTTGTTTCGGTCGAGTTCCCCATTCAAATGCATGTAACAGTGAGAAACGCACTGTCTTGGCGAAAGAAAGCGTTTTTGTACAACTTCATATGAATAGCTGTAACTTTTGATAGAAGACTCGGATACACATGTTTATGGCTTTATCTTATAGAGCTCAAGGTTCCCGTGCTGGGAAAACAGGTTTTGCAGCTGTTTGAGCTAAGATTTCCAAGTTATTCACATAATGAAAACCTATACTTTGTTTCGGTCGAGTTCCCCATTCAAAATGCATGTAACAGTGAGAAACGCACTGTCTTGGCGAAAGAAAGCGTTTTTGTACAACTTCATATGAATAGCTGTAACTTTTGATAGAAGACTCGGATACACATGTTTATGGCTTTATCTTATAGAACTCAAGGTTCCCGTGCTGGGAAAACAGGTTTTGCAGCTGTTTGAGCTAAGATTTCCAAGTTATTCACATAATGAAAACCTATACTTTGTTTCGGTCGAGTTCCCCATTCAAATGCATGTAACAGTGAGAAACGCACTGTCTTGGCGAAAGAAAGCGTTTTTGTACAACTTCATATAAATAGCTGTAACTTTTGATAGAAGACTCAGACAAACATGTTTATGGCTTTATCTTATAGAACTCAAGGTCTCCGTGCTGGGAAAACAGGTTTTGCAGCTGTTTGAGCTAAGATTTCCAAGTTATTCACATAATGAAAACCTATACTTAGTTTCGGTCAAGTTCCCCATTCAAAATGCATGTAACAGTGAGAAACGCACTGTCTTGGCGAAAGAAAGCTATTTTGTACAACTTCATAGAAATAGCTGTAACTTTTGATAGAAGACTCAGACAAACATGTTTATGGCCTTATATTATAGAACTCAAGGTTTCCGTGCTGGGAAAACAGGTTTTGCAGCTGTTTGAGCTAAGATTTCCAAGTTATTCACATAATGAAAACTTATACTTTGTTTCGGTCGAGTTCCCCATTCAAAATGCATGTAACAGTGAGAAACGCACTGTCTTGGCGAAAGAAAACGTTTTTGTACAACTTCATAGAAATAGCTGTAACTTTTGATAGAAGACTCAGACAAACATGTTTATGGCTTATATATTATAGAACTCAAGGTCTCCGTGCTGGGAAAACAGGTTTTGCAGCTGTTTGAGCTAAGATTTCCAAGTTATTCACATAATGAAAACCTATACTTTGTTTCGGTGGAGTTCCCCATTCAAATGCATGTAACAGTGAGAAACGCACTGTCTTGGCGAAAGAAAGCGTTTTTGTACAACTTCATATAAATAGCTGTAACTTTTGATAGAAGACTCAGACAAACATGTTTATGGCTTTATCTTATAGAACTCAAGGTCTCCGTGCTGGGAAAACAGGTTTTGCAGCTGTTTGAGCTAAGATTTCCAAGTTATTCACATAATGAAAACCTATACTTTGTTTCGGTCGAGTTCCCCATTCAAAATGCATGTAACAGTGAGAAACGCACTGTCTTGGCGAAAGAAAGCGTTTTTGTACAACTTCATATGAATAGCTGTAACTTTTGATAGAAGACTCGGATACACATGTTTATGGCTTTATCTTATAGAACTCAAGGTTCCCGTGCTGGGAAAACAGGTTTTGCAGCTGTTTGAGCTAAGATTTCCAAGTTATTCACATAATGAAAACCTATACTTTGTTTCGGTCGAGTTCCCCATTCAAAATGCATGTAACAGTGAGAAACGCACTGTCTTGGCGAAAGAAAACGTTTTTGTACAACTTCATAGAAATAGCTGTAACTTTTGATAGAAGACTCAGACAAACATGTTTATGACTTATATATTATAGAACTCAAGGTCTCCGTGCTGGGAAAACAGGTTTTGCAGCTGTTTGAGCTAAGATTTCCAAGTTATTCACATAATGAAAACCTATACTTTGTTTCGGTCGAGTTCCCCATTCAAAATGCATGTAACAGTGAGAAAAACACTGTCTTGGCGAAAGAAAGCTATTTTGTACAACTTCATAGAAATAGCTGTAACTTTTGATAGAAGACTCAGACAAACATGTTTATGGCCTTATATTATAGAACTCAAGGTTTCCGTGCTGGGAAAACAGGTTTTGCAGCTGTTTGAGCTAAGATTTCCAAGTTATTCACATAATGAAAACTTATACTTTGTTTCGGTCGAGTTCCCCATTCAAATGCATGTAACAGTGAGAAACGCACTGTCTTGGCGAAAGAAAGCGTTTTTGTACAACTTCATATAAATAGCTGTAACTTTTGATAGAAGACTCAGACAAACATGTTTATGGCTTTATCTTATAGAACTCAAGGTCTCCGTGCTGGGAAAACAGGTTTTGCAGCTGTTTGAGCTAAGATTTCCAAGTTATTCACATAATGAAAACCTATACTTTGTTTCGGTCGAGTTTCCAATGTAACAGTGAGAAACGCACTGTCTTGGCGAAAGAAAGCTATTTTGTACAACTTCATATAAATAGCTGTAACTTTTGATAGAAGACTCAGACAAACATGTTTATGGCTTTATCTTATAGAACTCAAGGTCTCCGTGCTGGGAAAACAGGTTTTGAAGCTGTTTGAGCTAAGATTTCCAAGTTATTCACATAATGAAAACCTATACTTTGTTTCGGTCGAGTTCCCCATTCAAAATGCATGTAACAGTGAGAAACGCACTGTCTTGGCGAAAGAAAGCGTTTTTGTACAACTTCATATGAATAGCTGTAACTTTTGATAGAAGACTCGGATACACATGTTTATGGCTTTATCTTATAGAACTCAAGGTTCCCGTGCTGGGAAAACAGGTTTTGCAGCTGTTTGAGCTAAGATTTCCAAGTTATTCACATAATGAAAACCTATACTTTGTTTCGGTCGAGTTCCCCATTCAAATGCATGTAACAGTGAGAAACGCACTGTCTTGGCGAAAGAAAACGTTTTTGTACAACTTCATAGAAATAGCTGTAACTTTTGATAGAAGACTCAGACAAACATGTTTATGGCCTTATCTTATAGAACTCAAGGTCCCCGTGCTGGGAAAACAGGTTTCGCAGCTTTTTGAGCTAAGATTTCCAAGTTATTCACATAATGAAAACCTATACTTTGTTTCGGTGGAGTTCCCCATTCAAATGCATGTAACAGTGAGAAACGCACTGTCTTGGCGAAAGAAAGCGTTTTTGTACAACTTCATATAAATAGCTGTAACTTTTGATAGAAGACTCGGTTATACATGTTTATGGCTTTATCTTATAGAACTCAAGGTCTCCGTGCTGGGCAAACAGGTTTTGCAGCTGTTTGAGCTACGATTTCCAAGTTATTCACATAATGAAAACCTATACTTTGTTTCGGTCGAGTTCCCCATTCAAAATGCATGTAACAGTGAGAAACGCACTGTCTTGGCGAAAGAAAACGTTTTTGTACAACTTCATAGAAATAGCTGTAACTTTTGATAGAAGACTCAGACAAACATGTTTATGGCTTATATATTATAGAACTCAAGGTCTCCGTGCTGGGAAAACAGGTTTTGCAGCTGTTTGAGCTAAGATTTCCAAGTTATTCACATAATGAAAACCTATACTTTGTTTCGGTGGAGTTCCCCATTCAAATGCATGTAACAGTGAGAAACGCACTGTCTTGGCGAAAGAAAGCGTTTTTGTACAACTTCATATAAATAGCTGTAACTTTTGATAGAAGACTCAGACAAACATGTTTATGGCTTTATCTTATAGAACTCAAGGTCTCCGTGCTGGGAAAACAGGTTTTGCAGCTGTTTGAGCTAAGATTTCCAAGTTATTCACATAATGAAAACCTATACTTTGTTTCGGTTGAGTTCCCCATTCAAATGCATGTAACAGTGAGAAACGCACTGTCTTGGCGAAAGAAAGCGTTTTTGTACAACTTCATATGAATAGCTGTAACTTTTGATAGAAGACTCGGATATACATGTTTATGGCTTTATCTTATAGAGCTCAAGGTTCCCGTGCTGGGAAAACAGGTTTTGCAGCTGTTTGAGCTAAGATTTCCAAGTTATTCACATAATGAAAACCTATACTTTGTTTCGGTCGAGTTCCCCATTCAAATGCATGTAACAGTGAGAAACGCACTGTCTTGGCGAAAGAAAGCGTTTTTGTACAACTTCATATAAATAGCTGTAACTTTTGATAGAAGACTCAGACAAACATGTTTATGGCTTTATCTTATAGAACTCAAGGTCTCCGTGCTGGGAAAACAGGTTTTGCAGCTGTTTGAGCTAAGATTTCCAAGTTATTCACATAATGAAAACCTATACTTTGTTTCGGTCGAGTTCACCATTCAAAATGCATGTAACAGTGAGAAACGCACTGTCTTGGCGAAAGAAAGCGTTTTTGTACAACTTCATATGAATAGCTGTAACTTTTGATAGAAGACTCGGATACACATGTTTATGGCTTTATCTTATAGAACTCAAGGTTCCCGTGCTGGGAAAACAGGTTTTGCAGCTGTTTGAGCTAAGATTTCCAAGTTATTCACATAATGAAAACCTATACTTTGTTTCGGTCGAGTTCCCCATTCAAAATGCATGTAACAGTGAGAAACGCACTGTCTTGGCGAAAGAAAACGTTTTTGTACAACTTCATAGAAATAGCTGTAACTTTTGATAGAAGACTCAGACAAACATGTTTATGACTTATATATTATAGAACTCAAGGTCTCCGTGCTGGGAAAACAGGTTTTGCAGCTGTTTGAGCTAAGATTTCCAAGTTATTCACATAATGAAAACCTATACTTTGTTTCGGTCGAGTTCCCCATTCAAAATGCATGTAACAGTGAGAAAAACACTGTCTTGGCGAAAGAAAGCTATTTTGTACAACTTCATAGAAATAGCTGTAACTTTTGATAGAAGACTCAGACAAACATGTTTATGGCCTTATATTATAGAACTCAAGGTTTCCGTGCTGGGAAAACAGGTTTTGCAGCTGTTTGAGCTAAGATTTCCAAGTTATTCACATAATGAAAACTTATACTTTGTTTCGGTCGAGTTCCCCATTCAAATGCATGTAACAGTGAGAAACGCACTGTCTTGGCGAAAGAAAGCGTTTTTGTACAACTTCATATAAATAGCTGTAACTTTTGATAGAAGACTCAGACAAACATGTTTATGGCTTTATCTTATAGAACTCAAGGTCTCCGTGCTGGGAAAACAGGTTTTGCAGCTGTTTGAGCTAAGATTTCCAAGTTATTCACATAATGAAAACCTATACTTTGTTTCGGTCGAGTTTCCAATGTAACAGTGAGAAACGCACTGTCTTGGCGAAAGAAAGCTATTTTGTACAACTTCATATAAATAGCTGTAACTTTTGATAGAAGACTCAGACAAACATGTTTATGGCTTTATCTTATAGAACTCAAGGTCTCCGTGCTGGGAAAACAGGTTTTGAAGCTGTTTGAGCTAAGATTTCCAAGTTATTCACATAATGAAAACCTATACTTTGTTTCGGTCGAGTTCCCCATTCAAAATGCATGTAACAGTGAGAAACGCACTGTCTTGGCGAAAGAAAGCGTTTTTGTACAACTTCATATGAATAGCTGTAACTTTTGATAGAAGACTCGGATACACATGTTTATGGCTTTATCTTATAGAACTCAAGGTTCCCGTGCTGGGAAAACAGGTTTTGCAGCTGTTTGAGCTAAGATTTCCAAGTTATTCACATAATGAAAACTTATACTTTGTTTCGGTCGAGTTCCCCATTCAAATGCATGTAACAGTGAGAAACGCACTGTCTTGGCGAAAGAAAGCGTTTTTGTACAACTTCATATAAATAGCTGTAACTTTTGATAGAAGACTCAGACAAACATGTTTATGGCTTTATCTTATAGAACTCAAGGTCTCCGTGCTGGGAAAACAGGTTTTGCAGCTGTTTGAGCTAAGATTTCCAAGTTATTCACATAATGAAAACCTATACTTTGTTTCGGTCGAGTTTCCAATGTAACAGTGAGAAACGCACTGTCTTGGCGAAAGAAAGCTATTTTGTACAACTTCATATAAATAGCTGTAACTTTTGATAGAAGACTCAGACAAACATGTTTATGGCTTTATCTTATAGAACTCAAGGTCTCCGTGCTGGGAAAACAGGTTTTGAAGCTGTTTGAGCTAAGATTTCCAAGTTATTCACATAATGAAAACCTATACTTTGTTTCGGTCGAGTTCCCCATTCAAAATGCATGTAACAGTGAGAAACGCACTGTCTTGGCGAAAGAAAGCGTTTTTGTACAACTTCATATGAATAGCTGTAACTTTTGATAGAAGACTCGGATACACATGTTTATGGCTTTATCTTATAGAACTCAAGGTTCCCGTGCTGGGAAAACAGGTTTTGCAGCTGTTTGAGCTAAGATTTCCAAGTTATTCACATAATGAAAACCTATACTTTGTTTCGGTCGAGTTCCCCATTCAAATGCATGTAACAGTGAGAAACGCACTGTCTTGGCGAAAGAAAACGTTTTTGTACAACTTCATAGAAATAGCTGTAACTTTTGATAGAAGACTCAGACAAACATGTTTATGGCCTTATCTTATAGAACTCAAGGTCCCCGTGCTGGGAAAACAGGTTTCGCAGCTTTTTGAGCTAAGATTTCCAAGTTATTCACATAATGAAAACCTATACTTTGTTTCGGTGGAGTTCCCCATTCAAATGCATGTAACAGTGAGAAACGCACTGTCTTGGCGAAAGAAAGCGTTTTTGTACAACTTCATATAAATAGCTGTAACTTTTGATAGAAGACTCGGTTATACATGTTTATGGCTTTATCTTATAGAACTCAAGGTCTCCGTGCTGGGCAAACAGGTTTTGCAGCTGTTTGAGCTACGATTTCCAAGTTATTCACATAATGAAAACCAATACTTTGTTTCGGTCGAGTTCCCCATTCAAAATGCATGTAACAGTGAGAAACGCACTGTCTTGGCGAAAGAAAACGTTTTTGTACAACTTCATAGAAATAGCTGTAACTTTTGATAGAAGACTCAGACAAACATGTTTATGGCTTATATATTATAGAACTCAAGGTCTCCGTGCTGGGAAAACAGGTTTTGCAGCTGTTTGAGCTAAGATTTCCAAGTTATTCACATAATGAAAACCTATACTTTGTTTCGGTGGAGTTCCCCATTCAAATGCATGTAACAGTGAGAAACGCACTGTCTTGGCGAAAGAAAGCGTTTTTGTACAACTTCATATGAATAGCTGTAACTTTTGATAGAAGACTCGGATATACATGTTTATGGCTTTATCTTATAGAGCTCAAGGTTCCCGTGCTGGGAAAACAGGTTTTGCAGCTGTTTGAGCTAAGATTTCCAAGTTATTCACATAATGAAAACCTATACTTTGTTTCGGTTGAGTTCCCCATTCAAATGCATGTAACAGTGAGAAACGCACTGTCTTGGCGAAAGAAAGCGTTTTTGTACAACTTCATATGAATAGCTGTAACTTTTGATAGAAGACTCGGATATACATGTTTATGGCTTTATCTTATAGAGCTCAAGGTTCCCGTGCTGGGAAAACAGGTTTTGCAGCTGTTTGAGCTAAGATTTCCAAGTTATTCACATAATGAAAACCTATACTTTGTTTCGGTCGAGTTCCCCATTCAAATGCATGTAACAGTGAGAAACGCACTGTCTTGGCGAAAGAAAGCGTTTTTGTACAACTTCATATAAATAGCTGTAACTTTTGATAGAAGACTCAGACAAACATGTTTATGGCTTTATCTTATAGAACACAAGGTCTCCGTGCTGGGAAAACAGGTTTTGCAGCTGTTTGAGCTAAGATTTCCAAGTTATTCACATAATGAAAACCTATACTTTGTTTCGGTCGAGTTCCCCATTCAAAATGCATGTAACAGTGAGAAACGCACTGTCTTGGCGAAAGAAAGCTATTTTGTACAACTTCATAGAAATAGCTGTAACTTTTGATAGAAGACTCAGACAAACATGTTTATGGCCTTATATTATAGAACTCAAGGTTTCCGTGCTGGGAAAACAGGTTTTGCAGCTGTTTGAGCTAAGATTTCCAAGTTATTCACATAATGAAAACTTATACTTTGTTTCGGTCGAGTTCCCCATTCAAATGCATGTAACAGTGAGAAACGCACTGTCTTGGCGAAAGAAAGCGTTTTTGTACAACTTCATATAAATAGCTGTAACTTTTGATAGAAGACTCAGACAAACATGTTTATGGCTTTATCTTATAGAACTCAAGGTCTCCGTGCTGGGAAAACAGGTTTTGCAGCTGTTTGAGCTAAGATTTCCAAGTTATTCACATAATGAAAACCTATAATTTGTTTCGGTTGAGTTCCCCATTCAAATGCATGTAACAGTGAGAAACGCACTGTCTTGGCGAAAGAAAGCGTTTTTGTACAACTTCATATGAATAGCTGTAACTTTTGATAGAAGACTCGGATACACATGTTTATGGCTTTATCTTATAGAGCTCAAGGTTTCCGTGCTGGGAAAACAGGTTTTGCAGCTGTTTGAGCTAAGATTTCCAAGTTATTCACATAATGAAAACTTATACTTTGTTTCGGTCGAGTTCCCCATTCAAATGCATGTAACAGTGAGAAACGCACTGTCTTGGCGAAAGAAAGCGTTTTTGTACAACTTCATATGAATAGCTGTAACTTTTGATAGAAGACTCGGATACACATGTTTATGGCTTTATCTTATAGAGCTCAAGGTTCCCGTGCTGGGAAAACAGGTTTTGCAGCTGTTTGAGCTAAGATTTCCAAGTTATTCACATAATGAAAACCTATACTTTGTTTCGGTCGAGTTCCCCATTCAAATGCATGTAACAGTGAGAAACGCACTGTCTTGGCGAAAGAAAGCGTTTTTGTACAACTTCATATGAATAGCTGTAACTTTTGATAGAAGACTCGGATACACATGTTTATGGCTTTATCTTATAGAGCTCAAGGTTCCCGTGCTGGGAAAACAGGTTTTGCAGCTGTTTGAGCTAAGATTTCCAAGTTATTCACATAATGAAAACCTATACTTTGTTTCGGTCGAGTTCCCCATTCAAATGCATGTAACAGTGAGAAACGCACTGTCTTGGCGAAAGAAAGCTATTTTGTACAACTTCATATAAATAGCTGTAACTTTTGATAGAAGACTCAGACAAACATGTTTATGGCCTTATCTTATAGAACTCAAGGTCCCCGTGCTGGGAAAACAGGTTTCGCAGCTTTTTGAGCTAAGATTTCCAAGTTATTCACATAATGAAAACCTATACTTTGTTTCGGTGGAGTTCCCCATTCAAATGCATGTAACAGTGAGAAACGCACTGTCTTGGCGAAAGAAAGCGTTTTTGTACAACTTCATATAAATAGCTGTAACTGTCAAGGCTCGGCTATGTGGCAGGCAGGAGGAGGACCCAAACGCAAAACTCACAGACACGGGGATGAACTCAAAATCACAGCTTTAATGCTGGAATGGCAGAACATAGGAAATACAAAACTAAACTGGGAAAAGTAAACTAACATACGCAGAGAGACACAGGGAGATCCACACAACATGAGGGACGACGTCACCCTGAACAGAGGGAGACGCAGACAGAAATACACAGAGGGTTAACGAGGGAAGTGGGAACACACGGGGAACACAGGTGACACTGATAATCATAACGAGACAGGGCGGGGTGAACTGAACACTGACGGGAGAGGTGAAACAGGAAGTACAGGAGGAGAGAGAGCACGAGTAGAACACCAACGTAACAGGCAGGGGAGACATGGAATAAACACGAAAGGGGACGAGGGCTCATAAATACATAGAGGGCACACAGGGGGAAGAGAGAGCACGGGGAGAACTCAGACATAATGGGCAGGGGAAGCATGGAATAAAATACAAACATACAAGGAAACTAAGAACACTGGGCCAACATGGCCCAGGACCATGACAGTACCCCCCCCTCAAGGGCTGGCTCCAGACAGCCCAAACACAGAAAAACAAAACCAAACAGAAAACAACCCAGGGCGGGCGGCGGGGGCCCAGGACGGAGGGCTCGGAACAGAAAACAAAAGAAGAGCACAGCAAACACCGGAGCCCAAGAAAACAACCCAAACACAAAGCAGTTCAGGGGGCCGACCATGCGGAAGGCAACGGCGGAGACGTGGAAACAGTTCAGGAGGCCGGCCGTGCGCAAGGCAACGGCGGCGACGTGGAAACAGTTCAGGAGGCCGGCCGTGCGCAAGGCAACGGCGGCGACGTGGAAACAGTTCAGGAGGCCGGCCGTGCGCAAGGCAACGGCGGCGACGTGGAAACAGTTCAGGAGGCCGGCCGTGCGCAAGGCAACGGCGGCGACGTGGAAACAGTCCAGGAGGCCGGCCGTGCGCAAGGCAACGGCGGCGGTGAAGGAGACGACGGAGCAGTTCAGGAGGCCGACCGCGCGGGAGGCGGCGGCGAAGATGACAGCGCTGGTCCGGGGGCCGACCGTGCGGAAGGCGACGGCGGCCACCCAGGAGAAGAGGGTCCGGGGGCCGGCCGTGCGGAAGGCGACGGCTGCCACTCAGGCGATGACGGTGCAGTTCAGGGGGCCGGCCGCGCGGAAGGCAGCGGCGGCGGCTCTCCAGTGTCAGGCGTACTGGCCGAGGCCCGGTGGGCACAGGACCAGTCGAGACGGGACCAGGCGAAGCACAGGCTGAGGCTGCAGCAGACGAAGGCTCTGAGGAGGCTGCAGCAGACGAAGGCTCTGAGGAGGCAGGACCAGACGAAGGCTCGGAGGCAGGACCAGACGAAGGCTCGGAGGCAGGACCAGACGAAGGCTCGGAGGCAGGACCAGACGAGGACGAAGGCTCGGAGGCAGGACCAGACGAGGACGAAGGCTCTGAGGCCGGGCCAGGCGAGGACGCAGAGGCTGAGGCCGGGCCAGGCGAGGACGCAGAGGCTGAGGCCGGGCCAGGCGAGGTTGCAGAGGCTGAGGCCGGGCCAGGCGATGACGAGGCGGTCGCAGATGGCGGCTGGACAGGCTCCTCGGGCCCTCCAGCTGATGCGGCGTGAGGCTGAACGGGCCCCTCGGACCCTCCAGCGGAGACAGGAGGCTGAACGGGCCCCTCGGACCCTCCAGCGGAGACAGGAGGCTGAACGGGCCCCTCGGACCCTCCAGCGGAGGCCAAAACCACGCCAACAGGCATGAAGTCCTTCGGCCGACATGAGGACAACTGGCGCTGCACTGAGCACTGACTCTGCCCAGGCAATGCGAACATGGTGCAGTTCTTAGGGGGCTGCTTAAACTTCAGGGGTCCAGAATCAGCTGGTGACTGAGACCTAGCCTCTGGGGAAGCCCTGGAGTGGCAAACTGTGCCAACGGCGGCTAAACCATGGAAAGTACCCTGAGTAGAAATCCAGTTACCTCTCTGCATGGAGTGAATGAGCAAAACTGGCGACACAGGAGACTGAGCGGAGAGTGGCTGCTGGGCAGCTAACTGAGTTACTGGAGACACGGGTGAGAGCGGGAGCTGAGCTGCTGGAGACACGGGTGAGAGTGGGAGCTGAGCTGCTGGAGACACGGGTGAGAGTGGGAGCTGAGCTGCTGGAGACACGGGTGAGAGTGGGAGCTGAGCTACTGACGGTGGTGAAGTAGATAACTGCACGGGAGACTGAACTGAGGGCGTCTGCACTGGCACAGGGGACTGAACTGATGTCTGTTGTAACGGAGGTGGTGAGAGTGGAGTAGGCAGTGGAGTAGATGACTTCACAGGCGAATGAACCAGAGGTGAGTGCGCAGGAGATTGAGCTTGAGGTGGTAGTGATAGTTGAGGGGAAAGTGGAGCTGGTGATTGAGTGGATGACTGTGCTAAGGGATGCTGCACTGGGGACACTGGAGACTGCACTGGGGACACTGGAGACTGCACTGGGGACACTGGAGACTGCAGAGATGGTTGTAGTGGAGGTGTAACGGGTGAAGGAGTGGCTGAAGTGGCTGTGGGTCGGACGGCTAGTGGCTCAGCTACAGGGTATGGTAACGGCAGGGCTATGGGTTGAATGACTGACTGAGTAGCAGCCTGAGTGGCTGGGTGTAGTGACGGTTGTGGTGGAAGAGAAACAGGTGGTAGTGTGGATGATGGAGCTAAGGGCGACTGAGTGGCAGACCGAACTGATGACTGAAGCGATGGTAGAGGTGAAAATGGAGCTTGTGGTGGAGTTAATGGCTGAGCTAGCGGGGACACAGGAGACTGAACTGAGGGTGGCTGCGAGGGAGCTAACTGAACTGAGGGTGGCTGCGAGGGAGCTAACTGAACTGAGGGTGGCTGCGAGGGAGCTAACTGAACTGAGGGTGGCGGCGAGGGAGCTAACTGAACTGAGGGTGGCGGCGAGGGAGCTAACTGAACTGAGGGTGGCGGCGAGGGAGCTAACTGAACTGAGGGTGGCGGCGAGGGAGCTAACGGAGCTGTGAAGGGCTGCGAGGGAGCTAACGGAGCTGTGAAGGGCTGCGAGGGAGCTAACGGAGCTGTGAAGGGCTGCGAGGGAGCTAACGGAGCTGTGAAGGGCTGTGCAGGCGATAAGCAGCTCGCATTGACTTCCGCCACACAAAACACAGCCCCTGAATGAACAGTCATAATGTCTGGAAAAGACACAGAGTTCTCACTCACCACAGCAGGTGAATTAGAAGGCCGAATGTCCGGCTGTGGGGTGGCGCGTCGGCGGCGTGAATGCCGTTTTCTTCGGGAAGCCGGAGGTGCGGTGATGGAGGAAACCGGCAACGACGGAGAGATCGCGGCCGGCTCCTCATCCTCCGACCACATTGCTGCGAGAAAAGCAGCGGGTGAGTGACAGTCAGAGTGGAGGGTGGATGGAGAGGAGTCCAGTGGCAGCAGCGTGGAAACGTTTCCCGATTGTGGCGGTCGCTGTTGCGGTATGACGAGCTCGCGAATTTGTACTGTCTCCTTGGCTTTCTGCAGATTGGACAGTAGGCCCGAAAATCCTGAGAGCTCGTGGAGATGGGGATTCCCTTTGAGAATAGCCTCGATGGCGTTTATCCCAATGGACACGGCTTTAATGTCCGAGGCGTGGGAAACTCGCTCCCACAGGCCGAAGATGCGGGCCAAATCGCTTTCCCGGGAGGAGCCTGCTGGGTCCATGTCTGGGGGACGTCGTACTGTCAAGGCTCGGCTGTGTGGCAGGCAGGAGGAGGACCCAAACGCAAAACTCACAGACACGGGGATGAACTCAAAATCACAGCTTTAATGCTGGAATGGCAGAACATAGGAAATACAAAACTAAACTGGGAAAAGTAAACTAACATACGCAGAGAGACACAGGGAGATCCACACAACATGAGGGACGACGTCACCCTGAACAGAGGGAGACGCAGACAGAAATACACAGAGGGTTAACGAGGGAAGTGGGAACACACGGGGAACACAGGTGACACTGATAATCATAACGAGACAGGGCGGGGTGAACTGAACACTGACGGGAGAGGTGAAACAGGAAGTACAGGAGGAGAGAGAGCACGAGTAGAACACCAACGTAACAGGCAGGGGAGACATGGAATAAACACGAAAGGGTACGAGGGCTCATAAATACATAGAGGGCACACAGGGGGAAGAGAGAGCACGGGGAGAACTCAGACATAATGGGCAGGGGAAGCATGGAATAAAATACAAACATACAAGGAAACTAAGAACACTGGGCCAACATGGCCCAGGACCATGACAGTAACTTTTGATAGAAGACTCGGATACACATGTTTATGGCTTTATCTTATAGAACTCAAGGTCTCCGTGCTGGGCAAACAGGTTTTGCAGCTGTTTGAGCTAAGATTTCCAAGTTATTCACATAATGAAAACCTATACTTTGTTTCGGTCGAGTTCCCCATTCAAATGCATGTAACAGTGAGAAACGCACTGTCTTGGCGAAAGAAAGCGTTTTTGTACAACTTCATATAAATAGCTGTAACTTTTGATAGAAGACTCGGATACACATTTTTATGGCTTTATCTTATAGAACTCAAGGTCTCCGTGCTGGGCAAACAGGTTTTGCAGCTGTTTGAGCTAAGATTTCCAAGTTATTCACATAATGAAAACCTATACTTTGTTTCGGTCGAGTTCCCCATTCAAATGCATGTAACAGTGAGAAACGCACTGTCTTGGCGAAAGAAAGCGTTTTTGTACAACTTCATATAAATAGCTGTAACTTTTGATAGAAGACTCAGACAAACATGTTTATGGCCTTATATTATAGAACTCAAGGTCTCCGTGCTGGGCAAACAGGTTTTGCAGCTGTTTGAGCTAAGATTTCCAAGTTATTCACATAATGAAAACCTATACTTTGTTTCGGTGGAGTTCCCCATTCAAATGCATGTAACAGTGAGAAACGCACTGTCTTGGCGAAAGAAAGCGTTTTTGTACAACTTCATATAAATAGCCCTAACTTTTGATAGAAGACTCAGACAAACATGTTTATGGCCTTATATTATAGAACTCAAGGTCTCCGTGCTGGGAAAACAGGTTTTGCAGCTGTTTGAGCTAAGATTTCCAAGTTATTCACATAATGAAAACCTATACTTTGTTTCGGTGGAGTTCCCCATTCAAATGCATGTAACAGTGAGAAACGCACTGTCTTGGTGAAAGAAAACGTTTTTGTACAACTTCATAGAAATAGCTGTAACTTTTGATAGAAGACTCAGACAAACATGTTTATGGCCTTATATTATAGAACTCAAGGTCTCCGTGCTGGGAAAACAGGTTTTGCAGCTGTTTGAGCTAAGATTTCCAAGTTATTCACATAATGAAAACTTATACTTTGTTTCGGTCGAGTTCCCCATTCAAATGCATGTAACAGTGAGAAACGCACTGTCTTGGCGAAAGAAAGCGTTTTTGTACAACTTCATATAAATAGCTGTAACTTTTGATAGAAGACTCGGATACACATGTTTATGGCTTTATCTTATAGAGCTCAAGGTTCCCGTGCTGGGAAAACAGGTTTTGCAGCTGTTTGAGCTAAGATTTCCAAGTTATTCACATAATGAAAACCTATACTTTGTTTCGGTCGAGTTCCCCATTCAAATGAATGTAACAGTGAGAAACGCACTGTCTTGGCGAAAGAAAGCGTTTTTGTATAACTTCATATAAATAGCTGTAACTTTTGATAGAAGACTCAGACAAACATGTTTATGGCTTTATCTTATAGAACTCAAGGTCTCCGTGCTGGGCAAACAGGTTTTGCAGCTGTTTGAGCTAAGATTTCCAAGTTATTCACATAATGAAAACCTATACTTTGTTTCGGTGGAGTTCCCCATTCAAATGCATGTAACAGTGAGAAACGCACTGTCTTGGCGAAAGAAAGCGTTTTTGTACAACTTCATATAAATAGCTGTAACTTTTGATAGAAGACTCAGACAAACATGTTTATGGCCTTATATTATAGAACTCAAGGTCTCCGTGCTGGGAAAACAGGTTTTGCAGCTGTTTGAGCTAAGATTTCCAAGTTATTCACATAATGAAAACCTATACTTTGTTTCGGTCGAGTTCCCCATTCAAATGCATGTAACAGTGAGAAACGCACTGTCTTGGCGAAAGAAAGCGTTTTTGTACAACTTCATATAAATAGCTGTAACTTTTGATAGAAGACTCAGACAAACATGTTTATGGCCTTATATTATAGAACTCAAGGTCTCCGTGCTGGGAAAACAGGTTTTCCAGCTGTTTGAGCTAAGATTTCCAAGTTATTCACATAATGAAAACCTATACTTTGTTTCGGTCGAGTTCCCCATTCAAATGCATGTAACAGTGAGAAACGCACTGTCTTGGCGAAAGAAAGCGTTTTTGTACAACTTCATATAAATAGCTGTAACTTTTGATAGAAGACTCGGATACACATGTTTATGGCTTTATCTTATAGAACTCAAGGTCTCCGTGCTGGGCAAACAGGTTTTGCAGCTGTTTGAGCTAAGATTTCCAAGTTATTCACATAATGAAAACCTATACTTTGTTTCGGTCGAGTTCCCCATTCAAATGCATGTAACAGTGAGAAACGCACTGTCTTGGCGAAAGAAAGCATTTTTGTACAACTTCATATAAATAGCTGTAACTTTTGATAGAAGACTCAGACAAACATGTTTATGGCTTTATCTTATAGAACTCAAGGTCTCCGTGCTGGGCAAACAGGTTTTGCAGCTGTTTGAGCTAAGATTTCCAAGTTATTCACATAATGAAAACCTATACTTTGTTTCGGTCGAGTTCCCCATTCAAATGCATGTAACAGTGAGAAACGCACTGTCTTGGCGAAAGAAAGCGTTTTTGTACAACTTCATATAAATAGCCGTAACTTTTGATAGAAGACTCAGACAAACATGTTTATGGCTTTATCTTATAGAACTCAAGGTCTCCGTGCTGGGCAAACAGGTTTTGCAGCTGTTTGAGCTAAGATTTCCAAGTTATTCACATAATGAAAACCTATACTTTGTTTCGGTCGAGTTCCCCATTCAAATGCATGTAACAGTGAGAAACGCACTGTCTTGGCGAAAGAAAGCGTTTTTGTACAACTTCATATAAATAGCTGTAACTTTTGATAGAAGACTCAGACAAACATGTTTATGGCCTTATATTATAGAACTCAAGGTTTCCGTGCTGGGAAAACAGGTTTTGCAGCTGTTTGAGCTAAGATTTCCAAGTTATTCACATAATGAAAACTTATACTTTGTTTCGGTCGAGTTCCCCATTCAAATGCATGTAACAGTGAGAAACGCACTGTCTTGGCGAAAGAGAGCGTTTTTGTACAACTTCATATAAATAGCTGTAACTTTTGATAGAAGACTCGGATACACATGTTTATGGCTTTATCTTATAGAACTCAAGGTCTCCGTGCTGGGCAAACAGGTTTTGCAGCTGTTTGAGCTAAGATTTCCAAGTTATTCACATAATGAAAACCTATACTTTGTTTCGGTCGAGTTCCCCATTCAAATGCATGTAACAGTGAGAAACGCACTGTCTTGGCGAAAGAAAGCGTTTTTGTACAACTTCATATAAATAGCTGTAACTTTTGATAGAAGACTCGGATACACATGTTTATGGCTTTATCTTATAGAACTCAAGGTCTCCGTGCTGGGCAAACAGGTTTTGCAGCTGTTTGAGCTAAGATTTCCAAGTTATTCACATAATGAAAACCTATACTTTGTTTCGGTCGAGTTCCCCATTCAAATGCATGTAACAGTGAGAAACGCACTGTCTTGGCGAAAGAAAGCATTTTTGTACAACTTCATATAAATAGCTGTAACTTTTGATAGAAGACTCAGACAAACATGTTTATGGCCTTATATTATAGAACTCAAGGTCTCCGTGCTGGGCAAACAGGTTTTGCAGCTGTTTGAGCTAAGATTTCCAAGTTATTCACATAATGAAAACTTATACTTTGTTTCGGTCGAGTTCCCCATTCAAATGCATGTAACAGTGAGAAACGCACTGTCTTGGCGAAAGAAAGCGTTTTTGTACAACTTCATATAAATAGCTGTAACTTTTGATAGAAGACTCGGATACACATGTTTATGGCTTTATCTTATAGAACTCAAGGTCTCCGTGCTGGGCAAACAGGTTTTGCAGCTGTTTGAGCTAAGATTTCCAAGTTATTCACATAATGAAAACCTATACTTTGTTTCGGTCGAGTTCCCCATTCAAATGCATGTAACAGTGAGAAACGCACTGTCTTGGCGAAAGAAAGCGTTTTTGTACAACTTCATATAAATAGCTGTAACTTTTGATAGAAGACTCAGACAAACATGTTTATGGCCTTATATTATAGAACTCAAGGTCTCCGTGCTGGGCAAACAGGTTTTGCAGCTGTTTGAGCTAAGATTTCCAAGTTATTCACATAATGAAAACCTATACTTTGTTTCGGTCGAGTTCCCCATTCAAATGCATGTAACAGTGAGAAACGCACTGTCTTGGCGAAAGAAAGCGTTTTTGTACAACTTCATATAAATAGCTGTAACTTTTGATAGAAGACTCGGATACACATGTTTATGGCTTTATCTTATAGAGCTCAAGGTTCCCGTGCTGGGAAAACAGGTTTTGCAGCTGTTTGAGCTAAGATTTCCAAGTTATTCACATAATGAAAACCTATACTTTGTTTCGGTCGAGTTCCCCATTCAAATGCATGTAACAGTGAGAAACGCACTGTCTTGGCGAAAGAAAGCGTTTTTGTACAACTTCATATAAATAGCTGTAACTTTTGATAGAAGACTCGGATACACATGTTTATGGCTTTATCTTATAGAACTCAAGGTCTCCGTGCTGGGCAAACAGGTTTTGCAGCTGTTTGAGCTAAGATTTCCAAGTTATTCACATAATGAAAACCTATACTTTGTTTCGGTCGAGTTCCCCATTCAAATGCATGTAACAGTGAGAAACGCACTGTCTTGGCGAAAGAAAGCGTTTTTGTACAACTTCATATAAATAGCTGTAACTTTTGATAGAAGACTCAGACAAACATGTTTATGGCTTTATCTTATAGAACTCAAGGTCTCCGTGCTGGGCAAACAGGTTTTGCAGCTGTTTGAGCTAAGATTTCCAAGTTATTCACATAATGAAAACCTATACTTTGTTTCGGTGGAGTTCCCCATTCAAATGCATGTAACAGTGAGAAACGCACTGTCTTGGCGAAAGAAAGCGTTTTTGTACAACTTCATATAAATAGCTGTAACTTTTGATAGAAGACTCAGACAAACATGTTTATGGCCTTATATTATAGAACTCAAGGTCTCCGTGCTGGGAAAACAGGTTTTGCAGCTGTTTGAGCTAAGATTTCCAAGTTATTCACATAATGAAAACCTATACTTTGTTTCGGTGGAGTTCCCCATTCAAATGCATGTAACAGTGAGAAACGCACTGTCTTGGTGAAAGAAAACGTTTTTGTACAACTTCATAGAAATAGCTGTAACTTTTGATAGAAGACTCAGACAAACATGTTTATGGCCTTATATTATAGAACTCAAGGTCTCCGTGCTGGGAAAACAGGTTTTGCAGCTGTTTGAGCTAAGATTTCCAAGTTATTCACATAATGAAAACTTATACTTTGTTTCGGTCGAGTTCCCCATTCAAATGCATGTAACAGTGAGAAACGCACTGTCTTGGCGAAAGAAAGCGTTTTTGTACAACTTCATATAAATAGCTGTAACTTTTGATAGAAGACTCGGATACACATGTTTATGGCTTTATCTTATAGAGCTCAAGGTTCCCGTGCTGGGAAAACAGGTTTTGCAGCTGTTTGAGCTAAGATTTCCAAGTTATTCACATAATGAAAACCTATACTTTGTTTCGGTCGAGTTCCCCATTCAAATGCATGTAACAGTGAGAAACGCACTGTCTTGGCGAAAGAAAGCGTTTTTGTACAACTTCATATAAATAGCTGTAACTTTTGATAGAAGACTCGGATACACATGTTTATGGCTTTATCTTATAGAACTCAAGGTCTCCGTGCTGGGCAAACAGGTTTTGCAGCTGTTTGAGCTAAGATTTCCAAGTTATTCACATAATGAAAACCTATACTTTGTTTCGGTCGAGTTCCCCATTCAAATGCATGTAACAGTGAGAAACGCACTGTCTTGGCGAAAGAAAGCGTTTTTGTACAACTTCATATAAATAGCTGTAACTTTTGATAGAAGACTCAGACAAACATGTTTATGGCTTTATCTTATAGAACTCAAGGTCTCCGTGCTGGGCAAACAGGTTTTGCAGCTGTTTGAGCTAAGATTTCCAAGTTATTCACATAATGAAAACCTATACTTTGTTTCGGTGGAGTTCCCCATTCAAATGCATGTAACAGTGAGAAACGCACTGTCTTGGCGAAAGAAAGCGTTTTTGTACAACTTCATATAAATAGCTGTAACTTTTGATAGAAGACTCAGACAAACATGTTTATGGCCTTATATTATAGAACTCAAGGTCTCCGTGCTGGGAAAACAGGTTTTGCAGCTGTTTGAGCTAAGATTTCCAAGTTATTCACATAATGAAAACCTATACTTTGTTTCGGTGGAGTTCCCCATTCAAATGCATGTAACAGTGAGAAACGCACTGTCTTGGTGAAAGAAAACGTTTTTGTACAACTTCATAGAAATAGCTGTAACTTTTGATAGAAGACTCAGACAAACATGTTTATGGCCTTATATTATAGAACTCAAGGTCTCCGTGCTGGGAAAACAGGTTTTGCAGCTGTTTGAGCTAAGATTTCCAAGTTATTCACATAATGAAAACTTATACTTTGTTTCGGTCGAGTTCCCCATTCAAATGCATGTAACAGTGAGAAACGCACTGTCTTGGCGAAAGAAAGCGTTTTTGTACAACTTCATATAAATAGCTGTAACTTTTGATAGAAGACTCAGACAAACATGTTTATGGCTTTATCTTATAGAACTCAAGGTCTCCGTGCTGGGCAAACAGGTTTTGCAGCTGTTTGAGCTAAGATTTCCAAGTTATTCACATAATGAAAACCTATACTTTGTTTCGGTGGAGTTCCCCATTCAAATGCATGTAACAGTGAGAAACGCACTGTCTTGGCGAAAGAAAGCGTTTTTGTACAACTTCATATAAATAGCTGTAACTTTTGATAGAAGACTCAGACAAACATGTTTATGGCCTTATATTATAGAACTCAAGGTCTCCGTGCTGGGAAAACAGGTTTTGCAGCTGTTTGAGCTAAGATTTCCAAGTTATTCACATAATGAAAACCTATACTTTGTTTCGGTGGAGTTCCCCATTCAAATGCATGTAACAGTGAGAAACGCACTGTCTTGGTGAAAGAAAACGTTTTTGTACAACTTCATAGAAATAGCTGTAACTTTTGATAGAAGACTCAGACAAACATGTTTATGGCCTTATATTATAGAACTCAAGGTCTCCGTGCTGGGAAAACAGGTTTTGCAGCTGTTTGAGCTAAGATTTCCAAGTTATTCACATAATGAAAACTTATACTTTGTTTCGGTCGAGTTCCCCATTCAAATGCATGTAACAGTGAGAAACGCACTGTCTTGGCGAAAGAAAGCGTTTTTGTACAACTTCATATAAATAGCTGTAACTTTTGATAGAAGACTCGGATACACATGTTTATGGCTTTATCTTATAGAGCTCAAGGTTCCCGTGCTGGGAAAACAGGTTTTGCAGCTGTTTGAGCTAAGATTTCCAAGTTATTCACATAATGAAAACCTATACTTTGTTTCGGTCGAGTTCCCCATTCAAATGCATGTAACAGTGAGAAACGCACTGTCTTGGCGAAAGAAAGCGTTTTTGTACAACTTCATATAAATAGCTGTAACTTTTGATAGAAGACTCGGATACACATGTTTATGGCTTTATCTTATAGAACTCAAGGTCTCCGTGCTGGGCAAACAGGTTTTGCAGCTGTTTGAGCTAAGATTTCCAAGTTATTCACATAATGAAAACCTATACTTTGTTTCGGTCGAGTTCCCCATTCAAATGCATGTAACAGTGAGAAACGCACTGTCTTGGCGAAAGAAAGCGTTTTTGTACAACTTCATATAAATAGCTGTAACTTTTGATAGAAGACTCAGACAAACATGTTTATGGCTTTATCTTATAGAACTCAAGGTCTCCGTGCTGGGCAAACAGGTTTTGCAGCTGTTTGAGCTAAGATTTCCAAGTTATTCACATAATGAAAACCTATACTTTGTTTCGGTGGAGTTCCCCATTCAAATGCATGTAACAGTGAGAAACGCACTGTCTTGGCGAAAGAAAGCGTTTTTGTACAACTTCATATAAATAGCTGTAACTTTTGATAGAAGACTCAGACAAACATGTTTATGGCCTTATATTATAGAACTCAAGGTCTCCGTGCTGGGAAAACAGGTTTTGCAGCTGTTTGAGCTAAGATTTCCAAGTTATTCACATAATGAAAACCTATACTTTGTTTCGGTGGAGTTCCCCATTCAAATGCATGTAACAGTGAGAAACGCACTGTCTTGGTGAAAGAAAACGTTTTTGTACAACTTCATAGAAATAGCTGTAACTTTTGATAGAAGACTCAGACAAACATGTTTATGGCCTTATATTATAGAACTCAAGGTCTCCGTGCTGGGAAAACAGGTTTTGCAGCTGTTTGAGCTAAGATTTCCAAGTTATTCACATAATGAAAACTTATACTTTGTTTCGGTCGAGTTCCCCATTCAAATGCATGTAACAGTGAGAAACGCACTGTCTTGGCGAAAGAAAGCGTTTTTGTACAACTTCATATAAATAGCTGTAACTTTTGATAGAAGACTCGGATACACATGTTTATGGCTTTATCTTATAGAGCTCAAGGTTCCCGTGCTGGGAAAACAGGTTTTGCAGCTGTTTGAGCTAAGATTTCCAAGTTATTCACATAATGAAAACCTATACTTTGTTTCGGTCGAGTTCCCCATTCAAATGCATGTAACAGTGAGAAACGCACTGTCTTGGCGAAAGAAAGCGTTTTTGTATAACTTCATATAAATAGCTGTAACTTTTGATAGAAGACTCAGACAAACATGTTTATGGCTTTATCTTATAGAACTCAAGGTCTCCGTGCTGGGCAAACAGGTTTTGCAGCTGTTTGAGCTAAGATTTCCAAGTTATTCACATAATGAAAACCTATACTTTGTTTCGGTCGAGTTCCCCATTCAAATGCATTTAACAGTGAGAAACGCACTGTCTTGGCGAAAGAAAGCGTTTTTGTACAACTTCATATAAATAGCTGTAACTTTTGATAGAAGACTCGGATACACATGTTTATGGCTTTATCTTATAGAACTCAAGGTCTCCGTGCTGGGCAAACAGGTTTTGCAGCTGTTTGAGCTAAGATTTCCAAGTTATTCACATAATGAAAACCTATACTTTGTTTCGGTCGAGTTCCCCATTCAAATGCATGTAACAGTGAGAAACGCACTGTCTTGGCGAAAGAAAGCATTTTTGTACAACTTCATATAAATAGCTGTAACTTTTGATAGAAGACTCAGACAAACATGTTTATGGCCTTATATTATAGAACTCAAGGTCTCCGTGCTGGGAAAACAGGTTTTGTCACGGTGCGGCATGGCACACCGTGGGGATGTGGGGAAGGAGGAGGACCCAGGCGCGGAGCTCAAAGTTCAAGCAGTGTGTTTATTTACAGAGTGAAAACAACGTAACAATAAATCCCCGTGTTCTCCCAGACTCCCGTGTCGTGTCTCCCGTGAATAGTCCGTGTGCTCTCTGCTCCCGTGTCAGCACCCCCCGGTGCTCGCTGCTCTCCGTGCCTTCCACGCTCTCCCTGCGGGAAACAATAACGGCAGCTGTCAGGACACTCAGAATGGCAGGCATACACTTTCTGACTAAACTTAGACAGGGTGACTAACGTGGAGTCTCATGCAATGATCCCGCGTCGGTGGGAGCTCCAAGACTCTCTTAAGTAGCTCCCCCGACGAGGCCTGATCAGCAGCAGGTGTGTGGCTTCGGGTGTGGCCAGTCCCCTTGCAGGGCCACACCCTCCAGGCCTGACGCCGCCTATAAACAAGTGCTCAGCCACCCACACACACATACACACTAGCACAGGGAAGGAGGAGCAACACCAAAATACACAACAACAATAATAATAATAATAATAATAAAAAAATACATGACTGCTCAGGGATCCTGGGTCGCCCAGTCCCAGGACCCTGACAGGTTTTGCAGCTGTTTGAGCTAAGATTTCCAAGTTATTCACATAATGAAAACTTATACTTTGTTTCGGTCGAGTTCCCCATTCAAATGCATGTAACAGTGAGAAACGCACTGTCTTGGCGAAAGAAAGCGTTTTTGTACAACTTCATATAAATAGCTGTAACTTTTGATAGAAGACTCGGATACACATGTTTATGGCTTTATCTTATAGAACTCAAGGTCTCCGTGCTGGGCAAACAGGTTTTGCAGCTGTTTGAGCTAAGATTTCCAAGTTATTCACATAATGAAAACCTATACTTTGTTTCGGTCGAGTTCCCCATTCAAATGCATGTAACAGTGAGAAACGCACTGTCTTGGCGAAAGAAAGCGTTTTTGTACAACTTCATATAAATAGCTGTAACTTTTGATAGAAGACTCGGATACACATGTTTATGGCTTTATCTTATAGAACTCAAGGTCTCCGTGCTGGGCAAACAGGTTTTGCAGCTGTTTGAGCTAAGATTTCCAAGTTATTCACATAATGAAAACCTATACTTTGTTTCGGTGGAGTTCCCCATTCAAATGCATGTAACAGTGAGAAATGCACTGTCTTGGCGAAAGAAAGCGTTTTTGTACAACTTCATATAAATAGCTGTAACTTTTGATAGAAGACTCAGACAAACATGTTTATGGCCTTATATTATAGAACTCAAGGTCTCCGTGCTGGGAAAACAGGTTTTGCAGCTGTTTGAGCTAAGATTTCCAAGTTATTCACATAATGAAAACCTATACTTTGTTTCGGTCGAGTTCCCCATTCAAATGCATGTAACAGTGAGAAACGCACTGTCTTGGCGAAAGAAAGCGTTTTTGTACAACTTCATATAAATAGCTGTAACTTTTGATAGAAGACTCAGACAAACATGTTTATGGCATTATATTATAGAACTCAAGGTCTCCGTGCTGGGAAAACAGGTTTTGCAGCTGTTTGAGCTAAGATTTCCAAGTTATTCACATAATGAAAACCTATACTTTGTTTCGGTCGAGTTCCCCATTCAAATGCATGTAACAGTGAGAAACGCACTGTCTTGGCGAAAGAAAGCGTTTTTGTACAACTTCATATAAATAGCTGTAACTTTTGATAGAAGACTCGGATACACATGTTTATGGCTTTATCTTATAGAACTCAAGGTCTCCGTGCTGGGCAAACAGGTTTTGCAGCTGTTTGAGCTAAGATTTCCAAGTTATTCACATAATGAAAACCTATACTTTGTTTCGGTCGAGTTCCCCATTCAAATGCATGTAACAGTGAGAAACGCACTGTCTTGGCGAAAGAAAGCGTTTTTGTACAACTTCATATAAATAGCTGTAACTTTTGATAGAAGACTCAGACAAACATGTTTATGGCCTTATATTATAGAACTCAAGGTCTCCGTGCTGGGAAAACAGGTTTTGCAGCTGTTTGAGCTAAGATTTCCAAGTTATTCACATAATGAAAACCTATACTTTGTTTCGGTGGAGTTCCCCATTCAAATGCATGTAACAGTGAGAAACGCACTGTCTTGGTGAAAGAAAACGTTTTTGTACAACTTCATAGAAATAGCTGTAACTTTTGATAGAAGACTCAGACAAACATGTTTATGGCCTTATATTATAGAACTCAAGGTCTCCGTGCTGGGAAAACAGGTTTTGCAGCTGTTTGAGCTAAGATTTCCAAGTTATTCACATAATGAAAACTTATACTTTGTTTCGGTCGAGTTCCCCATTCAAATGCATGTAACAGTGAGAAACGCACTGTCTTGGCGAAAGAAAGCGTTTTTGTACAACTTCATATAAATAGCTGTAACTTTTGATAGAAGACTCGGATACACATGTTTATGGCTTTATCTTATAGAGCTCAAGGTTCCCGTGCTGGGAAAACAGGTTTTGCAGCTGTTTGAGCTAAGATTTCCAAGTTATTCACATAATGAAAACCTATACTTTGTTTCGGTCGAGTTCCCCATTCAAATGCATGTAACAGTGAGAAACGCACTGTCTTGGCGAAAGAAAGCGTTTTTGTATAACTTCATATAAATAGCTGTAACTTTTGATAGAAGACTCAGACAAACATGTTTATGGCTTTATCTTATAGAACTCAAGGTCTCCGTGCTGGGCAAACAGGTTTTGCAGCTGTTTGAGCTAAGATTTCCAAGTTATTCACATAATGAAAACCTATACTTTGTTTCGGTCGAGTTCCCCATTCAAATGCATGTAACAGTGAGAAACGCACTGTCTTGGCGAAAGAAAGCGTTTTTGTACAACTTCATATAAATAGCTGTAACTTTTGATAGAAGACTCAGACAAACATGTTTATGGCTTTATCTTATAGAACTCAAGGTCTCCGTGCTGGGAAAACAGGTTTTGCAGCTGTTTGAGCTAAGATTTCCAAGTTATTCACATAATGAAAACCTATACTTTGTTTCGGTCGAGTTCCCCATTCAAATGCATGTAACAGTGAGAAACGCACTGTCTTGGCGAAAAAAAGCGTTTTTGTACAACTTCATATAAATAGCTGTAACTTTTGATAGAAGACTCAGACAAACATGTTTATGGCCTTATATTATAGAACTCAAGGTCTCCGTGCTGGGAAAACAGGTTTTGCAGCTGTTTGAGCTAAGATTTCCAAGTTATTCACATAATGAAAACCTATACTTTGTTTCGGTGGAGTTCCCCATTCAAATGCATGTAACAGTGAGAAACGCACTGTCTTGGCGAAAGAAAGCGTTTTTGTACAACTTCATATAAATAGCTGTAACTTTTGATAGAAGACTCAGACAAACATGTTTATGGCCTTATATTATAGAACTCAAGGTCTCCGTGCTGGGAAAACAGGTTTTCCAGCTGTTTGAGCTAAGATTTCCAAGTTATTCACATAATGAAAACCTATACTTTGTTTCGGTCGAGTTCCCCATTCAAATGCATGTAACAGTGAGAAACGCACTGTCTTGGCGAAAGAAAGCGTTTTTGTACAACTTCATATAAATAGCTGTAACTTTTGATAGAAGACTCGGATACACATGTTTATGGCTTTATCTTATAGAACTCAAGGTCTCCGTGCTGGGCAAACAGGTTTTGCAGCTGTTTGAGCTAAGATTTCCAAGTTATTCACATAATGAAAACCTATACTTTGTTTCGGTCGAGTTCCCCATTCAAATGCATGTAACAGTGAGAAACGCACTGTCTTGGCGAAAGAAAGCGTTTTTGTACAACTTCATATAAATAGCTGTAACTTTTGATAGAAGACTCAGACAAACATGTTTATGGCTTTATCTTATAGAACTCAAGGTCTCCGTGCTGGGCAAACAGGTTTTGCAGCTGTTTGAGCTAAGATTTCCAAGTTATTCACATAATGAAAACCTATACTTTGTTTCGGTGGAGTTCCCCATTCAAATGCATGTAACAGTGAGAAACGCACTGTCTTGGCGAAAGAAAGCGTTTTTGTACAACTTCATATAAATAGCCGTAACTTTTGATAGAAGACTCGGATACACATGTTTATGGCTTTATCTTATAGAACTCAAGGTCTCCGTGCTGGGCAAACAGGTTTTGCAGCTGTTTGAGCTAAGATTTCCAAGTTATTCACATAATGAAAACCTATACTTTGTTTCGGTCGAGTTCCCCATTCAAATGCATGTAACAGTGAGAAACGCACTGTCTTGGCGAAAGAAAGCGTTTTTGTACAACTTCATATAAATAGCCGTAACTTTTGATAGAAGACTCAGACAAACATGTTTATGGCTTTATCTTATAGAACTCAAGGTCTCCGTGCTGGGCAAACAGGTTTTGCAGCTGTTTGAGCTAAGATTTCCAAGTTATTCACATAATGAAAACCCATACTTTGTTTCGGTCGAGTTCCCCATTCAAATGCATGTAACAGTGAGAAACGCACTGTCTTGGCGAAAGAAAGCGTTTTTGTACAACTTCATATAAATAGCTGTAACTTTTGATAGAAGACTCAGACAAACATGTTTATGGCCTTATATTATAGAACTCAAGGTCTCCGTGCTGGGAAAACAGGTTTTGCAGCTGTTTGAGCTAAGATTTCCAAGTTATTCACATAATGAAAACTTATACTTTGTTTCGGTCGAGTTCCCCATTCAAATGCATGTAACAGTGAGAAACGCACTGTCTTGGCGAAAGAAAGCGTTTTTGTACAACTTCATATAAATAGCTGTAACTTTTGATAGAAGACTCGGATACACATGTTTATGGCTTTATCTTATAGAACTCAAGGTCTCCGTGCTGGGCAAACAGGTTTTGCAGCTGTTTGAGCTAAGATTTCCAAGTTATTCACATAATGAAAACCTATACTTTGTTTCGGTCGAGTTCCCCATTCAAATGCATGTAACAGTGAGAAACGCACTGTCTTGGCGAAAGAAAGCGTTTTTGTACAACTTCATATAAATAGCTGTAACTTTTGATAGAAGACTCGGATACACATGTTTATGGCTTTATCTTATAGAACTCAAGGTCTCCGTGCTGGGCAAACAGGTTTTGCAGCTGTTTGAGCTAAGATTTCCAAGTTATTCACATAATGAAAACCTATACTTTGTTTCGGTCGAGTTCCCCATTCAAATGCATGTAACAGTGAGAAACGCACTGTCTTGGCGAAAGAAAGCATTTTTGTACAACTTCATATAAATAGCTGTAACTTTTGATAGAAGACTCAGACAAACATGTTTATGGCCTTATATTATAGAACTCAAGGTCTCCGTGCTGGGAAAACAGGTTTTGCAGCTGTTTGAGCTAAGATTTCCAAGTTATTCACATAATGAAAACTTATACTTTGTTTCGGTCGAGTTCCCCATTCAAATGCATGTAACAGTGAGAAACGCACTGTCTTGGCGAAAGAAAGCGTTTTTGTACAACTTCATATAAATAGCTGTAACTTTTGATAGAAGACTCGGATACACATGTTTATGGCTTTATCTTATAGAACTCAAGGTCTCCGTGCTGGGCAAACAGGTTTTGCAGCTGTTTGAGCTAAGATTTCCAAGTTATTCACATAATGAAAACCTATACTTTGTTTCGGTCGAGTTCCCCATTCAAATGCATGTAACAGTGAGAAACGCACTGTCTTGGCGAAAGAAAGCGTTTTTGTACAACTTCATAGAAATAGCTGTAACTTTTGATAGAAGACTCAGACAAACATGTTTATGGCCTTATATTATAGAACTCAAGGTCTCCGTGCTGGGCAAACAGGTTTTGCAGCTGTTTGAGCTAAGATTTCCAAGTTATTCACATAATGAAAACCTATACTTTGTTTCGGTCGAGTTCCCCATTCAAATGCATGTAACAGTGAGAAACGCACTGTCTTGGCGAAAGAAAGCGTTTTTGTACAACTTCATATAAATAGCTGTAACTTTTGATAGAAGACTCGGATACACATGTTTATGGCTTTATCTTATAGAACTCAAGGTCTCCGTGCTGGGAAAACAGGTTTTGCAGCTGTTTGAGCTAAGATTTCCAAGTTATTCACATAATGAAAACCTATACTTTGTTTCGGTCGAGTTCCCCATTCAAATGCATGTAACAGTGAGAAACGCACTGTCTTGGCGAAAGAAAGCGTTTTTGTACAACTTCATATAAATAGCTGTAACTTTTGATAGAAGACTCAGACAAACATGTTTATGGCATTATATTATAGAACTCAAGGTCTCCGTGCTGGGAAAACAGGTTTTGCAGCTGTTTGAGCTAAGATTTCCAAGTTATTCACATAATGAAAACCTATACTTTGTTTCGGTCGAGTTCCCCATTCAAATGCATGTAACAGTGAGAAACGCACTGTCTTGGCGAAAGAAAGCGTTTTTGTACAACTTCATATAAATAGCTGTAACTTTTGATAGAAGACTCGGATACACATGTTTATGGCTTTATCTTATAGAACTCAAGGTCTCCGTGCTGGGCAAACAGGTTTTGCAGCTGTTTGAGCTAAGATTTCCAAGTTATTCACATAATGAAAACCTATACTTTGTTTCGGTCGAGTTCCCCATTCAAATGCATGTAACAGTGAGAAACGCACTGTCTTGGCGAAAGAAAGCGTTTTTGTACAACTTCATATAAATAGCTGTAACTTTTGATAGAAGACTCAGACAAACATGTTTATGGCTTTATCTTATAGAACTCAAGGTCTCCGTGCTGGGCAAACAGGTTTTGCAGCTGTTTGAGCTAAGATTTCCAAGTTATTCACATAATGAAAACCTATACTTTGTTTCGGTCGAGTTCCCCATTCAAATGCATGTAACAGTGAGAAACGCACTGTCTTGGCGAAAGAAAGCGTTTTTGTACAACTTCATATAAATAGCTGTAACTTTTGATAGAAGACTCAGACAAACATGTTTATGGCCTTATATTATAGAACTCAAGGTCTCCGTGCTGGGAAAACAGGTTTTGCAGCTGTTTGAGCTAAGATTTCCAAGTTATTCACATAATGAAAACTTATACTTTGTTTCGGTCGAGTTCCCCATTCAAAATGCATGTAACAGTGAGAAACGCACTGTCTTGGCGAAAGAAAGCGTTTTTGTACAACTTCATAGAAATAGCTGTAACTTTTGATAGAAGACTCGGATACACATGTTTATGGCTTTATCTTATAGAACTCAAGGTCTCCGTGCTGGGCAAACAGGTTTTGCAGCTGTTTGAGCTAAGATTTCCAAGCTATTCACATAATGAAAACCTATACTTTGTTTCGGTCGAGTTCCCCATTCAAATGCATGTAACAGTGAGAAACGCACTGTCTTGGCGAAAGAAAGCGTTTTTGTACAACTTCATATAAATAGCTGTAACTTTTGATAGAAGACTCGGATACACATGTTTATGGCTTTATCTTATAGAACTCAAGGTCTCCGTGCTGGGCAAACAGGTTTTGCAGCTGTTTGAGCTAAGATTTCCAAGTTATTCACATAATGAAAACCTATACTTTGTTTCGGTCGAGTTCCCCATTCAAGTGCATGTAACAGTGAGAAACGCACTGTCTTGGCGAAAGAAAGCGTTTTTGTACAACTTCATATAAATAGCTGTAACTTTTGATAGAAGACTCAGACAAACATGTTTATGGCCTTATATTATAGAACTCAAGGTCTCCGTGCTGGGAAAACAGGTTTTGCAGCTGTTTGAGCTAAGATTTCCAAGTTATTCACATAATGAAAACTTATACTTTGTTTCGGTCGAGTTCCCCATTCAAATGCATGTAACAGTGAGAAACGCACTGTCTTGGCGAAAGAAAGCGTTTTTGTACAACTTCATATAAATAGCTGTAACTTTTGATAGAAGACTCGGATACACATGTTTATGGCTTTATCTTATAGAACTCAAGGTCTCCGTGCTGGGCAAACAGGTTTTGCAGCTGTTTGAGCTAAGATTTCCAAGCTATTCACATAATGAAAACCTATACTTTGTTTCGGTCGAGTTCCCCATTCAAATGCATGTAACAGTGAGAAACGCACTGTCTTGGCGAAAGAAAGCGTTTTTGTACAACTTCATATAAATAGCTGTAACTTTTGATAGAAGACTCGGATACACATGTTTATGGCTTTATCTTATAGAACTCAAGGTCTCCGTGCTGGGCAAACAGGTTTTGCAGCTGTTTGAGCTAAGATTTCCAAGTTATTCACATAATGAAAACCTATACTTTGTTTCGGTCGAGTTCCCCATTCAAAATGCATGTAACAGTGAGAAACGCACTGTCTTGGCGAAAGAAAGCGTTTTTGTACAACTTCATAGAAATAGCTGTAACTTTTGATAGAAGACTCGGATACACATGTTTATGGCTTTATCTTATAGAACTCAAGGTCTCCATGCTGGGCAAACAGGTTTTGCAGCTGTTTGAGCTAAGATTTCCAAGCTATTCACATAATGAAAACCTATACTTTGTTTCGGTCGAGTTCCCCATTCAAATGCATGTAACAGTGAGAAACGCACTGTCTTGGCGAAAGAAAGCGTTTTTGTACAACTTCATATAAATAGCTGTAACTTTTGATAGAAGACTCGGATACACATGTTTATGGCTTTATCTTATAGAACTCAAGGTCTCCGTGCTGGGCAAACAGGTTTTGCAGCTGTTTGAGCTAAGATTTCCAAGTTATTCACATAATGAAAACCTATACTTTGTTTCGGTCGAGTTCCCCATTCAAATGCATGTAACAGTGAGAAACGCACTGTCTTGGCGAAAGAAAGCGTTTTTGTACAACTTCATATAAATAGCTGTAACTTTTGATAGAAGACTCAGACAAACATGTTTATGGCCTTATATTATAGAACTCAAGGTCTCCGTGCTGGGAAAACAGGTTTTGCAGCTGTTTGAGCTAAGATTTCCAAGTTATTCACATAATGAAAACCTATACTTTGTTTCGGTCGAGTTCCCCATTCAAATGCATGTAACAGTGAGAAACGCACTGTCTTGGCGAAAGAAAGCGTTTTTGTACAACTTCATATAAATAGCTGTAACTTTTGATAGAAGACTCAGACAAACATGTTTATGGCCTTATATTATAGAACTCAAGGTCTCCGTGCTGGGAAAACAGGTTTTGCAGCTGTTTGAGCTAAGATTTCCAAGTTATTCACATAATGAAAACTTATACTTTGTTTCGGTCGAGTTCCCCATTCAAATGCATGTAACAGTGAGAAACGCACTGTCTTGGCGAAAGAAAGCGTTTTTGTACAACTTCATATAAATAGCTGTAACTTTTGATAGAAGACTCAGACAAACATGTTTATGGACTTATATTATAGAACTCAAGGTCTCCGTGCTGGGAAAACAGGTTTTCCAGCTGTTTGAGCTAAGATTTCCAAGTTATTCACATAATGAAAACCTATACTTTGTTTCGGTCGAGTTCCCCATTCAAATGCATGTAACAGTGAGAAACGCACTGTCTTGGCGAAAGAAAGCGTTTTTGTACAACTTCATATAAATAGCTGTAACTTTTGATAGAAGACTCAGACAAACATGTTTATGGCCTTATATTATAGAACTCAAGGTCTCCGTGCTGGGAAAACAGGTTTTGCAGCTGTTTGAGCTAAGATTTCCAAGTTATTCACATAATGAAAACTTATACTTTGTTTCGGTCGAGTTCCCCATTCAAATGCATGTAACAGTGAGAAACGCACTGTCTTGGCGAAAGAAAGCGTTTTTGTACAACTTCATATAAATAGCTGTAACTTTTGATAGAAGACTCGGATACACATGTTTATGGCTTTATCTTATAGAACTCAAGGTCTCCGTGCTGGGCAAACAGGTTTTGCAGCTGTTTGAGCTAAGATTTCCAAGTTATTCACATAATGAAAACCTATACTTTGTTTCGGTCGAGTTCCCCATTCAAATGCATGTAACAGTGAGAAACGCACTGTCTTGGCGAAAGAAAGCGTTTTTGTACAACTTCATATAAATAGCTGTAACTTTTGATAGAAGACTCAGACAAACATGTTTATGGCCTTATATTATAGAACTCAAGGTCTCCGTGCTGGGAAAACAGGTTTTGCAGCTGTTTGAGCTAAGATTTCCAAGTTATTCACATAATGAAAACTTATACTTTGTTTCGGTCGAGTTCCCCATTCAAATGCATGTAACAGTGAGAAACGCACTGTCTTGGCGAAAGAAAGCGTTTTTGTACAACTTCATATAAATAGCTGTAACTTTTGATAGAAGACTCGGATACACATGTTTATGGCTTTATCTTATAGAACTCAAGGTCTCCGTGCTGGGCAAACAGGTTTTGCAGCTGTTTGAGCTAAGATTTCCAAGCTATTCACATAATGAAAACCTATACTTTGTTTCGGTCGAGTTCCCCATTCAAATGCATGTAACAGTGAGAAACGCACTGTCTTGGCGAAAGAAAGCGTTTTTGTACAACTTCATATAAATAGCTGTAACTTTTGATAGAAGACTCAGACAAACATGTTTATGGCCTTATATTATAGAACTCAAGGTCTCCGTGCTGGGAAAACAGGTTTTGCAGCTGTTTGAGCTAAGATTTCCAAGTTATTCACATAATGAAAACCTATACTTTGTTTCGGTCGAGTTCCCCATTCAAATGCATGTAACAGTGAGAAACGCACTGTCTTGGCGAAAGAAAGCGTTTTTGTACAACTTCATATAAATAGCTGTAACTTTTGATAGAAGACTCAGACAAACATGTTTATGGCCTTATATTATAGAACTCAAGGTCTCCGTGCTGGGAAAACAGGTTTTGCAGCTGTTTGAGCTAAGATTTCCAAGTTATTCACATAATGAAAACCTATACTTTGTTTCGGTGGAGTTCCCCATTCAAATGCATGTAACAGTGAGAAACGCACTGTCTTGGCGAAAGAAAGCGTTTTTGTACAACTTCATATAAATAGCTGTAACTTTTGATAGAAGACTCAGACAAACATGTTTATGGCCTTATATTATAGAACTCAAGGTCTCCGTGCTGGGCAAACAGGTTTTGCAGCTGTTTGAGCTAAGATTTCCAAGTTATTCACATAATGAAAACTTATACTTTGTTTCGGTCGAGTTCCCCATTCAAATGCATGTAACAGTGAGAAACGCACTGTCTTGGCGAAAGAAAGCGTTTTTGTACAACTTCATATAAATAGCTGTAACTTTTGATAGAAGACTCAGACAAACATGTTTATGGCCTTATATTATAGAACTCAAGGTCTCCGTGCTGGGAAAACAGGTTTTGCAGCTGTTTGAGCTAAGATTTCCAAGTTATTCACATAATGAAAACCTATACTTTGTTTCGGTGGAGTTCCCCATTCAAATGCATGTAACAGTGAGAAACGCACTGTCTTGGCGAAAGAAAGCGTTTTTGTACAACTTCATATAAATAGCTGTAACTTTTGATAGAAGACTCAGACAAACATGTTTATGGCCTTATATTATAGAACTCAAGGTCTCCGTGCTGGGAAAACAGGTTTTGCAGCTGTTTGAGCTAAGATTTCCAAGTTATTCACATAATGAAAACTTATACTTTGTTTCGGTGGAGTTCCCCATTCAAATGCATGTAACAGTGAGAAACGCACTGTCTTGGCGAAAGAAAGCGTTTTTGTACAACTTCATATAAATAGCTGTAACTTTTGATAGAAGACTCGGATACACATGTTTATGGCTTTATCTTATAGAACTCAAGGTCTCCGTGCTGGGCAAACAGGTTTTGCAGCTGTTTGAGCTAAGATTTCCAAGTTATTCACATAATGAAAACCTATACTTTGTTTCGGTCGAGTTCCCCATTCAAATGCATGTAACAGTGAGAGAGACGGTATTTCTTGGCGAAAGAAAGCGTTTTTGTACAACTTCATATAAATAGCTGTAACTTTTGATAGAAGACTCAGACAAACATGTTTATGGCCTTATATTATAGAACTCAAGGTCTCCGTGCTGGGCAAACAGGTTTTGCAGCTGTTTGAGCTAAGATTTCCAAGTTATTCACATAATGAAAACTTATACTTTGTTTCGGTCGAGTTCCCCATTCAAATGCATGTAACAGTGAGAAACGCACTGTCTTGGCGAAAGAAAGCGTTTTTGTACAACTTCATATAAATAGCTGTAACTTTTGATAGAAGACTCGGATACACATGTTTATGGCTTTATCTTATAGAACTCAAGGTCTCCGTGCTGGGCAAACAGGTTTTGCAGCTGTTTGAGCTAAGATTTCCAAGTTATTCACATAATGAAAACCTATACTTTGTTTCGGTGGAGTCCCCATTCAAATGCATGTAACAGTGAGAAACGCACTGTCTTGGCGAAAGAAAGCGTTTTTGTACAACTTCATATAAATAGCTGTAACTTTTGATAGAAGACTCAGACAAACATGTTTATGGCCTTATATTATAGAACTCAAGGTCTCCGTGCTGGGAAAACAGGTTTTGCAGCTGTTTGAGCTAAGATTTCCAAGTTATTCACATAATGAAAACTTATACTTTGTTTCGGTGGAGTTCCCCATTCAAATGCATGTAACAGTGAGAAACGCACTGTCTTGGCGAAAGAAAGCGTTTTTGTACAACTTCATATAAATAGCTGTAACTTTTGATAGAAGACTCAGACAAACATGTTTATGGCCTTATATTATAGAACTCAAGGTCTCCGTGCTGGGAAAACAGGTTTTGCAGCTGTTTGAGCTAAGATTTCCAAGTTATTCACATAATGAAAACTTATACTTTGTTTCGGTCGAGTTCCCCATTCAAATGCATGTAACAGTGAGAAACGCACTGTCTTGGCGAAAGAAAGCGTTTTTGTACAACTTCATATAAATAGCTGTAACTTTTGATAGAAGACTCGGATACACATGTTTATGGCTTTATCTTATAGAACTCAAGGTCTCCGTGCTGGGCAAACAGGTTTTGCAGCTGTTTGAGCTAAGATTTTTCCAAGTTATTCACATAATGAAAACCTATACTTTGTTTCGGTCGAGTTCCCCATTCAAATGCATGTAACAGTGAGAAACGCACTGTCTTGGCGAAAGAAAGCGTTTTTGTACAACTTCATATAAATAGCTGTAACTTTTGATAGAAGACTCAGACAAACATGTTTATGGCCTTATATTATAGAACTCAAGGTCTCCGTGCTGGGAAAACAGGTTTTGCAGCTGTTTGAGCTAAGATTTCCAAGTTATTCACATAATGAAAACTTATACTTTGTTTCGGTCGAGTTCCCCATTCAAATGCATGTAACAGTGAGAAACGCACTGTCTTGGCGAAAGAAAGCGTTTTTGTACAACTTCATATAAATAGCTGTAACTTTTGATAGAAGACTCGGATACACATGTTTATGGCTTTATCTTATAGAACTCAAGGTCTCCGTGCTGGGCAAACAGGTTTTGCAGCTGTTTGAGCTAAGATTTCCAAGTTATTCACATAATGAAAACCTATACTTTGTTTCGGTCGAGTTCCCCATTCAAATGCATGTAACAGTGAGAAACGCACTGTCTTGGCGAAAGAAAGCGTTTTTGTACAACTTCATATAAATAGCTGTAACTTTTGATAGAAGACTCAGACAAACATGTTTATGGCCTTATATTATAGAACTCAAGGTCTCCGTGCTGGGAAAACAGGTTTTGCAGCTGTTTGAGCTAAGATTTCCAAGTTATTCACATAATGAAAACCTATACTTTGTTTCGGTGGAGTTCCCCATTCAAATGCATGTAACAGTGAGAAACGCACTGTCTTGGCGAAAGAAAGCGTTTTTGTACAACTTCATATAAATAGCTGTAACTTTTGATAGAAGACTCAGACAAACATGTTTATGGCCTTATATTATAGAACTCAAGGTCTCCGTGCTGGGCAAACAGGTTTTGCAGCTGTTTGAGCTAAGATTTCCAAGTTATTCACATAATGAAAACTTATACTTTGTTTCGGTCGAGTTCCCCATTCAAATGCATGTAACAGTGAGAAACGCACTGTCTTGGCGAAAGAAAGCGTTTTTGTACAACTTCATATAAATAGCTGTAACTTTTGATAGAAGACTCAGACAAACATGTTTATGGCCTTATATTATAGAACTCAAGGTCTCCGTGCTGGGAAAACAGGTTTTGCAGCTGTTTGAGCTAAGATTTCCAAGTTATTCACATAATGAAAACCTATACTTTGTTTCGGTGGAGTTCCCCATTCAAATGCATGTAACAGTGAGAAACGCACTGTCTTGGCGAAAGAAAGCGTTTTTGTACAACTTCATATAAATAGCTGTAACTTTTGATAGAAGACTCAGACAAACATGTTTATGGCCTTATATTATAGAACTCAAGGTCTCCGTGCTGGGAAAACAGGTTTCTCAGCTGTTTGAGCTAAGATTTCCAAGTTATTCACATAATGAAAACTTATACTTTGTTTCGGTGGAGTTCCCCATTCAAATGCATGTAACAGTGAGAAACGCACTGTCTTGGCGAAAGAAAGCGTTTTTGTACAACTTCATATAAATAGCTGTAACTTTTGATAGAAGACTCGGATACACATGTTTATGGCTTTATCTTATAGAACTCAAGGTCTCCGTGCTGGGCAAACAGGTTTTGCAGCTGTTTGAGCTAAGATTTCCAAGTTATTCACATAATGAAAACCTATACTTTGTTTCGGTCGAGTTCCCCATTCAAATGCATGTAACAGTGAGAAACGCACTGTCTTGGCGAAAGAAAGCGTTTTTGTACAACTTCATATAAATAGCTGTAACTTTTGATAGAAGACTCAGACAAACATGTTTATGGCCTTATATTATAGAACTCAAGGTCTCCGTGCTGGGAAAACAGGTTTTGCAGCTGTTTGAGCTAAGATTTCCAAGTTATTCACATAATGAAAACTTATACTTTGTTTCGGTCGAGTTCCCCATTCAAATGCATGTAACAGTGAGAAACGCACTGTCTTGGCGAAAGAAAGCGTTTTTGTACAACTTCATATAAATAGCTGTAACTTTTGATAGAAGACTCGGATACACATGTTTATGGCTTTATCTTATAGAACTCAAGGTCTCCGTGCTGGGCAAACAGGTTTTGCAGCTGTTTGAGCTAAGATTTCCAAGCTATTCACATAATGAAAACCTATACTTTGTTTCGGTCGAGTTCCCCATTCAAATGCATGTAACAGTGAGAAACGCACTGTCTTGGCGAAAGAAAGCGTTTTTGTACAACTTCATATAAATAGCTGTAACTTTTGATAGAAGACTCGGATACACATGTTTATGGCTTTATCTTATAGAACTCAAGGTCTCCGTGCTGGGCAAACAGGTTTTGCAGCTGTTTGAGCTAAGATTTCCAAGTTATTCACATAATGAAAACCTATACTTTGTTTCGGTCGAGTTCCCCATTCAAATGCATGTAACAGTGAGAAACGCACTGTCTTGGCGAAAGAAAGCGTTTTTGTACAACTTCATATAAATAGCTGTAACTTTTGATAGAAGACTCAGACAAACATGTTTATGGCCTTATATTATAGAACTCAAGGTCTCCGTGCTGGGCAAACAGGTTTTGCAGCTGTTTGAGCTAAGATTTCCAAGTTATTCACATAATGAAAACTTATACTTTGTTTCGGTGGAGTTCCCCATTCAAATGCATGTAACAGTGAGAAACGCACTGTCTTGGCGAAAGAAAGCGTTTTTGTACAACTTCATATAAATAGCTGTAACTTTTGATAGAAGACTCAGACAAACATGTTTATGGCCTTATATTATAGAACTCAAGGTCTCCGTGCTGGGAAAACAGGTTTTGCAGCTGTTTGAGCTAAGATTTCCAAGTTATTCACATAATGAAAACTTATACTTTTTTCGGTCGAGTTCCCCATTCAAATGCATGTAACAGTGAGAAACGCACTGTCTTGGCGAAAGAAAGCGTTTTTGTACAACTTCATATAAATAGCTGTAACTTTTGATAGAAGACTCGGATACACATGTTTATGGCTTTATCTTATAGAACTCAAGGTCTCCGTGCTGGGCAAACAGGTTTTGCAGCTGTTTGAGCTAAGATTTCCAAGTTATTCACATAATGAAAACCTATACTTTGTTTCGGTGGAGTTCCCCATTCAAATGCATGTAACAGTGAGAAACGCACTGTCTTGGCGAAAGAAAGCGTTTTTGTACAACTTCATATAAATAGCTGTAACTTTTGATAGAAGACTCAGACAAACATGTTTATGGCCTTATATTATAGAACTCAAGGTCTCCGTGCTGGGAAAACAGGTTTTGCAGCTGTTTGAGCTAAGATTTCCAAGTTATTCACATAATGAAAACCTATACTTTGTTTCGGTCGAGTTCCCCATTCAAATGCATGTAACAGTGAGAAACGCACTGTCTTGGCGAAAGAAAGCGTTTTTGTACAACTTCATATAAATAGCTGTAACTTTTGATAGAAGACTCAGACAAACATGTTTATGGCCTTATATTATAGAACTCAAGGTCTCCGTGCTGGGAAAACAGGTTTTGCAGCTGTTTGAGCTAAGATTTCCAAGTTATTCACATAATGAAAACCTATACTTTGTTTCGGTGGAGTTCCCCATTCAAATGCATGTAACAGTGAGAAACGCACTGTCTTGGCGAAAGAAAGCGTTTTTGTACAACTTCATATAAATAGCTGTAACTTTTGATAGAAGACTCAGACAAACATGTTTATGGCCTTATATTATAGAACTCAAGGTCTCCGTGCTGGGCAAACAGGTTTTGCAGCTGTTTGAGCTAAGATTTCCAAGTTATTCACATAATGAAAACTTATACTTTGTTTCGGTCGAGTTCCCCATTCAAATGCCAGAGCGTTCTCACTCCCGAGGCGTAACATGTCGACGTTTTGTCACGTCCCACGGCGTTCCTGAGGAACGTGAAAGGAGACCTTCGGC